>NC_064630.1:64717812-65055000 GCF_023864275.1 Schistocerca cancellata
ATAGAGCCACAATGACCTTTAAAATTGCCGAAAATCATCATCTGGACTTTCTTCTCCTTCCTCTTCTTCTTCTTCTTCTTCACCACCTCCTCTTCATCGTCATCATTGTCCTCCTCGTATGTAAGATGGTCTTCACTGCCATTGAGAGTCTTACTTGCACTGTACTTCTTGAAAGATTTAACAATAATATCGTCTCTCACTCTAGACCGTGACTGTTTTATCCGCTGCTGACACCCTTGTCTGATTGTAGGTCATTTTACAGTTCCCTTCAGTGTGAATTCATGCTGGGGTTCATACATTATACTTTGTTCCATTCCTATCTCATATACACTTTAAATGATTTATTTATTGAGACGACATGAGACTGCAATTGTGAAGTAAGTCCTATTGGAATAACAGCAAGCTCTGTATTTCCCGGTTTCAATTTCTTTTTCAAATGACTACTAAAATGATCTAGCACAAGAAGAGAACTCTTCTTCAATGAAGCACCTTTCCTTCTCTTCCGTACTCTGTTAATCCATAATTTCATACCAGCTTCATCCATGCAACCCTTGCCATGCATGTGAACAATACCTGGTGGTATTTCAGAAGGTTTTGGCATTGTTTTGCACTTAAAATGATCACTTTAGTATCGTCAGCACAACGTGAAAGGACAACAATGTAGTGCATTTTTTCCATGTCCAATTGTTTTTATTGTTACAATATTATGAAAGGATAGTTACTACTCACCATATAGTGGAGATGCCAAGTCTCAAATGGGCGCAATAAAAACAATGTCGGAAAGTGAGCTTTTGGCCAACAAGGCCTTTGTCGAAAATAGACAAAACGCAACTATCATTTTCATAACATGGTTCCATTCCACCCTGGATTTTCCATTGTTTCTTTTTATAGTTACAGTTCTAGCACCTTTCATGGTGACAGTTCTGTTACTTGGCACATTAAATGTCAGGGAATTTTGTCCTTATTTACTATTTAGCTTAAGTTACACACTGGTTTTCTTTCAGTGATGAATAATACAGCAATGGAAAGATAATATTTTCTCTTCATTCTGAGATATTTTGGTTTTGGTTCACATGCTAATTCCACGACATTTCATAAACCTGTAGCACCAACCAACTCCATGTGCAAATATATATAAAGAAAAATATATCTAAAAACAAAGATGATGAGACTTACCAAACAAAAGTGCTGGCAGGTCGATAAGACACACAAGCAAACACAAACATACACACAAAATTCAAGCTTTCGCAACAAACAGTTGCTTTGTCAGGAAAGAGGGAAGGAGAGGGAAAGATGAAAGGATGTGGGTTTTAAGGGAGAGGGTAAGGAGTCATTCCAATCCCGGGAGCGGAAAGACTTACCTTAGGGGGAAAAAAGGACAGGTATACACTCGCGCACACACACACATATCCATCCGCACATACACAGACACAAGCAGACATTTGTAAAGATATATTTTTCCCACGTGGAATGTTTCCCTCTATTATATTTATATATAAAGAAAATATAACTAAACACATTAATTACACTATTGTCATGTTTGATTTTTATAGATTTTGCAGCTAATGAATTGTCTTTCACTTTTAATTCACAAATCTCGTAAACTGTAAGTCAGTGGTGGGGTGAACTTACATCGATTCGCGTATTCTCTATGCTGTTGAGATTTACGCAGTTTGGTTATATGCTTCTTCTTCCGCCATAATTACTTCTCATTTTTGACCATGAATACAATACTGATTTTTATCGGACATCCTCTTTAGATGCAGGCAGCTACAGTGACGTGACGTGACATGACATTAGCATAATACGCAGAAGAAAGGAAACTTTCGTGGTTTTGCATTAAAAAGAACTCTCACTTCATACTTTCAAAAAATTATTATTTAGGTAACACAATGTCTACTAAATACTTCTCACAAGAATACGTCTTCTTCCCACGAGAAATAAAGACAGAGTCTTCCAATAATTGCCGTAAAATTGTATGGAGTTTCCATCATTTGTCATTCACCTTCTGGCGTAGCAAAATACATCTTTGCCGATGCTTACAGTGGCCGCGCTAGTGTTTATTGTCATTGGTAATAACTTTTATCGTACCATGTCGGGGCTTTTCCTTATGTACCTATACATCCACCGTTAAAGTCTGTTAAGTTCCACAGTAGTGCTAGCTTACAAGGAAGTATTTCAATCATTTTTGTATTAATTCCAATGCCATTTTGACAGGGTCCTTGAATCCATGTGAATATATAATTTTCTAGTTTTGGCTATTTTGCATTCAGACTTCTATTTGCACATTTAGTCTTCCTCATTTTTTTTTTTCTGGTCTGCTTTACTAGCCCACCAATCGCAAATGATTTTTTCTGTTGGTAGAGAGCCAAACTGCTGCTCGGTTGCTCCGTTTCCATGTTTTGCATATGCTATTACTTTAAATTTTTATTTTTTCCATTACGTAGCTAGCTATTAACAAAAATATTGTACTGTTACAGATAACACAAAACACTTTCAGTTCAAGTTCACTGGCACTGCAGACTGCAATGATGTATCACAGGCTAGACAGTGTTCTGGTACGGGGCAGGAGCGAGACAGTGTTAGCGAGCTTGTGACTCCCCGCAACTCGTGTCCATCACATTGTTGCATGCTGCTGCCAATTAAATCCAATGTTGCCAGAGGGAGGGATGTTTCCTATGGCATCAAATGTATGGCCATTTTTTAAGATTGGTGGGGATTTTAAATCAAACACTGGACATTTTCATATTAATTTCAAGTATAAAAAGAACCCGAATTTTGGAGGCAATTTTTCAAAGGAAAAAGTGCATCTTACAGTCCATAAAATATGGTAAGTCAAGCAGAAGCACAGTACTCTACAGTTGAGTGTACCAAGCCAAATGCTGATGCGCAAAGAGTGTCTACTGATGATCCCCCGACGTGTGCCACAGGACTATGAAGGATGTTTCTGCTTTTGAACTTAGGTTGATGCTTGTGTAACATGCTCCTTAAAATAGTACAAAGACATCTTAATGAATTATTTAAATAAATACAACTTTCTAAGTGATCATAGTTTCATGTTGTTGTAGAAGTACTGAACTGGCTAAAACAGAATTTACAAAAATGGCATCTTATGCCCTTGACAAGGGTGAGTGTGACACAGGCATATTTTTAGATCTTTCCATGGCTTTGGTGCTGTTGACCATGATTCTACTAAATAAGTTAGAATCATAAGGGATAAGAGGTATAGTCTATTGTAAAAAATGTATTAGTGCCTAGAAGTGTAAGTGATTTCGTAGATGTGCTTAATGTTCCTGAAAAGTGTAGCACCTTTCTTTCTGCGATCAGATGTGTCGAATTTCAAGAACAGGAAAATGTTTCCTGTAGTAATCTGGTAGTTTGAACCTTGTGTTGGCATCAGAAATAAACTATTAGATTTTGTGGAACAAGCAGACGAGAGTGCTAGTGGTATTCATGATTTGATAGAAAACGGTCTCGAATCTCGTTCATTAAATGTATATAACATTTCATCTTATAGTGCTGATAATGCAAGTGTCAATTATGGCAAAAATAAATCTACAATTAAATTGTTGAGTGAGAAAAATAATGAAATATTTAAAGCAAACTGCATAAATCACATAATCCATGATGGTAGCAAATATGCTTCTGATGTCTTAGATGTAGACACCGAAATATAGTTGAACCATGGACCTTGCCATTGGTGGGGAAGCTTGCGTGCCTCAGCGATACAGATGGCCGTATCGTAGGTGCAACCACAACGGAGGGGTATGTGTTGAGAGGCCAGACAAATGTGTGGTTTCTGAAGAGGGGCAGCAGCCTTTTCAGTAGTTGCAGGGGCAACAGTCTGGATGATTGACTGATCTGGCCTTGTAACACTAACCAAAACGGCCCTGTGCTGGTACTGCGAACAGCTGAAAGCAAGGGGAAACTACAGCCGTAATTTTTCCCGAGGGCATGCAGCTTTACTGTATGGTTAAATGATGATGGCGTCCTCTTGGGTAAAATATTCCGGAGGTAAAATAGTCCCCCATTCGGATCTCCGGGCAGGGACTACTCAAGAGGATGTCATTATCAGGAGAAAGAAAACTGGCGTTCTGTGGATCGGAGCGTGGAATGTCAGATCCCTTAATCGGGCAGGTAGGTTAGAAAACTTAAAAAGGGAAATGGATAGGTTAAAGTTAGATATAGTGGGAATTAGTGAAGTTCGGTGGAAGGAGGAACAAGACTTTTGGTCAGGTGAACACAGGGTTATAAATACAAAATCAAATAGGGGTAATGCAGGAGTAGGTTTAATAATGAATAAAAAAATAGGAGTGCGGCTAAGCTACTACAAACAGCATAGTGAACGCATTATTGTGGCCAAGATAGATACGAAGCCCACACCTACTACAGTAGTACAAGTTTATATGCCAACTAGCTCTGCAGATGATGAAGGAATTGATGAAATGTATGATGAGATAAAAGAAATTATTGAGGTAGTGAAGGGAGACGAAAATTTAATAGTCATGGGTGACTGAAATTTGACAGTAGGAAAAGGAAGAGAAGGAAACGTAGTAGGTGAATATGGATTGGGGCTAAGAAATTAAAGAGGAAGCTGTCTGGTAGAATTTTGCACAGAGCATAACTTAATCATAGCTAACACTTGGTTCAAAAATCATAAAAGAAGGTTGTACACATGGAAGAATCCTGGAAATACTAGAAGGTATCAGATAGATTATATAATGGTAAGACAGAGATTTAGGAATCAGGTTTTAAATTGTAAGACATTTCCAGGGGCAGATGTGGACTCCGACCACAATCTATTGGTTATGAGCTGTAGATTAAAACTGAAGAAACTGCAAAAAGGTGGGAATTTAAGGAGATGGGACCTGGATAAACTGAAAGAACCAGAGGTTGTACAGAGTTTCAGGGAGAGCATAAGGGAACAATTGACAGGAATGGGGGAAAGAAATACAGTAGAAGAAGAATGGGTAGCTTTGAGGAATAAAATAGTGAAGGCAGCAGAGGATCAAGCAGGTAAAAAGACGAGGGATAGTCGAAATCCTTGGGTAACAGAAGAGATATTGAATTTAATTGATGAAAGGAGAAAATATAAAATTGCAGTAAATGAAGCAGGCAAAAAGGAATACAAACATCTCAAAAATGAGATCGACAGGAAGTGCAAAATGGCTAAGCAGGGTTGGCTAAGAGGACAAATGTAAGGATGTAGAGGCTTATCTCACTAGGGGTAAGATAGATACTGCCTACAGGGAAATTAAAGAGACCTTTGGAGAAAAGAGAACCACTTGTATGAATATCAAGAGCTCAGATGGAAACCCAGTTCTAAGCAAAGAAGGGAAAGCAGAAAGGTGGAAGGAGTATATAGAAGGTCTATTCAAGGGCGACGTACTTGAGGACAATATTATGGAAATGGAAGAGAATGTAGATGAAGACGAAATGGGGGATACAATACTGCGTGAAGAGTTTGAGTCGAAATAAGGCCCCGGGACTAGACAACATTTCATTAAAACTACTGATGGACTTGGGAGGGCCAGTCCTGACAAAACGCTACCAACTGGTGTGCAAGATGTATGAAACAGGCGAAATACCCTCAGACTTCAAGAAGAATATAATAATTCCAATCCCAAAGGAAGCAGGTGTTGACAGATGTGAAAACTACCGAACAATCAGTTTAATAAGCCACAGCTGCAAAATACTAAAGCGAATTCTTTACAGACGAATGGAAAAACTAGTAGAAGCCGACCTCGGGGAAGATCAGTTTGGATTCTGTAGAAATACTGGAACACGTGAGGCAATACTGACCTTACGACTTATCTTAGAAGAAAGATTAAGGAAAGGCAAACCTACGTTTCTAGCATTTGTAGACTTAGAGAAAGCTTTTGACAATGTTGACTGGAATACTCTCTTTCAAATTCTAAAGGTGGCAGGGGTAAAATACAGGAAGCGAAAGGCTATTTACAATTTTTACAGAAACCAGATGGCAGTTATAAGAGTTGAGGGGCATGAAAGGGAAGCAGTGGTTGGGAAGGGAGTGAGACAGGGTTGTAGCCTCTCCCCAATGTTATTCAATCTGTATATTGAGCAAGCAGTAAAGGAAACAAAAGAAAAATTCAGAGTAGGTATTAAAATCCATCGAGAAGAAATAAAAACTTTGAGGTTCGCCCATGACATTGTAATTCTGTCAGAGACGCAAAGGACTTGGAAGAGCAGTTGAATGGAATGGACAGTGTCTTGAAAGGAGGGTATAAGATGAACATCATCAAAAGCAAAACGAGGATAATGGAATGTAGTCGAATTAAGTCGGGTGATGCTGAGGGAATTAGATTAGGAAAGGAGACACTTAAAGTAGTAAAGGAGTTTTGCTATTTGGGGAGCAAAACAACTGATGATGGTCGAAGTAGAGAGGATATAAAATGTAGACTGGCAATGGCAAGAAAAGCGTTTCTGAAGAAGAGAAATTTGTTAACATCGAGTATAGATTGAAGTGGCAGGAAGTCGTTTCTGAAAGTATTTTTATGGAGTGTAGCCATGTATGGAAGTGAAACATGGACGATAAGTAGTTTGGACAAGAAGAGAATAGAAGCTTTTGAATTGTGGTGCTATAGAAGAATGCTGAAGATTAGATGGGTAGATCACATAACAAATGAGGAGGTATTGAATAGAATTGGGGAGAAGAGGAGTTTGTGGCACAACTTGACATGAAGAAGGGACCGGTTGGTAGGACATGTTCTGAGGCATCAAGGGATCACAAATTTAGCATTGGAGGGCAGTGTGGAGGGTAAAAATCGTAGAGGGAGACCAAGAGATGAATACACTAAGCAGATTCAGAAGGACGTAGGTTGCAGTAAGTACTGGGAGATTAAGAAGCTTGCACAGGATAGAGTAGCATGGAGAGCTGCATCAAACCAGTTTCAGGACTGAAGACCACAACAACAAGATTTATGGACATTTTTCAGTGTCTGCAAAATGCAGGGAAAAATAAGTCCTATTATTAATTTTGTTGGTACTGATTGGTGTGAAATTTTAAGGCATGTGCCTACTAAGTGGCTGTCCCTCAGACCAGCTGTTTATAGGCTAATAAATTACTGGGAGCCAATAATAAGTTATTTTCAAAGCACAAATGAAACACCTAAGGCTTTGAAATTGTATTTTATTGATGAGGATCCATGTCAATTCTTGAAGCATATCTTCAGTTTTTTTCTTACATTGGAAATACTATTTTGGAAACCTCAAAATATCTAGGGATTTCAGATTTAACTATAATGGAGTCCTGTAGTGCCATTGAAGCTTTTTTTCAAAGAAAAGATGGCTAATTTTTTGGAAGTAATACACACAAGATTTTAAATAGATTCCTGTCAATCAGAAGAGAATTAGAAATAATATTGTTCAATTTTATACCTTTCATACTTACACTGTAAAAAATGTAAACATTTCTTACAATGCTACAATTCAGTCCTTGCTCCCGCTGTCCCTAAAGAATTCAGTTAATTTTAATGATTTTCAGTACATGCTTACCTATATTCAGGTAGACATAAATGAGGATAACCTGTACAATGAGTTTTGTTCTTAGAAAAATATAATAAATACAAAAATTGCCACCAACGGTAGCGCAGTTGGAAAGTGCGTACCCGTGGTGATTGTGGCAGAGGCCAAAGGAATTAAAGCCAAGGAGATAAATAAGGTTCTTGTTTTCAGTATATCGGCATCTAATGCTCACACTGAAAGAATTTTTTCTTTGATGAACAGCAAATGGTCTGATGGTAAAAACGGTTGCAATATAGATTTAGATCTACAAATGTGTGTTAATTTTTGTTACACATGTCACGAATTTGTCCAGTTTGTGAAGAATGGTCGCAAACTTCAAACTGCTGCCAAAAGTATAGACAAATATAGTTTTAAGTAAAAAAAGTCTGTAGATCTTTAGCTTATAATTGTTATCAAGAAGTTTTTTGGTTGGTCTATGCAATAAACCTGTTTTAACATTTAAATAAATTGTGTTAGGCCTATTAATTTTGTCACGTCAAAATCTTCCTTATTTACACGAAAAAAGGTGGCAACCCTGCAGAATATAGATTACAGAAGATTTCTTTAATGCACTGCTCAATTTATTGTGCATTTCTGCTCTGGGAGATTTTTACTTGAGAGTAAATCAAGCGAATGTCACACTGAGTAGTGGTTGCAAGATTAGCAGAACACACTGAAAGATTGATAGCAGAAAATGAATCCACATTGGTGCATAAGTGTTTAATGCCCCCCCCCCCCTCCCCCTGAACAGATGACCTAATTCTCGTGTCCTGATGATTGACGTAACAGCTTCATCTTGGGAAGCATTTGGTGGCAAGGTCATGTAACACACAATGAGCACAAGGGAAATACTGTCAGTGGAGCTGTCCGATGCAGTTACTGAAAGCTTCATTGGTGAATAAGTGTAGGGAACATATACTTACTCCATATGCTACATATACTAATGCAGCAACTGGTGTTAAGAGGGATGGGGTAGTGCTTCTCCTCACTGATGAATGATCATGTATTTAATCATTTCCCAATGAAATGGTATTTTCTGAGAAGGCTGTAACCTGTTAGCACTGGAGTGTAAAACTGTTTTAGACATGTCTCTTACAAGCACAAGCACCATAATTTTGGTTAACGGATTACTGTTTGGGCTGGACAATTCTTTGACATAGACTTAAATGCTGTAATTTCTGAATCAATACCTTCCTCAGTATCACCATAAAATAGAAGTGTCACATAGTCTCATGGGTTGGGAACAGATTCATCTTTTTAGTGGGCTTTTTTCTTTTGAATTTTTTGTTGTGTGCTCGTTTTGGCAGGTGTTGGGCTGATACCAGTGTTGCTGGTATCTAATATAGTGGAGACTGAAGGTAGTGCTCCCTTGCCTCAGAAAAGGAAATGTGATTTGTAGTCATTCCCCCCCCCCCCCCCCCCCCCCCCTCTGAAAACTAGTGAATGACTGTTCTAGGCCAGATGGGCTTTGAATAGTTTACACAAAAATGTGGACCTGAATACATCATTCCTGGATAATGTGCAGTGCAGCCACATTTATCGCATCACTTGGCCTTTGCTTCCTCAGGCTGTGTCTTCGTAATTTTGGCACTTTAAGCAGCAAATAACTGGGAATGTATGCCCAAACCCTTTTTGGAGTAAAATCACACTTTACATAGCTGATAAAAATGGGAGAGTTGAAAGTATAAATGTAGCAGTTTTCTCAAATTCACTGTTCACTCTTTTCATCATATTCTGTATATTACAAATTAATTCCAGCTCTCACTCTTTCTGTAGGTCCAGTTTTGGAAAACCCATTAAGTGTCTGCAACTTTCAATACCCTTGCTAAAATTTGGGGTGCTTGCTCCATATAAAGATTTTCCCAGTTTTTCACTTTTTAACAGATTCTTACCTTTCATGGAATTAGCTGTTTCTAGAAGAAGGGTCTCCTTGTGTAATGCCTTAACTGACTATACTGATATGTAAAAAAGGTGATGAAGTGTTTTATCAAAGAAATTACAGCAGAATTATTCCGTGACAAAGTATTGTATATTATTAAAATATATGGGACACAAAACCACAATCAGACATTTAGACTACATATACATCTATTTACATTTATGAGAAATATAAGTTTTTGTTGCCTCAGAAGCTATAACACCAAAAAGGAAAAAAATATCAGCTCAGGTTACCACGTGAATATATGAATATTTTTGTATTGTGTATACATAACAAAGTTTATATATCTTAAAATAGGCTTGAAAGGCACTGAATACTTTTTTCTCATGACAGTATGCAGATTGGCAATCCAGTGGCTGTTCTTTCTAAATAAGTTATCTCCCACTTTGTTTTGCTGTGTTCCTCTATTGTCCTGGGTGCATACTTTTGTAAGAGAACATGTGTTGCACAGTATTACAAATGAGAGAGAACACCTTTAAATTCTTTCAAGTTCAAATAATATAGTGCGGCACTGGAGGGGTTCTTAAAAAAGTGAATCAAGTAGGTTTCATCAATCTGCAACAAACAAGTGTATCTGAGGAAACAACTGGAGCTAAACATAATGTGGTAAACAATACTCAATATCAGTGGAAGATGGCAAGAGTTGGAGAATTAGTTTTGCGTACTCTTCTTGGATAATACTTGAAGTTTCTAAGTTTGAGTTATGTTGAACACCTTTTTCATCTACATACATAAATGTTAAAGCTTAGTTAACATTTATTCATTCACTTCTTCCTTTATGACTCTTGAGCCTTTGACTGAGAAACAGTAAATTACACATCTGAAACTTGACAGTTCAATTTACAATTTGCTTAGAATAAAAGTTTGAGACAAACTGGTTTACTACTGGATACTGTATACCACAGTGAAATTAAGGAAATGTGCTTAGAAAAAGTATGCATGCTACAGGAAGACCCCATGACAAGATATAGTATAGTACAAATTTCTTAAAGCAGCAGACTGTGAGACTGTAGGATGCGTTTCCTAGATTGATTTAAATGACTATGATAATTACTTGTTGTTGAAAGTTCTTGCAGAATGTAAATACTTTAGGATTAAAGGAGACCACTCACCAAAAACCAGAAGCACTGAGTTGTTGATAGGCAGACAGACAAAAGTAAGAAGCTTTCAGAGTTATCCTCAACAAAATACAAACGTTCACACATACACAGTTGTACCTCAACATGGTGCCAACTAGATTGACAGTAACTTTTTTTGTAGCACGTGGGCTGGTTGTGGTGCGAGTAATGGGTGGGTAGAGGAAGAGGGACTGGGACTGGGTGAATAATGGCTCTGAGGGAGGGGGCTAGTTTGCCGGTTAGGAATGTGGAGAGGGAGGGGTGGCAGGTGTATGGGCTGGCATGATTACAGCAGCCAGCAGGAAGCGGTGCACATTGAAGGCAACATGGGGCCATGAATTGGGAGGTGGGGGTGGAGGGTGCGGGGACAGTGGGTTCCCCGAGATTGAGACCAGAATGATTACAGGATTCGAGGAAGAATCACGTCAACAACTCCCATTTGTGCTGTTCAGAGAAGATGGTGGTGGAGGGAAGGATCCAGGTGGCTCTGACTGTGAAGCTCTGAACTGCACAGATGGTAGTTTACCTTGCAACACACTATCCGATCCCATAACTGTCCTGGCCTCAATCTCACCTGCCGGAGAGTCTAGATGGCACCATCCAGGGGCACACGCGTGTGTGTGTGTGTGTGTGGGGGGGGGGGGGGGTTACGTGAATTAACATCATAGCCTTAGCTGGACGACCTCAGAAGGTATGTCCTGCAGATGAAGACGAAATGTTGGGTGGAAATTTTATACATCGACCATGGCCTCTCAGCCCGGAAGTTTCAACTGAAGACAACACCGTCCATGAAAGCCTACATTGTATGATTAACATCATATAAAATTAGTCATGCAAGTAACTGCAGGCAAAAATACAACAGCTTCATTCAATGTTCTCACCTAGAATCTACTGGTTACACTCTTGAGACATAATCGGAATACCAAAATACGATTCAAATGATAACATTACACAATGGGTACAGAGTAGTACACTTACAATAATAGTAAGGACCTAAGTATGTAAAATCTAATCATATCATGACTATACTATGCTTAACTCTTATAATACTGCTGTATCATAAATATTTTTTAAATATCATAGGCTATAACTTCTACACTTTATCATTTCAAAAATACATTACATAAATAATTTCCCTCTGTTTCATTTGCCGCAAGTCTGTATTTACACTAAATTTACAGAAAATTATGTAAAATATAGAAAGATGTCCATAGGGTGTTCCATGTTTAAAAATTAACATCATCTGATATCTTTGAGCAATTACTAACTGGCATATTAAGTAGAATACTATCACTTAATATCACAGTAACAAACACATCAACTTCCTTGCATCATTATTAGGCATATTCTGCAAGTGTGATGTTAGTGAACACTTTTCAGACACTAGTTGCTTCATCTTATTCAATGCAGCATTGTACTAAACAAGGTAGCTCACTGACACTTAAATACCAGGAACACAAAATTGTGATACTATATGAAATATAATTTCTACACATGTTCAGCATCACCCAAGTTATTCATTGCCAAAACAAATAGTGACAGAAGTGTGAAAATATTTAATGTCTTTCTTATTAGGACAGATAAATTATTTGGTCAGAAATAGTACAGTGCACTTAATACAATACATTCTTCAATTTAACATCACAGACCTTTGCTCACACTTTTTCCCAAATGTTTTTCTGCTCTTCACTGAATTGCTGACAATTACATGCCTGTCTCCCCATAACTTTCAGTTAAAATGTAGATAAATCTGATGGCTATATTTCCCATTTTCACTTCACCATTTGGAAAAAATGAGGGCTGAAACATTTAGCACTTTGTTACTGAACACCTCACCATTGTGTTAGCACCAGCTCTCACACTGACACTCTTCCAATCTCCACCTCAGCCAGCCATCACCAATTTTCCCAAGGTGTTAATCTCTTAAAAAGAGAACATACTCTGCCCTCTTGCAGTTTCCTGGCCCTTAATTCCTAGCAACTGGTGTGTATTTCAGGTGGGTGTATATTTCTCTTATGCAACATACAATTTATATTTTCTTACATCCAGTAAAATGCAACTTGTTAGGCAAAAATTATTGTTCCATTTTTATCAGTTTTATCACAAAATGAACAGGCTCTGCTTAACTTGCCTAGCAATTACAATAAAGTATAAGAGATGCTGAGACCAATCACTGCCCTAGCAATTAACATAAAGAATTAAATACAGGAGATCAGCTGATATTATGTATCTTAAATGCTATGAAGGAGAATCAAGTGTACAAGAGATCTTCTGAAAATGATAATGTTGGCAATGATGAAATTGTACTCCATTCAAAATCTGCTTACTTATAAATACAGTCACCAGATGAAAAATAAATATTGTACGAGGTAAAATATATTCGTAACTTATAGTTCAATTAGATTTTGTACTTCTTGAACAGTTTTTTCTTGTTCATTGTCACTTTCAAAGAGATCCTGACAATGACTTTTGAAAGTTTCTAATGCTTTGTTACCAACATTTTGCATATGACTCTGAAAACTGGCAGTTTTTGAATGCAGCTTTTTTTCTGCAAGTGGGGAACCTGGTGCCTGGATATCTCTTATCACACCCTCATTGTGAGGATACATCAACAATGGGTCCTGCGGAAAATAAAAGTAAAGAATTAGTCAAAAGGTACGTATAAGACAACAGGTGTTCGTGGAAAATGGCAGGACTAAGAATGAATCATGATAACTGACTATAACATGGGAAAAACAGGAAACATGTGAAAATGTTTACAAACACAGAGTGAGACTTTACCTAGATTTAGCATCATATTCTGAACAAATCAATGTTGTATAACTAGAGAGCTGTCTTTTCAGTACCCATCAGTGCAGTTACAAGTACAAATTTGGGGTAGTTGACGAGTTAGATAAATATTACATCATGATGGAAGATCTGTAAACTGTGCAAATAATGACATCAAGGTACACAATAATAGTATTACAGAATCTTAAGAGGGGGTGAAAAACAGTACATATACAGAAGGAGATTTTAGTGAGTTGCTGCATGTACAACATTTACTAGTGGAGTAAAAACTATCACATCATAAAAACAAACTCTTGGCCAATTTCTACTTGAGGCATTCTTCAGAGATGGTAGTAATGGCTTTGTGGTAAAACACAATGAGAAATCATTATTTTTGTAAACTACTGTTCTGAAAGTCATGTTTGGAAACAATTTCTTATAATCAAAACAACAAAACCACAAGATTTAATATAAACAACAGATGTTACCATCTGTACCCGTGGCAGTGTCACTTTGCTCCTTAGTTCTGCTTGATACATGTGGACACAGCCGGTAGCGTTCGTGACTATGGCATCAGGTTTTCAACTGCTACCAGCCGTAACGCTGAAACAGCTGTACTGTACCATCTTGATGAACATGAAGTCAGTATTAACAAAGCATTTAGCAACGAATGACAAAGATATTCATGGCCCATAGGGGTCACATACAATTTTGACTTTCCAAAGAGTTAGGAAAAACATATCACGATGTGACATAAGACACGGAATTAGATGTTTACTAAATGTTTTGAATGTCATTTGTCTTCAACTCAGTGAGTTGTATTAAAACTGGACTGGTTTAAGTTCATATCCATTACTACAAATAAGTAACACATTTCAATATGGAAGTCCCCATAATATGAATGAAGCTAACTTATCTTAGTTATATTGAGATTGCTGGCAGTCATAAACAAAAGCCAGTCAAGTTGAAGGTTATCAATATGTTATGTATTAGTAACAACTAAGGAATGAAGCTGAACTTTTACAGTTACACTGTGGTTTAATACATGTGTAGTATTTGAAACCTCCGGTGCCAACCTTTTTCAGGCGAGTGAAAAAAACCTTGAGAGGTGCAGGAACACCATTCTGGCCAAAATTAAGCCGTGGCTGCAACCTTAGTCATCCCATTTTTTTCTGAGTGATTTAAAGTCTTCCATGTTTGTTTTTATTATGTTCAAAACACAAGCTGGTTTCATAGCACTGTGTTCCTGATTACAACTTCAAATTTTGATGTACATGTATTGTTTGTATTCTGGTTGATTTTTACTCGCATCCTTAATATTGGATGGTCTAAATGATTCCATATTTATTTTTTTGTTTCATATAAAACTGAAGCTGGTCTCATTGTGTAGTGTTCTGTGGACTCCTACATCAATATTTGTGTGTAGGTGTGTGTGTGTGTGTACTGTGTTGTAAGTATATTGCTGTATTCTACTTAATTTTCGTTCACATCTGCTTTTTGTACTTTTTTACATTTAATGGATTGTGTAGTGTAGAGCGAATGTCCATCCAAATTCCTTAATGCTGCTGTGTTTAGTAAACTCTTTTTATAACTTCAATGACAAAAGCATGAGACTGTTATATTATTTCCCTTGAAATTTTTTTTTAATATGAAAATTATTCTCTTGCATTGGTTTCTGCTGAAATTGATCCTACCTATTAATAACACATGTGGATTTTTTAGCATTTGTATAAAAAATGCTCTATTTGACATCACATTGTACTGTGGGAGCTGAACTGGACTCTACTGAATGTTGCTACATGTTGCCCCAGATTTGATCTGCAGTTGTAATGTCTTGACTATCTTTGTGCGGTTTCTCTGGTCAGAAACACTTTAATGTTTTGATAGATAATAAAAAACAAATTTGGACATTACAAGGAAGCAAAGTTGGAACACATTAGTGCACTTTTCTTTTTGTATCAAAAAAGTGATTCAAAACTCTACCAAAACTAAAAGAATAACATTTTAACTTTTCTGGTTCCTAAGTCAAAATGAAGGTGAAAACTGCTGCTGCACAAATGAACCATACAGTTGCTACAGCAACTGAAACATGTGTGTCTACACAGTTATTACTTCTGAGGCTATACACATAGCTGAGTTTGTAAAGATGATAAATAGTCTCCCTGAAACACTCAACAGCAATGAGCAGCCAAAAGATGAAACAATATTTAAGTGTGCTTTGTCAGAAAATTCAACACATATAGAAATGTTATATAGCATACAGAATGAAATAGGCAGCAGGCACATAACATATTTGAAAACATGTACAAATGAGACTAATGTGTGTAGTTTTATACAAGATACCATTACAGTCTGTCTTTTTTGTGGAAGATCTTAAAAGAAACTGACTTTAAGTGCTAAATTTAAAGGTGTTCAATCATGATGCTCTAGTGAATTTCTTTTGTTGTATAAGGCAACATGGTATTGCTAACACAAACTTAATTTTTTTTTTCACATTGTACAAGCACTGACGATGTATTGTCAATCTTAAGACTTTGCCTTTTAAAACCACAAGTTTTAAGAAATTATGAAAATAATAACAACATTCCACTGAACAATTTGTTTCACTTTTTAGCAAATAATGCTAGTAATTAACATTTACATGAAATCGAGTTGCACGGTTGTATTGACAATGATATGCCTCAGTTAGGAACTAACGCTTACGCAGATGATTAGAGTCTGCAGAAGATCGCCAGACCTTAGCTTATGAAGCAGGCTACATACTGAGAAACATAGATGACTGTGAAACATGTAAAACCAGCTCATTCATTTACATGAATTAAAGACAATAATGAAGTGTTTTCTCATTTCAAATATGCAAGTGAAAACAGTAACCTCCCTACACATTTGTATGTGTGTGGTGTTGATCAGAGCTGAACTCTGAAATCTATGAACTAACAGTGATTATCAGAGCCACGAAACTCAACTGTGAGTCCTTCTATACGCAGACGAAGAACTCTGACATATTAGTCACATTGGCATAACACTTTATAATGCAGTGCCAGTATACAACAATAGATTGAAGGAGGAAAGGGACTGAACAGCAGAGTTGTTCAGTGTTTCAACAATTTAAATGTTGTGTTGGCTCACATAAATGCTAAATGGTTATGAAATTTTTGACTATATTTTAATATGACAGTAAGTGTGTCCTTATACAAAAAAGTTTGTCTGCTGTTTGTCTCGTGTTTTCTACTTTCCCAATGCAGCTGTCAATACATGAACTTGATGATGGGAATCTGATAAAGTTTTGAATCAAAATGAGTGAAACACTGTTGACAGGAATTTGTGTGTTCATTTTCAATACTGTACTGAACAAAGTTTTAAAAAATCCACTACTCTCATGTGACGAGTACTTCCTCTATCCCTAGTTTGTTTTTCAGTTGATGTAAAGGATTAACTTACACCGATTTTAGTAAACAGAGTACACTCTTATTTTGCAGTATAGAATGTTACTCTTAATTTTTGTTAATGACATCACAGTCACCTTTTGTTGTAAAATTATTTATTGTACAACCCACTATTCCAATTTCAGTCATTTGGCTATTATCAAGGGGAGATAATTGCACTTTGGCATACGTCAAAACCTAATAATCATCTGGGGAACAGGAATGTCAGCTGAGGAACTGAAATGTCAGCTGATTTTTAGGTTTTTCCATGTGCTGAAGACCAATTATTTCCACTTGAAAATAGCCACATGGATGAAACAGCAATATTGAGTTTTACAAATAAACAATTTCACAGTCAAAAGGTGACCACAATGTCATTTACAAAATTTTGCACAACTGAACCCCACTTACAAGAAGTTAATTTTGATTGGATTCCTCAAATAAATTACTTTGGGAAGCCACAAAAATGTTTCAGGAAACCACATTGCAGCCAGACTATGAATCCTACCCACAAAGCATAAATGAAAAATATTGTCAGCTAATAGAGTTCACTGCCAGGTCACTAGAATCAATGTTGTCATTCTTCTTTTGTATCATAACACGAACACTGCACATCTTATATTTTGGTGTTTTGTGAGCAACAAATCTTAATATTTAGTTTTATAAGAGAGAGATATCATAGCAATGCACTGAACAAAGATTTGATGTTCACACAGAAATGTTTGACTATACAAGAAAAATCTCTCAAGAAGGTGTTCCACAGGTGTCACAGTTCAGTTTATGCTAAATATAGCTTTCTTGGTAATATTTATCATAATGGCATGAAGCAAACTGTGCAAGTGGTCAGAATTTAGTACGCAGTTGACAATCTCAGTTGTGGTGGGAGGGAGGGGACAGGAGGGGGGGAAAATGTCTCATCCACAACAAGGTCATTAGAAATGGCTCAGCAGTGCAGTAACATTTATTAACAACTAACTTAATAAATTTTATGATGCAAGTGAGACTGTGTACTATAAACTGTACATGGTTTAGGTGCTAAGCCAACAATTTAAGAAAGCAAGATTTCAAGTTAATTTTATTAATGGCTCTGGTACCTGCACTTCAGCTGATTCTATGATGGAGAGTAAAGTAACTGGTTTGTTAGTTCCATGTATAAAATTTCTGATGTATAATGGTGTTGTGTCCATAGCTAAAAGGCAAAGTCCTGTAAGAAATACATAAAATAAAAACAGAGCTTTGGCATGGCTGAACCAGCCACAAAGGCCACACGTTTCAGCTCAGAGGGGTGCAACATGGGAGGCCTATAAAAATAAGTTATTTGACAAGAATTATGAGGTGAAGTTCATGGACAATAAAAGAATGAATAAAGTGACAGACTCTCTGAGGCAAAGTCTCAAAACTATAAAGGAATGGTGTGTGTGTGTGTGTGTGTGTGTGTGTGTGTGTGTGTGTGTGTGTGTGTGTGAGAGAGAGAGAGAGAGAGAGAGAGAGAGAGAGAGAGAGAGCACTCTTAGGCAGACTTGTGGCAGGGACTATGCTACACCATAGAAAGAGGCCAATGAAAGACTCAGGACATATTCTGTAGGCCTGTTGAGAGAGACTTTCTATCCCCTCTACTTATTCTCTGAAAGATTGTTTAAGAATAACTAACCAAGTTAGCCAGTAAGGCATATCATGTCAGCGACAGGCAGCATCGAAGGTGAAAGTGAAATAAAACTTGTGGACCTACTGTCCACAGGTACAAACAAGTCAGTAAGCAGAAGTTGGCAGAGGGCACATAGTAGGCAGTAGGAGTCTGAGTTACAGGCTGGGGTTAAATTGCAGCAAGGCTCTTTTGATCTTATACGACGATTTCAGTTAACAGATGGAGCAGTGATAAGCAGTCATTGTCTCTGTATAAGAGCTTTATTTCAGTGTGGAGGCACCTCAGTTATGAAAGTCACTCTGTTAACTGACATTCAGTACAAACTTTAAGGTTAATTGTAACTTTTTCTGTGTTTATTCTCCCCGTCATCATTCAGTCACCTACATCAGCCTGAAGCACAAACCCCTGACACTCTACCCTGGTAAAGCCCATACTCTGGGCCAATTGAATAAAACTTTGCAAACACAACTTAAAATATTGTACAAGCTAATCATTTACATGTTTGTAAATGACTACTTATTATTGGTCGGAGCGTAAGTTCATAACATTTTTCAACAAGTTTAATAAACACAATAAATACACATAACAGAATCTTTAGTCATCAATAATATATTGTTGTTGTTGTTGTGGTCTTCAGTCCTGAGACTGGTTTGATGCAGCTCTCCATGCTACTCTATCCTGTGCAAGTTTCTTCATCTTCCAGTACCCCTAGTGTACTCATCTCTTGGCCTCCTCGTATGATTTTTACCCTCCACGCTGCCCTCCAATACTAAATTGGTGATCCCTTGATGCCTCACAACATGCCCTACCAACCGATCCCTTCTTCTAGTCAAGTTGTGCCACAAACTCCTCCCCAATTCTATTCAATACCTCCTCATTAGTTATGTGATCTACCCATCCAATCTTCAGCATTCTTCTGTAGCACCACATTTCGAAAGCTTCTATTCTCTTCTTGTCTAAACTATTTATCGTCCACGTTTCACTTCCATACATGGCTACACTCCATACAAATACTTTCAGAAACGACTTCCTAACACTTAAATAAATACTCGATGTTAACAAATTTCTCTTCTTCAGAAACGCTTTTCTTGCCATTGCCAGTCTACATTTAATATCCTCTCTACTTCGACCATCATCAGTTATTTTGCTCCCCAAATAGCAAAACTCCTTTACTACTTTAAGTGTCTCAATTCCTAATCTAATACCCTCAGCGTCACCCGACTTAATTTGACTACATTCCATTATCCTTTTTTGTTGATGTTCATCTTATACCCTCCTTTCCAGACACTGTCCATTCCGTTCAACTGCTTTTCCAAGTCCTTTGCTGTTTCTAACAGAATTACAATGTCAACATTTTATATTATTCTTGAAGTCTGAGGGTATTTCGCCTGTCCCATACATCTTGCTCACCAGATGGTAGAGTTTTGTCAGGACTGGCTCTCCCAAGGCTGTCAGTAGTTCTGATGGAATGTTGTCTACTCCCGGGGCCTTGTTTCGACTCGGGTCTTTCAGAGCTCTGTCAAACTCTTCACGCAGTATCATATCTCCCATTTCATCTTCATCTGCATCCTCTTCCATTTCCATGATATTGTTCTCAAGACAATCACCTCTGTATAGACCCTCTATATATTCCTTCCACCTTTCTGCTTTCCCTTCTTTGCTTAGAACTGTGTTTTCATCTGAGATCTTGATATTCATGCAAGTGGTTCTCTTTTCTCCAAAGGTCTCTAATTTTCCTGTAGGCAGTATCTATCTTACCCCTAGTGAGATGAGCCTCTACATCCTTACATTTGTCCTCTTAGCCATCCCTGCTTAGCCATTTTGCACTTCCTGTCGATCTCATTTTTGAGACGTTTGTATTCCTTTTTGCCTGCTTCATTTACTGCAATTTTATATTTTCTCCTTTCATCAATTAAATTCAATATCTCTTCTGTTACCCAAGGATTTCGACTATCCCTCGTCTTTTTACCTGCTTGATCCTCTGCTGCCTTCACTATTTTATTCCTCAAAGCTACCCATTCTTCTTCTACTGTATTTCTTTCCCCCATTCCTGTCAATTGTTCCCTTATGCTCTCCCTGAAACTCTGTACAACCTCTGGTTCTTTCAGTTTATCCAGGTCCCATCTCCTTAAATTCCCACCTTTTTGCAGTTTCTTCAGTTTTAATCTACAGCTCATAACCAATAGATTGTGGTCGGAGTCCACATCTGCCCCTGGAAATGTCTTACAATTTAAAACCTGATTCCTAAATCTCTGTCTTACCATTATATAATCTATCTGATACCTTCTAGTATTTCCAGGATTCTTCCATGTGTACAACCTTCTTTTATGATTTTTGAACCAAGTGTTAGCTATGATTAAGTTATGCTCTGTGCAAAATTCTACCAGACAGCTTCCTCTTTAATTTCTTAGCCCCAAACCATATTCACCTACTACGTTTCCTTCTCTTCCTTTTCCTACTGTCAAATTTCAGTCACCCATGACTATTAAATTTTCGTCTCCCTTCACTACCTCAATAATTTCTTTTATCTCATCATACATTTCATCAATTCCTTCATCACCTGCAGAGCTAGTTGGCATATAAACTTTTACTACTGTAGTAGGCGTGGGCTTCGTGTCTATCTTGGCCACAATAATGCGTTCACTATGCTGTTTGTAGTAGCTTACCCGCACTCCTATTTTTTTTTTATTCATTATTAAACCTACTCCTGCATTACCCCTATTTGATTTTGTATTTATAACCCTGTATTCACCTGACCAAAAGTCTTGTTCCTCCTGCCACCGAACTTCACTCATTCCCACTATATCTAACTTTAACCCATCCATTTCCATTTTAAATTTTTTTACCTACCTGCCCGATTAAGGGATCTGACATTCCACGCTCCAATCCGTAGAACGCCAGTTTTCTTTCTCCTGATAACGACGTCTTGAGTAGTCCCCGCCCGGAGATCCGAATGGGGGACTATTTTACCTCCGCAATATTTTACCCAAGAGGACGCCATCATATTACAGTAAAGCTGCATGCCCTCGGGAAAAATTATGGCTATAGTTTCCCCTTGCTTTCAGCCGTTCGCAGTACCAGCACAGCAAGGCCGTTTTGGTTAGTGTTACAAGGCCAGATCAGTCAATCATTCAGACTGCTGCCCCTGCAACTACTGAAAAGGCTGCTGCCCCTCTTCAGGAACCACGCGTTTGTCTGGTCTCTCAACAGTTACACCTCCGTTGTGGTTGCACCTACGGTATGGCTATCTGTGTCGTTGAGGCACGCAAGCCTACCCACCAACAGCAAGATCCATTGTTCATGGGGGGGGGGGGGAACAATATATAGTGAAGGATAATATATAATAATAATATATTATCCTTCACTATTAACAACATACTTCCAACGCTGGGATAACTTTTTACTCCACGAATGTAGAAATTGTGATTTTTGAGGCCAACTCATCGATCCATGTTCAGAGTGCATTTTTTGATAAAGAGCGGAAATGATGAAAATCTGAGGGTGCAACATCAGGTGAATCAGGGGGTGTGGAATGACTTTTTAATCCAACTCCTGTATAGTGTCTTTATCTCAGATGTTGACAATAAATGTAAGCAGTGACAGTTACACCTTGGGGAAGCAATCTGTAGTACACCACACTGTTTCTGTCCCATCAGACATCTAACATTATCTTTTGTGGCTGCACATAGGCATTTGTAGAGAGTTGCTCCTTTGTTTGGGCACAACCATTCCTTTCTTTTCCTTATGTTAGCATAACAACACCATCTCTTGTCACCAGTAACAAGTAGGATAGTAATCATTGGTGCTGTTCATGAGGCAACTGACGATGAGCAAGTAGTTGTGCACATGTGGCTACCTACTGATTTTTGCGATTTTGTATGCGGTACCAACACAACCAATTTTTTAACCTTCCTCATTGCATGAAAATGTTGCACGATGGTCAAATGATCACAGTTCATCACACTTGCCAGTTCTTGAGTACACTGATAATTAAAATTGTGGATTAATGTGTTCAAATGATCTTCAAACTCTGAATGTCTTCCTGGACATGGAGAGTCACTAATGTCAAAACAGTCCTCCTTAAAACAAGAAAACCATTTTCCTGCTGTGCCCCATTCAATGGCATTATCCCCATACACGACGCAAATGTTCCTGGCTGCCTCCAGAGCTGTCATCCCTTAACTGAACTCAAACAGTAGACTATACTGGAAATGTTCAGATTTCTCCAACTAGCACTCAATTTTCTAAGGGCCATGGCTCTACTCTCTATCTCCAAATGACAAAATGACAATACATAAACCCAAATAGCAATAGTGAACTACAAACAAAATATGATGATAAACAAAGCCACAGCAACTGTGAACTTTTGCAACAACCCAGTATTATTCATCTGTGACATAAGAGATCAACTTGACAACCATCTTTGCATCATTTAAAGAAGTGACTAATTCCAGTGACAGAAAAAAAAATTGTATATCACCACCACAGGGCAATAGCAGTAACAGTCTCATGTTCGAAGACTGTGGCACGTATCCTCACGACGATGACGTGGCATCACTCTTGACATTCTACTGTAGCTTTCTGCAGACTATTACATGAATAGCAACAGAACCAGGAAATGTACTGAACCACATTTCTCATAAAAAAACTAACTTTTTTGACAGACTATCAGGAATGACACAATCAAATGCCTTGATAAGTTGCAAAATGTCCTAACTGGTGATATTTTTATCAATAATTTAAAAAGTTTATTATATACTTGGTGATTGAGTAAATGTCCAATATTAGTTCACAAGCAGATGCTTCTACACCCTTATCTAAAAAGAAATTACATATTTCTTTATTTATGAATCTATAGTCAGTTCTAAGAGGAAACACTATTTCTCCACAAAGTATCTGCATGAATTAATTTATGACCATTTACTTTAATATTTTCTATCCCTTTGATTACACAGTGCTCAAACAGTAAGATGTTACCGCTTCAGTGGAGTGATGTGTATTCTTAGTAATGAATGATATCGTGAAAGAAAACTGTAAGACAAGTTATAGAGGACAGCACAAATCTTGTGTGGCTTTGTTATTTTATTTGCTTGTGGAGAACCATACTGAGTAATGATGCAGGTCTTCAAGATGTGGCCAGCAACTGTGGTAACTTCATGAGATGATGTATCTGTATATGAGGTATCTGTATGAGCTCATAGCATCACTAGCCTACTTTGGAGAAACACAATGCACTCACAGAATATATCACTCTGACAATGGCAACGAATAATGAATGTATGTAAGACGACAAACCTAGACTCTACAGTTTTATTTATTTACTTATTTATTTTTATTATGTCATGGAGTCTATTTGTTTATTTATTTATTTATTTATTTAGCGTATGGCTCATAACATCACAGTAAAAATTACAGAGACAACACGATTTAAAAAAAAAAATCACATATGTATAAACAGAGCAATAAATAACAGTTTGCATATAAGGACACCGCCAATTGTAAATTTACACTCACAGAAGAGCAATCACAAGCAGACGTCCAGCTTAGATAATAAATAGTCGATTGCCTCTTGGGTCGCCATTAGGAAATCCTGTGGGTCACCCTCGTATGCCCTTAGTGGGCATTCCTGCACGATGTGTTTGATCGTCTGTCTCTCAGCGCCACAGTCGCAAGCGGCCGAAGGAAGTTTACCCCATCTGTGTAAGGAGTCGGCGCATCTCCCACAGTTGGTTCTGATGCGATTAAGAGTTGACCAAACTTTTGGTTTACTAAAGAAGCATGGCATACTGTGGCAGTTTACTGCTGTTCTGCTCTCCCATTCCTCTTTCCATCGGTCATTTATTTTAAAGTTGGTTTGGTGCAGAGCCTGTGCGGTCTTTAGTGGAGGATGCCTAGACCGGAGTCGGTTTCCTTGGATGTCTTGAGTATTTTCATGGATTTGTAATTGAGGGTTGGTCATGATTTTTTGAAAATATTAAGCAACAGTGGGCAGCACTGCAGCCAGAGATAATAAATGTGGACTCCTTTAAAAGAACTACACTGAGTGATGAACAGTGGACTACTTGAAATAACTGCACAGAGAAAGAAGATTTCTAAGAACTTCTGGACGGGACAATGGCATGATTTATATCACAGAGCAATAGACTTTTGTGAGTAATCTAGGAAAATTATTCTGAAAAAAGAAAGGGAGATGAACTTTTGTAATCATATGTGTACCGGTAAAAAATAAGAATTTTCAAACTGGTTGAACTGGCAAAAGTAAAGGACCAACAAAACTTGTATCTTAGGTTTAGTAATAAGAAAGAAAAAACAGCTTATGTTTTAATGAAAATAAACATTTAATTTCAATTGCAATATCACCTTACACAAACCGAAATCTCTTCATTTTTTGAATATATATTCTTGCTCAAAGCACTAGCCTGAGAAACAAAGGAAACTGTTGGCAGACATGTACAATATGTAAAGGTGGGCTCCAGATGAAGGAACGAGACTGAACAGTCAGGTGCAGTGTTAGTCAACAGAATCAGACACAGCTGTGAGAGGCAGACTGTGCAACACAAGTGCCAGTGGTGTGGACACTGTCTATCCTTGTTGATGGTAGACCCACTAATAAATAAAAACAATTATTTATCACGAGAGTTATGCAATAGCATGACTTGTCTTCAAGATGGAATGAGGACTGCAGTAACTTCATTAAGAGAAACTAACCACGTGGATGTGATACAGAAGCACCATATATCACTGACCTTCATTGGAAAAGCATATCATCCTCAGAATAAATGAAGGCAAATATGAGAATAATTGTTTTGGTGCTGAAACAAATGAATTAATACATCAATCTGTACTGCCAATCTTAATTCTGAGCCTGTATGTAGTGTTTCCAAGTTATGTACCATGACTGAAGTCACATAAGATAATAATCAAATAAGGAGAAAAAGGGAAAAAGCATTGTAATCTTTAATCCCTGTTATCAAGGAAAGTCAAATCCAAAGTCTGGAAAGCAAAAGAACAGTACAAGCACGTGCATAAGCATCTGAGGTGTAATTCTTCCCATGCTCCATCTTCTGAGACTCGAATGGCAAGAATCCTTAGAAAGTGTCACAGTGGAAAGTACCCTTTCCATGACCATTGGAGGGCTTGCAGAGTATAGATGTAGATGTAGAGATATCACTGGTGAAATTTTGCATTTTTGTCTGGTGAAACTGCCTTACTTCATTTTTTCGAATACATATAATAATATGAGGACAATCTTTTGATTCCTTCATGGTACTAGCAAATTCCTTTTCATTGCTCACACATATTATTATGGTTACTATAGAAGTCTTCTGCTGTTTTCATATGTTTCTTTCCCCTTAGAGAGACTTCTTTCTCAGAATTTTAGTTGTTACAGTCACAGGTTTTCTTCTAAATTTCCATTTCTTAAAAAAATGTCATATTTCAATGAAGGTTTTTGATAAATTTATTTCTAAGTTTTTAACAAATCTATTGCTTTGTCGCAATTATACCATGGATAAATGGTGCTATCCAATACCATTGTGGGGCAACTGTGGTGCACAATGAGCCACAGATGACCAGAGTGAATGACAGCTGTGGGATGTGTATGGACGGGCAGGCAGACGTGCAACTAACGAGCAGCTGACCACACAAATGAACCAAGGGGCTACCAACAGTGTTTCCTCAACAACCATAGCCACATATGGGCCTTTTCACCAAGGGCCTGATTCACACACCCACGCCGATGCTGTTCATCAGCTGTGAAGGCTGGAGGTTGCTTGCCAATACCACAACTGGATATCCACTAAGTGGCGACAGATGGCCTTTCCAGACAAATCATGTTTTATGCTCCATCGGATAGATGATCGCTGGCATGTATGGCATGAAACATTTGAAAACAAACACCTGCAACAAATGTCTGAAGGCTCCAAGCCAGAAGAGTGAGTGTTATGGTCTGGAGACTGTTTTTGTGGCACTCCCTGGGTTATGGCATCCTGGAAGGCACAGAGGATTAACTCAATTATGCATCTATCCTTGGGACCATGTCCAATTATACGTGTAGTTTGTTCTTCCTCGTCACAATGGCATTTACCAGCAGGACAATACAATGTGTCACACGGCTCACATGTACACCTGTGATTCAAAGAGTGCCAGTACGAGTTTACTGTAATCCCCTTGCCGCCGTACTCCCCAGATTTAAAACCAATGGAGAATCTTTGGGATGACCTTGGTCAGGTTATACTTGCCACTTATTCTCAACTGAGAAACCTTGTGCAGCTGGCAGTGATACTAGTGCCAGCATGACTCCACTTTCCTTTTGATACCTTCCAGAACCTCACTGACTCTTCCTGCATGTCTTTCCCAGAAGTCAACACAGCAAAAGGTGGTTATTCAGCTTTTGACAGGTGGTCACATTAATGTGACTGGACTCTCTCTCTCTCTCTCTCTCTCTCTCTCTCGCTCTCTCCCCCCCCCCCCTCCCTGTGTGTGTGTGTGTGTGTGTGTGTGTGTGTGTGTGTGTGTGTGTGTGTGTGTGTCTTAATTTGTGATGTGATGGTAAGCACCACAACCCCATATTAGTGTTCCTGATGCGGAAAAGAAAACCAAAACTGCAAATTTTGGGATTTGGTATAATGGGGTTTTCGCTGCCATTAAAGCAGAAGTATTGCATTCATACTTCTAAAATATTCAGAAAAGCATTAAAATAATGTTGTAACAAGTTTAAACATCAACATCTGCACCCCTGCCAGACGCTTGGAAGGTCACAGTACTAGAACCTCTTTTTTACAAGTCAATCACTGTATCACTTGGGCAAATGTCTAATGAGGGACAAATTTTCCTCAGCTATTTTCTATTTCTTTGGATATTTACAGAATCATACTTCTATTTTTTGTGAAAAGCAGCTGTGATAACAAATTTTGACATACAAAAATCTTAAGACACATGTATTCTTTTATAACCCATAGTATGCCTTCTTTTTATCTAATATAATCATATTTTTATAAAATTTCTGTAATATCAACTGCAATGGTTTATGCGTGTATGTATCAACCTCCAATGACCGAATAAGAATCTTATTGTGTCATAACGTTGTGTGGGAATAAGCCACCAATTCATATTGTGCTATTCATATTTACGTAACTATTCTTTGAAGGGGAAAATCTGTGTATTGGATCTCAACTTAAACCTGGATAAATGCCGTAGACAGGGAGTGTTGTACCAAGCCTTCCCGGAATGCTGTTGAACTAGCAGCCCAGCGATAATGGATACAGTGGAGGCTTTTGTTTCTCTTTATGGCCTCAGAAATGTTACCTAGTCAAAACTAGTTTAATGTTTCAAACATTTACGTATGTTGTTTATATGTGATTAGATATTGCTGTAAAATATGAATCTTCTAATAACTCTGAAGAGAGCCCTTAACTGCACCTCAGTGAGGATCCTGGGAACCAACCAAGTTAGATTCCAATATCCAGTCCAGCGGATTATGTCATGCAACTGCTGGTGCCTATAAGGCAGAATGCTTTATGGGTAATAAATATGGATGGCCTGATAATGCTCCAAGTTCCTGAGAGATTATATATTCCTGCTCAGGTGAAAGAGTATTGAGATTAATAGAATGAGGGAACTCAAACAATGACTTCAGGCCACATGGCACGAGCAGCAGTTCCAGTGCCTGCTTCTTGCTAAATTTTTTTCTATTCACGTGAGCATCAAACTGCAAATTCCAAGAAAAAAAAATAGGAAGTACACATTATGGGAACAGAACAGACAAGTGCACTTTTGAAACTCACGGCAAACAGAAAAGAAGTAAATATGTACAAAACTGAGCAAATTAGTTACTCTAGTTTAGCTTAAGAACAGATGACATCAAATGCATCAGGAGTTGCTGACATGGCATCCTTGAGGCTGTCAATCAGGACAGGAATATATGTGTTGAATTGTCTGGACCTAAACATAGATACACAGGCTACACAAAACTGGGGTAAGTATACAAAGCTATTTTCTCAATGGAAGAAACTAGCCCCTGTCAAATGTCACAGTCGAGCAACCCGCAACTGAAACACACACAGGACATCACTCAGAATGTATTTTGATCTGGCATTTGTTTTCCAAAATTCAGCTTAAAATTCAGATACATTGTTGCTGTCCTCCCATGGTTTTTCACTTTGACGTTCTAAGTCACTCACTCTATTTATTAAACCAACTCCTGTATTTTTGACTGTCTGAATTTTACTATGCAATTGGACTCTAAAGTCACAAGAGCACAGAGGACAAACATATCCAAGGAACACATGCCAGTTCGAGAAAGTCTCAGCCTGCCAGCTGACACAAGCCCTATCTAAAATATGGTGTAATATTCTGGGGAAATGCTCCAACTGCTCTGAGCACATTCAGAATCCAGAAGAGAGCAATGAGGATTATTACTGGGAGCAAACCCAGAGACTCCTGCAAACCCATCTTCAGAAAGTTGGAAATCCTTACACTCCCTTGCCTCTACATTCTGGAGACTCTAAAATTCTTCAGAAAACATGTAGTGCCAACTGACCCCAGAGTCGTAAAAAATAGTGAAATACATGAACACAACACCAGGAAAAACGCAAACCTGCATGTTATACGTACAAACACTCAACTGTGTAAGAAGGGAGTTTTCCACATGGGCCTCCAGCTGTTCAACGATCTTCCCACTAGTATTAAGTCCATCGAAGACAACATAAAATTTAGCAAAGCCGTGAAGTCATATTTGTTGTGTCACTGTTTTTACTCTGTAAATGAATACTTAGAACAATAATCTTGCTGTGTGTTAAATTGAAAACATTGAGCAATATAATACATTAGGATACTATAGGCTTATGTTAATACATGTTAACAATGTTAAATGATATTTTCCGACATCTGCAACACACTGTGTACCATCAGATCACATGGAATAAATAAATAAATAAATAAATACAAACCCAATAACTCTGATCATAATTACACCAAATTACTATCATTAATATGATGAGGTTAATTGACTTCATAATGATTTGATAGATCTGACTGCACTCAATTTATTATATTTTAAACACAAGTAAGGATATCTCCACATGCCTAATCACACTTGCTCTGCATCTGCATTCATTGACTGAACACCGTTTGAATCGACTTTGTCACTGCTGGTAGGTTCTTCATCGCCGACTTTCAAATTAAAGTCATTCCCTGAATTACTAAATAGTATCAGTTTAATAAATTATAAATTCATAACTTTAATACCTGATCGTGCACAACATGTGGCAATTGGTATCTGTACACTATGTACGAGTGTAGTAATATTGTGTGCTTTGTGTACATATTGTTTGCAGCTTTATATGAAGGGACTTCAAAAAGTAAGTTACACATTCCTACAGCTGGCTAAGTAACTTTTACTGAGTGCTGCACTACACTTGAGTGTGACACAGTTCATGACTATTTTTTGTCACATTCACTTAGTCTCTGTAAACAATGGTCGGAAAGCTCTACCAATTGTTCAATTTCTCAATGAAAGAAATCCACTATATTGTCAAGAACCCATTCACAGACTGATATGTTTGCATAAAAGATTGAAATTGCAGACTGAAACATCTGGACTGTGTGGTGGATGCTTCCAAACTTTTCATCTAAAATACTGAAGCAAAGTTCATTGTGGTGTGGCATCGTCATGCACGAGAACAACACCTTTCGTGATTTTCCACACCTTCTGTTCTTTATGGTGTTACACAGTGACATCACTGTTGTGTAGTATGAACTGGCAATAATGATTGTGCCCTTTGCCATATACTCTGTGTATAAAACTCCCTCCTAGTCATCTAAAATGGGGACCATGACCTTCCCTACTGATGATACAACGTTGCATTTCTTCTGCACAGGTGAAGAGTTATACCTCCATTCTACAGATGCTGTCTTTGTTGCAGGTGTTAAACATCAAATATGTGTCTCATCACTTGTAATGATGCAGTGTAGGATATCGTTGCTTTCCCAGAGTAGCATTCAAACAAATGCAGGGATGCCATAAACCTCGCACTTTCGTGTGCAAGTGACAGTAATTGCAAAATTCAGAATGTGCACAATTTCCAATACTGCAGATTATCTCAGATGAAGGAATGAGCACTTCCTACTAAGATGTGCATGTGCTGAGCAATGTCTGTGACATTCACTCTGTGAATGCTGCAAATTGTTTCCTCAATTACCTGGGCACTGTTATCTGTGATCAATGATAATGACTTTCCTTCCCAATCAGCATTGCCCACATTTATGTGGCCTTTATCAAATTGTTGGCACCATTTCACTATGACTGGGTGTGACATTGCATTTGGTCCGCATACCACCAGAATTTCATTGCGAATCTGTGTGAAGTTTAGATGTTTGGCACACAAGATTCATACTGTCCCACACATTTCAACTTTTGAATATGTTTCCAATTGCTGCATAATTTCATTCACACACTGTGATACACTTATCTTATCCATACGGCAGCAGGACATTTCTCCTTTTCTCTGTGCAATATCATATTCCATGACTTGTCCTGCATTATAGAACTTCCTTTGTACAGAATGCAATCTGATAGTACCAAATAAAAATCAAATCAAATCAGTAATTGTTCCCTGACTGTACACCTATGTACTGATTATCTTTGTTCATAGTAAACCCTCATTTATTTGTAGCAAATCAAATTCAATATGATTACAACAGGAATCAAAATAATTTTATGCTGCCTACTCATCATTTAAAACTTTGTACTAAAATTCCACAGTATATGAGTATGAAAATTTATAACAAAGTAAAACGGAAAGATTTGCACAGTATTGCTCTGGGAAAAAAACTTGTGTGGCAGAAATATTATTATTCAATTGAAGAGGTCATGGAAGGCAATCTGAGAATTTGAGAAGAGAACACATACTTCAGACCACAGTTTGTTACTTTAAAAATTCATCAATTACGTATCTAGTACAGTGTATTATATAGTTATAATAGAAGGAAACATTCCACGTAGGAAAAATATACCTAAAAACAAAGATGATTTGACTTACCAAATGAAAGTGCTGGCAGGTCGACAGACACACAAACGAACACAAACATACACACAAAATTCAAGCTTTCGCAACAAACTGTTGCCTCATCAGGAAAGAGGGAAGGAGAGGGAAAGACGAAAGGATGTGGGTTTTAAGGGAGATGGTAAGGAGTCATTCCAGTCCCGGGAGTGGAAAGACTTACCTTAGGGGGAAAAAAGGACGGGTATACACTCGCACACACACATATCCATCCACACATATACAGACACAAGCAGACATATTTAAAGAAACTCTTTGTCTTTAAATATGTCTGCTTGTGTCTGTATATGTGTGGATGGATATGTGTGTGCGTGTGTGTGTGTGTGTGTGCGTGCGTGCGTGCGTGCGCGCGCGCGAGTGTATACCCGTCCTTTTTTCCCCCTAAGGTAAGTCTTTCCGCTCCCGGGACTGGAATGACTCCTTCCCTCTCCCTTAAAACCCACATCCTTTTGTCTTTCCCTCTCCTTCCCTCTTTCCTGATGAGGCAACAGTTTGTTGCGAGAGCTTGAATTTTGTGTGTATGTTTGTGTTTGTTTGTGTGTCTGTCGACCTGCCAGCACTTTCATTTGGTAAGTCACATCATCTTTGTTTTTAGGTGTATTATATAGTTAATATTTTAAGAAAATCTATAAGCCAATATTTGTGTTTCGACAAGTCACCTATACATCAAAAGTCACTAAAGCATACTCACATAAGTTTAAAATATTATTGCTTAAAAATGTAGAGAAAACAAAAAAAAATATATATATATATACTCACTTTCCCAGTCAAACTGTTGAGTTTAGTTTGAAGCAGTATTAGCTGCGATCTCCAGTACTCATACCTACAAATTATGACTTCATTTTATACAAGCAAGTCTGCAGGCTCTTTTTTGTGCAAAACAACTTTAAACTGCATCAGTTTTACATATGAAACTATACACAAATGAAGAAAAAACATCTCATAAAATGAACTTATAAATCATGTAAACATCAACACTAACAGTGTGCTTTAGAGGTGTTGATCCACAGAGTTTAATACTCAGACTACACAAAAGGCATGGTGACAAAGAAGGTGCTGCAAGATGGTTCCACTAAACTATTCAACTGTTAGCAAATTTACAGCTATCTCAGCTTGGCACCTGATAAAAGTGATGGTACATCTCCAAAGCTGTGCATAAAATGGCATATTTTGATCTGCTGCACACATAGCAATTATATGGGTTCTACCGTAGTCTACCACACAACTTTAGAAACACAACTGATGATAATTAGCGAGAATTCTCTCAGAAAAATCACACGGTTCACTTACTAATGTAGTATCAGAATTTAATGAGTTACAAAATATATTACAGGACAGTCAGATTCCCCTAAGGTCTGATATTACAATGCCTCACATGCCGATCTGCACTTTTTTGCTTCACACAGACATGAGGAATGACGTGGATACTACTTCCACTTATAATTCTGTTCAGATAAGCTACTGGCACTCAGAGAAAAAAACAAGCCCAAGTCAATTTTTGTAAGACCTGTGGGAAATTTCAATCAAGGGCAACCTTGTTGCTTGATATTAACTCAAACATATACATGACATGGTTAACAGATCTTCCGTTTACTGATATTCTGCAAAATGTGTACACCCGAATATGCCAGAAGGAGTGCAAAATATGTGCCACTTCCAAACTGATGTAAGTCAGTTTCTAAGAAAAACTCCCTTACTCAAACACAGTTACAGTAAATGCAACCATTCATGCAGAGCACAAAACCAAATGAGACAATGTCATAAGTCTGGGAAGAAAAAATGTAAAGAAGAGAAAGCGCACTGCACGCCAGTCCAGATTAAGCAAGATGGACTGAGGAAACAGCACGACGTTGAGAAAGAGGTTGTACATTGGAATATGAACAGACACTAAGACTTCTGGTATTAAAACACTTTTAAACTAATTTCAAGTCAGCACGAAAATTAAAAAGGCACTACCGATGATAAATTTTCCATTTTTGTTTGATCCTTTTAACAATATTCAATAAAAAAGCCTTACATTTGAAATATGAATATTCACAGAGTCAATGTACTTACGATGCATGTTTCATTGCCATTACCCATTGGTTAACGTGGGACTCAGATCGGCCAGAAAAGAAATGCTTTTTCTCTGGATCATCACGAAATATCAATGAAAATGAAAATGGTACACCTGTACTAAGTTCATATTGGACATTTGAGTTTTCCAGGATGATGACACCCAAAGGCTATAACAAGAGAGAAAAAAATAATTGTAACATCATTGTATTTATAGATTTAAATGGGTATTTTTTTAAAAAGGAACATTTAGTGCTGATATATTCAACAACAATTAATTCCACAAAAATATTTATTTGGAAAACATACATTGGCTTTTCAGTAACAGATTCTCTCTATATATCATTCCCCGCTGCCCTATATTTTACTTCAATTTTTGATCGGAACTACATGTTTAACACAGCACAAAGTCAAAAATATTATATATTTGCCAAATTTTGTGCATATGAAAAGCACCTGGCCTCTTATCCTCTGGCAGCCGCCATGGACATTTAATTGTATGATTGCAGTGTTATTGTGAAATTCCAGTGGGTACCAGAAGTGAAGTCCACAGGAATGTCACTCTTTACTACTACGAGACACCAATTTGTCTGCAATTCCATAACAAAATAAATTAGTCGAAAAGGCCTTCTTGCATAACAAAGTGTATCTTCAATTTAGTGGCAACAATGTAGGGCAAAACCTGAAAATCAATTTGGTGCTTTCACAAGTGGCCCTGGCCTTTGACAGGACTGGAGTAGGAGGAGGAGGTGGTGGTGGTGGTGGTAGGATGAAGGGGGCACATAGTACATCTGGGTCTCCTGCAAGGATATGAGAGAGGAGTCATGAGGTAAGATGGTGTTGGAGCAGGGGGTGGAGTAGGGGTGGACAAGGATATTGTGTCAGTTCTGTGGTTGGTGGAATACCACTACAGGAGGGATGGGACAGGTATTGGGTAGGATTTTCCTCATTTCAGTTCACAATGAAAGGTAGTCTAAACTCAGCAAGAATGTGATCCAGTTGCTCCAGTCCTGACTGGTACTGAGTCACAAGAGCTCATTTGTGGCTGGACAGTGGGTATATGGGAGGTGGTGGGTGATAGGAGATAAGGTATGGGAGACCTGTTTCTGTACAAGATGGGGAATGCAATTGTGGTCTGTGAAGACCTCACTGAGACACTTTGTATATTTGGCGAGGGACTGCTTGTCACTACAGATGAGACTATGACGACCATGTGTGGCTAGGAAGTATGAATGAAAAATTCTTTATGTGGAATGGGTGGCAGCTGTCAAAGTCAAGGTATTGCTGACATTTGTTAGGTCTGATATGAAAGGAGGTACTAATGTAACCATATTAGAAGCAGAGGTAAACATCAAGGAAGGTGGCTTGTTGGGTTGAGAAAGACAGGGGAAGCAAATGAGGGAGAAAGTGCTGAGCTTTTGGAGAAATATGGATAGGGTGTCCTCATCTCAGTCCAGATCATGAAGATGTCATCAATGAACGCAAACTAAGTGAGGGGTTTGTGATTCTGGGTGGTTAGGAAGGATTCCTCCAGGTGGGCCTTATATAGGTTACCATATGATGGTGCAATGCTGGTGCCTATTGCTGCACCACAGATTTGTTTGTAGATGATGCCTTCAAAGGTGATGTAATTGTGGGTGAGGACATAACTGGTCATGGTGACTACGAAGGCAAGTGTAGGTTCGGAATCAGTGGGGCATTGGGAAAAGTAAGTTCAGTTGCAACAAGACCATGTTCATTAGGAATGTTAATGAAGAGAGAGATGGCATCAAAAGTAGTGAGGAGGGTGCTGTCTAGTGAAAGAACAGGAACTGTGGAGAGACATTGGAGGAAATGGTTGGTGTCTTTTATATAGGCTGGTAGGTTACAGGTAACAGACTTAAGGTGTTGATCCATGAGAACAGAGATTCTCTCAGTGAGGACACAGTAATTGGTGATATTGGGATGTCCTGGGTTTATGGACTTTAGGAAGCATGTAGAAGGTAGGAGTGTGTGGAGCAACAGGGAGGGGTAAAGAGAGGAGAGAGAGAGAGAGAGAGAGAGAGAGAGAGAGAGATTCAGGGGAGACGTGGGATGGACCTAAGCACTTGAGGTGAGACTGAGGATCCTGTTGCATTTCTGGAATGGGGTCACTGTGGCAGGGTTTGTGAGTGGGCAAATGTGACACCTGGTAGAGTCCTCCCACCAGGTAATCCCTGCAGTTCAAAACCACAGTGGAGGAGCATTTATCAGGAGGTAGGATTACAAGATTGGGATCATTTTTTAGGTGGCAGATTGAGGTTGTTTCTGTGGATGTTAGGTACATGCTTGGAAGAAGGCCCTTTGGCCGACAGCTCAAATGTATTGCAGTCTTTCTGTTATGCCTGTCTGCAATTCAAGCATCTCCTTTATATGGTGAGTAGCAATCTACCCTTTTCATAACACTTGTTATTTCATCCTGGATTTTCCATTGTTTAATGCTATCAGCTTTCTTTCCATCCTGTAACCCAGTACTGATTCCCTTTGTACTATTCTGTAAAACATTAATTTAGTCGGTGTTCACCCTTTCCTTTCTCTTTTCTGTGTTTTTCCTGTTGTCTCATCTGTTCAGACCTCACAACTATATGACCATGCTGACTGTTAGTGCAGCATCTCAGGTCCCATTTCTTTTACATGCCTTCGGTGTCATATGAACTTGTTTATCTCAAACTATCAACTGCCCATCCCCCCCCCCCCCCCTCTCTCTCTTCTCATATCCCAGCAGACACATACCAACACATCTAATCCATTCAAATCTGCTGTATCTCCCCGCCCCCACTGTACATACTCACCCACTAACCTGCATCCCCATTACCGTTTTCTTTCTTTATTTTTGAACTAATTGGGTTTCCATGTTGATTTTCGTAAGTTTTTGCATTTAATTATCAGCTCTCCCTCAGGTTTCACCTATTTTCCTCTTACTTCATATGTTCTGTCACTGTCATGATTTTCCCATGTGTTTTTGCATATTTTGCATATTTTTGCCAGTTTTTCACACATTTTTAATGGAATTTACTTATTTTTATGCGTTTTTATCTGTTTCATGGATCCTTGCTCCTTCCATCTGTGCCACTACAGAAAAGTTTTCTTATCCCTACCTAGACTCAGTCCCACATACTGTTCTTGTGTTGTTGCCTAGTTCATGGAACCCCCCAAACTGCATTACCATCAATTTACCTATCTTCTTCCAATATTCATTCAGTCTATAGCCCTTGCCAACCTAGTCTGTAAATCCACATAAATCGCACCCAAACCTCCTTTCAATACCTCCTCTCCATCCTGCCCTGCAGCCCCAAATTCCTGCATCCCAACTCTTACACTGAAACTCTTGCCCTCCACGGAACTTTAACAGAATGCACAAAGCCACCTGAAAAGACTCTACAAGTTGCTCACCTCCTACTCCTGCCTTAGATTACCACTACTGATCACCTCTACAACCCCCCCCCCCCCTCCAAAAAAAAAAATCACCTCATACACATCAAAACCTGCCTCGCAGACATGCTACATTCCCCACATCCTTAGAAACTCTGTCCCACCACCACACAGAATCCAGAAGCTAAACAGACCCGAAACACATTTATGAACCATCCCACCAGAACACTTAGTGCCACAGAAGTATCAGTCTTTCCAAAGGCCTTACCTTTTCCCCAACTCCCAAATTGAATCACGCTGGACTTGTTAAAGAGCTTCTCCCCTTCTCCCTGAGCCTACAGTGGAAACACTTTTTTTGCCACCAACTCTCCCAGTCAGACTCAACCTGAAACCAATATTGAATCCTGTCTTACTCAGTTCACTCCTCCATCCAACTGTAATCAACCCCCGCACTGCACCCAAATCACTTCCTGTTAACATTTCAGAATTTCTTAATCTCAAATCTTTCTTCATCACCATTCCCCAAATCCCTCAACATGGAAACTGATGTTACACCCTAAGATAGAACATCAATCTGCCACCTAAAAAATTATCCCAACCTTATAATCCTACCTCCTGACAAGGCTTCACCACTGTGGTTTTTAATAACAGGGATTACCTGGCAGATGGCCTCTACCAGCTGTCAGATTCACCCACCTACAACCCATGCCACAGTGACCCCATTCCCGAAATCCAATAGAATCCCCAGTCTCTCCTGAAGTCCTTAGGTCCACCCCTGTCACTTCACACACTCCTCTTTTATATGCTTCCTACAGTGCATAAACCCAACTACTCAGGACATCCCATTATCATCAATTACTGTGCCCTAACTGGGAGGACCTCTGTTCTCATGGATCGACACCTTAAGCCTATTACCTGTAACCTACCATCTATATAAAAGACACCAACCATTTCCTCCACCATCTCTCCACAGTTCCTGTTCCTTTACAACACAGCACCCTGCTCACTACTGTTGATGTCAAATCTCTCTACACTAACATTTCTAATGCACGGCCTTGCTGCAACTTAACACTACCTTTCCCAGTGCCCAACTGACTCCCAATCTGCAGCCTCCTTCCTAGTCACTATGACTAACTGTATCCTCATCCACAATTACTTCACTTTGGAAGGCATCAGCTACAAACAAATCTGTGGTGCAGCAATCGGCACCAGAATTGCACCATCCTATGATAACCTATATAAGGCGTATCTAGAGGAATCCTTCCTTAGCATCCAGAATCCCAAACCCCTCGCTTAGTTCACATCTATTGACAACATCTTTGTGATCTGGATGAGAGTGAGTGCACCCTATCCACATTCCTCCAGAAGCTCCACACTTTCTCCCCATTTGCTTCACCTGGTCCTTCTCAACCCAACAAGCCACCTTCCTTGATGTTGACCTCCACTTCACTTCAAAGATGGTTACATTAGTATCTCCACGTCAGACCAACAAACTGTCAGTAATATGTCCGCTTTGACAGCTGACACCAATTTCACACCAAGAATGTCTCTTCCATACAGCCTAGCCATCCATGGTCATTTCATCTGTAGTGACAACCAGTCACTCTCCAGATATACCAATGGTCTCAGTGAGGTCTTCACAGACCAAAATTACCTTCCCTATCTTGTACAGAAACAGATCTCCCATGCTTTATATCTCTTATTGCCCACCACCTCTCACATTCCCACCATCCAGCCACAAATGAGCATGCCCACAGAAACTCAGTACCAGTCAGGACTGGAGCAACTGTATCACATTCTCTGACTACCTCTCAGTGCCCAGAAATGTGGAATACCCTACCCACTATTCTTCCCACCCCTCCCACAGTGGTATTCCTATGCAAAATTATTATCCATTCCTCTCTAGCTCTGTTCCCAACCCCCTGCCTCATGCCTCACATCCCTGCAATACACCTACATGCAAGACCTGTCCTACACATCCTACCACCACCACCACCACCACCACCACCACCACCACCACCACCAGTCCAGTCACAGGTATCACCTACCCCATCAAAGAAGATCTGTGAAAGCAATCATGTGATCTACAAACTACGCTGCAATCACTGTGCTGCTTTCTACGAGGGTATTACAATCAACAAGCTGTCTGCGTGGATGGCCACAAACAAACTGTGGCCAACAGACAGCCACACCACCAAAGGTGGTGACCACGATGCCCATGACATGCTTCACTTCAATAATTGCTTCATAGCTTGCCCATCTGGGCCCTTCCTACCAATACTAGCTTTTATGAATTATGCACGTGAAAACTCTCCCTGCAATACAGCCTACATTCCCATAACCCGCCCTGGCCTCACCCTTCCCTAGTTCCTGTCCTTCACCCACCTGTCCCCTTCCTCACTCCCATTCCACCAGTATGCAGCCTTCTATCCCACCAATGCACCCAATAGTCCTTTCCCACCCGACCCCCTATTTCTCTCCTATTCCACTCCTCCCTCCCCCCCTCACCATATCTTCCAATTGCACCTAGCATCCCTACCCTGCTCCACCTCATCCCTGCATGTTCCCACAAACACCACTACACCCACCCCACCCCTACCCTGATATCTCTCACCCTTCCCATCCCTGCTTGCTCACAGGGTGCTCTCAGTGGCCAGACACAATTGTCATATGTGTGTGCGAGTTGTGTTTGCATGAATATAAACCATGGAAATCACTCTGATTGTTCTTTCTGCATCTCAGTAACACAACTTTTTGAATCAGGCATAAAAGATTCTGCATTTCATGGACAGAACTTTGATAGTTGCCTTTTCCTTTTTTTTTTTTGTCAACACATGGCATTCACTCCCACTGTGGGTGTGATCATAATGTTTTGGCTCCTTAGTATACGTATTAGGAGAGAAGCAGCTACTTCAACGGTAGGACTAACAACACTTACCCACTGTTTTTTCTATTATTCAATACTACTTATTCGTGAAATACACTGGCCTCTGATTTCAGAGAACATATCAGTTCTCTACATACTTGAAAATTAAAAACATAATATGAAGTGGAGATGAAAAGGGAGAGGGAGACGAAGGGGGAAGAGAAATAGTGTGAAAGGGAGTGGATGTAGAGAGAGAGAGAGAGAGAGAGAGAGAGAGAGAGAGGAGGGGAGTGGGGACAGAGGAAGAAGACAGTACACAATTTGGACAGAGAAGGAGTAATGTGGACAGAAGAAAGAAGGGAAAAGGACAAGGTAAGCTAAGGCAGTGGGAAGAAGGTGTTTGTGGAGGTTTAGGCAAGGGGGATTGCAAGACATGTCTTTTATGCTTTATCCTCTGTAAACCTCTCATCTTTTTGTGCAGTCACCGAGTCATCTGTCGAAAGAGACTTGCCCGTTTCCCACTATGCCATCCTTGCGCCCTTCCCTACCCCCTCGCTACCTCCATCAATCCAGGTAACTCCTTTCAATAATCGATCACCAATAATCAGTCTCACCATAGCTACAAGAGCATACATTTGTGTGTGTGTGTGTGTGTGTGTGTGTGTGTGTGTGTGTGTGTGTGTGTGTGTAGGGGAGGGGGGCGGTGTATGTGAGTGTGTGTACTTCTATTAAAAAAAGAACAAGAGCTCAGAATCTAAAGTGAAAACTGTTTCTGTTAAGTGTTTCTGTGTTCCACAGATCAGTCCTCTACAGGTTTCTTCTGACCGAAGTTGTCTTTAGACAGTAAATATAGTAACATACAAGCATAAGACTCTAAGGACCCCCCAAATAGATTTTCACAAAATTTCCAATTACCAACTTCGCGTAATGTTCTCACTGTATGTTTTTGTAGGATAAATACTTTCTTTAACTTAGTTACATGATCCCAGAAGAAAATGCAGTAGGGCAGTACTGAGTGATAGTACATTAGGTGTCGAGTAAAACTACAAAATGGGAGAGATTTCTACAGCAAAGTGGGCAGGATTGAATTTTTTGGCTCACTTAACCATGTATTTCTGCCATGTCCATTTACTATCCATCTGGATGCCTAAGAATTTCACACATGGAGCTCCATCCAATTTGTGTTCGTTGATATCTACTTATGGTATCCACAAGTCATTTTTATTTGTTTGTAACTGTATAACACAAGTCTTTGTGAGATCAATGGTTAAGCTGTCTAGTGTGAACCAGTTTTAGGACTATTCCAATATTATTCTGGCTGTGTCTGCCATGCATGTACTTGGGCACTTTATCAGTATACTTTTATCATCAGCGAACATCAGTTCTAGAAGATTCACAGTCTCTGATAAATAAATTATGTAGGTCAGTTATTATAACTTATTCCTATGGTTTACACTAATTTTACATTCTTATGTAAATTGTTACATATACATAAAAATATACAGTACAAAAAGAAACATTATAAAAAAGCAAAGACTTGAAAATTTTGTATCCGAATATCTAGATCTCTTAACCATTCCACAGATTTTCGTGTCACCAAGTGCAGTTCATTGAGGAAATTTTTGTAATAAACATTCTTCTATCAGGTGCCGTGTAGTCTGTACAGTGATTGCACAGTTGCACGACGTGGCACCCTTGAACCCTCAGTTCTACAAACAGGCATCACATGTTGATTCAGAGGTGTCTGTAGTTTCCTGGGAAGACAAAATCTATTTACACATTTTGTAGAATCAGTAATAAGGTAAGAATTTGCTGGAGGAAACTTCTGGCAAATCTCTCTTTACTGTTGACACAGATCACATATACGACAGGTGCATCTTGACATGGCCAGAGTGATTTTGTGGATGTAAGTCTGCCGACAGGTAGATTCTGTAGCTGGTGATACATGAGTGATTTCTGATGAGTAGCACACTTCTGGAACATTCTTGCGGCTGATGCTTCTCATCCGACTGATGGTAGTGCATCATTACACAATACAGGCAGCCATGGAAGTAGTGTCAATTTAGTACAAACTAATTATTTTCATTGTCCCCAATTTAGTTTAACATAAACTATGCATGCATGCATGTGCACTCTTTTTCCTTACTGGAGCACAGTACTCTTGTTGTAGTGTAAACCAATGCCAATGTAGTTACATGAGCTACGTGTGGAATGTCAGGGTTTGCAACCGATACTGGCCCAGCTAGTTTTCTAATAATATCAATTCTGGTATTCACTTTTTTGCTGTATTTTCTGTTCTTGAAAGTAAGATCAATAACATCATAGTGGGACATCATAGTTAAAGAATCCTGTGTCCAAATACAGTCTTATTTATTTGGTATTATTTGTTAATGTGATCCCTGTGTTCTGTTTTAAGACACAGCTGCACCCTGAAACAGGAATGCCTTTAATGCCAAATTTTACTTTCCCTTGTAGAATTTTGTTATTTATATGAGTGAAGGCTTCAATAGGGTTACACAAAATTCCAACAGGGTACTTATTCTTTGATTGATCATCTAAAGTTCCTGCACTGAATTCCAGTTCTTTCTTATATTTTGAATAAAAATATTCAGCAATGGCAGAACAAGATTTCTGTTGTTCATAGGTCTCATCGGATTAGGGAAGGACGGGGAAGGAAGTCGGCTGTGCCCTTTGAAAGGAACCATCTCGGCATTTGCCTGGAGCGATTTAGGGAAATCACGGAAAACCTAAATCAGGATGGCCGGACGCGGGATTGAACCGTCATCCTCTCGAATGAGAGTCCAATGTCTAACCACTGCGCCACCTCGCTAACTGTTGTTCAGAGTTTCCAGCAAATTATATCTAGTCCTTAGCCAATTTTCATTGATTTTATGACAACATATAGTAACATAATGGCGGTCATATCCTGAGTTAAAAGGAAAAAAGTGCTTAAAATGAACACTGTTTATTTTAACCAATAACCTTGCCAGGATATGACAACAGAATTAACTGTTAAATGTAATTTGAACAAAAAAATTACAAGAAAATTAAAGTGATGCTAGGCTGTAAAGGAAGTAAAACATTATTTTAAAAAAAAACATTTACTTTATGAACAATCAGCTTTTTGGAGCAGACATAAATAAAAGTGCATTATCTATTTCAATAAGAAATTATACTTTTTGCAAAGAAAGCTAAGAACAAAACTTTAATACAATTTGAGCAACACAATAATGCAAGGAACAATAATAGACTAGTATAATAAGGACACATACATGAACATTAAGTGAAGTCGTTTATAATTATAGAACTACTTCATTCTGGGAAACTCCTTTCTCAGACTTTCCACGAGTTTTGTTTTCAGGAACAATAAGATCAAGATCAATCTCTCTCTCTCTCTCTCTCTCTCTCTGATATGTCACATTGACAGAGCTTTTTTGGTTGTGTACCCAATGTCCACATTCTCAGGTTGCAACAGATTTATACCGTCATTCAGATCTATTTTGAAGCTTGTCTATTTACAGAAAATTTTTTGATTGGCAAATTTTCTCATTAATTTGTTAACCGTAGACAGTCGGAAAGTATAGAAGAAAGTAGCTAAGGGAGCAGTGATTGAAATTTAGGCAGAAACTACTCACTCAACTTGAGCAGCCACCGAATGAAAAAAGGCAAAATGAGCTATCAGCATCTTGTCCCTTAATGACTTGCATATTACTTAGTAGCTTACTAATTCCACTAGTGACCTTAGGTTTCAGTTTTAACTCCTCCTGTTCCTTTTTTACCCTTTCTGCTTCCTTTATACATTCTTAAACAGCAATTAACATTTGCTGAGCTCAGACTGACACCATTTTATTTTTGAACCACCAAAAGGCACAACACTGCTGCAGGGAAACAGAGGTGCTTGTAATATTGTTGAAATTGGCTTAGCAAGAGGGAATGTTTTTAAATAGATCATATAAAGCTCTCAGAAACTGAACAAGGTTCTAACAAACACTAGTACAACCTCTCTCAACAGCGTCATGCACTGTGTGTAAGACACATGTTACAAAGTCCATAGACATGGGATCACCTGCATTACCCTCACCTTTAAGCTTGCTTGTTCTCTTAGGAATGCCTTATTAAGATCATGGCCATCCATAGACACCTGAACAACTCAACTTTTCAGATTTACCTTAGGCTGAGATACACATGCACCAAATGCTTGAACTAATGTCGACAGTTTTTTTCAGTAACTGTAAAATTTTACCATGAGTGAGAAGTGTGGGCTTTGTTGTAGGTTTGTGAGTAGTGGGTTACGGTGTGGGATTTGTTCAAAGTATTTTCATTGGGGGGAATGCAGTGGGAAAGCCAGCGGGAATTCTAGCGAGATCGTCTCCTGGGAATGCAGGATCTGCAGTAGAGATAAGTTGATAGAGGAGCAGGAGCGTAAGATCTGTGCCCTTAAGGTGCAGTTACAATGCACAAAGAAGGAACTGCATAGGCTGAGGAGAGTTAAGGGTGGTGGGGAATGGGAACTTGCAGTTGGCAAGAAGGCAGCTAGGAGGAGGAGGAAGAAGAGGAGGAGGAGGAGGAGGAGGAGGAGGTGGTGGTGGTGGTGGTATTCAGTTTTACTTTGCGTATATGCAATAGATTTGACCAACTATCAGTGTTGAGTGCAGAGGAGCCTCTTGTAGCTGTAGGTGTAGGAAACATGCAGCAGTGCTCAGCAATTAGGAGGCCTATGTCAGTCACGAAGTCTAACAGAAAGAAGAAGGTTCTGCTGCTAGGTAGTTCACACAGTAGAGGCGTGGGCCAGCAGTTGCAGGAAGTGTTGAGGAGGGAATACCAGCTCACCATCATTGTGAAGCCTAGAGCAGGGTTGGCTCAGGTGACTGACAGCATAGGGGAGTTATGCATAATTTTACGAAGGAGGATCAGGTAGTGATAGTGGGTGGAGCAGGGAATGGTCTTGATAGGGATGGGGAATATGATGAAGATGGTGACCTGGTAAAGATAGCAACTCAAACTGGTTGCACTGATGTGCTTTTCATGCAGGGAGGTGCTGAAGGCAGAGGGCATGGGTCACATTTCAGTGGTGCCAGTTGGGTATATCCGTAGATCAGCTTTCACTAGCCATGACCTGCACCTCAATAGGTACTGGAAGGGGAGGCTGGCAAAGCTTAGGTGATAGTGTAGTGGGGGTCATGGGATAACTCATGGAAAAATTCCTGTAGCAGTTGGTGTTAGAGCTGTGCCTCTTTTAGATTGAAGTCAGCTGATAGGTATACCTTCTTAAAGGAAGTCCCTCTAACTAAGGCCTCACCTTCAGTGGACATCATGTTTCCAAGTAGAGAAGGAATTAGCACATTTCATCAAAATGTAAGAGGTATTAGAGATAAAGTTAGTGACTCTTAAATTATCAGTATGTCTGAGCACCACTTACATAATTTGGCAATTCAGAGGTTTCCTTTACCAGGATACAGATTAGCTGGCTGTTTTTCACTGAGTTCCTTGTGGCATGGGGGAGTAGCTATGTATGTAAAAAACAGTATTACGTTTGAGTCCATAGACATATCACAGCACTGCACTGAACAGATATTTGAATGTTGTTGAGGGGCAGTTGAATTTAGTGAAACTAAACGTCTAATTGTTGTCGTTTACGGGTTCCCTAATTCTGACTTCAGAGCATTTCTGCTCAAGCTAGAGGGTTCTTGATTCACTTTATAGGAAGTACTAAAAATTAGTTATATGTGGTAATTTAGTATACGATGGAGCAAGAAAAATGATGTTTGGAGATCTCCTAAATTCATATGCTCTCATGCAGACTGTTTTTTTTCCAACTAGGGCGCAGGGGAACAGTAGCATAGCCATAGACAATATTTTTGTTCATTTTTCATTACTAGATGGGCATTCTGTTAGTAAACAGGTGAATGGCCTTTCAAGACCATAATGCACAAATTTTAACACCAAAAGGCTTTTGTACTCAAATGAATGTCACATATAGCTACAAATTATGTAGGAAAGTTAATCCAAGAGCAATAGAGAGTTTTTTTAAAACCCTATCCAGGAACAAGAGTGACAGAATGTTTATAGTGCCGATAACATAAATGATAAATATAATGCTTCCCTTAACACAGTTCTCATGCTCTTTGAGAGTTGCTTTCCATTAGAACATTCTAAACGGGTAATGGGCAGCCCGGGTGGCTGACTAGTGGGATAAGGATATCATGTAGAACAAAGCGGGAATTATATCAAAATGTTGGAAGTTGGCACAATCAGGCTGCAGTAGCTGGGTCCAAGGGAAAGTAATAAACTCTTCCTAGCGAGCATGTAACCATTGGTAAGTTACGTCGAATGAGAACCACAGCAGCATTCGAAATGTTAGTCAGTGAGGACAGAAGTCATGCAATGCATTGCCCCTACTGCCCTAGTCCCCACTCATCCTCCAGCCACCTGTGATGCACTGTTCCCATTGCAGGCTTTAGCTCAATATTAACTAAACCAACTGCCACAACCAAAAGCCCAGTGGCTACTTCTTAGTGCTCTAATTACACTATGTTATGCCTTCCACTACAGATCTATAACCAACCTTATTCACACACAATCTGCAATCAGATCAGTAGCTGCTGGCATGCTGCAACAATACTTTTTCAGTATATATGCAAATGTATCATGCCTAGTATCCCTGATTCAAAACAAATTGATCTAAAAAAGCTACAAATTCCCCTAAATTCACACTTTGCAATCACATCGTGTCAGTAAACAAGGCAAAACGTATAATTGAACAGATATACATGTAAACCACACGAAATAGTCTTCATGTCTTGGTCACATCACAGTGCAAGGACATAAAATCACGGCAAAACAACCATTGGGGAAGTATCGCCAGACTGCAGTGACAGGCTATACCAACAACAAATGTCTGCTCGGCTTGGCTCAACCAGGCTGGGTTGGGCTGGCTGGCCACTGGACTGGACTGGACTGAGTGAGAGGAGGGGTAGGGGATACCTAAACACAGGTGGCAGCCAGTCACACAGCATTGACCTGAGAGGGGGAGGCAAACAAAGCTCTGCACTGAGCCACGCAGGAGGCAAAAAAATGCCTATATCCTAAACCAAATCAGGTACCATGCCTTTACATAATTTTACAGCAAAATGCAAAGATTTCAAGAAATCTTCAGAACAAAAAAATTCCCCAAGTTTTCCAGGACAATGGACCGCCTCTTATCAAAGAGACTGGAGGATCGGTTCGAGGTACAGAGCACCCTCTTACCTTTGTGGTGGGAAAATGCCCTTAAAGGCAGAAGAATCGACAATAATCTACAGCATGAGGATCATAAGGTAATGAAAACCACTGCATTAGAGATACATATGTATATCCACAAGAAATCTGCACTATAGCTGAGTGTCATGATGGTTTTACCATTGGCATAAGATTCCAGATTTGTCCCACATTTGAATCTCCAGAAGGTGACTGCCAAGGAGGAGGTGATCATGAGAAAAAGGCTGAAAAACCAACCAAGGGGTAACATTCTAGAAGTTGGAGTGTTGAGTGCCATAATTCTGAATATGGCAAGAAAGTTTGAAAACCTGAACAAAAAAATGCAGATGCTCAATTTAGATATGCTGTAAGTCAATGAAGTGAAATGGAAAAAAGATAAAGATTGCTGGTCAGATGAGTATAGGGTAATATCAAAAGCAGAAGAAAATTATGTAACAGGATCTTTAAGAATAGGAAGGTAGAACAAGGAACTAGTTACTGTGAACAGACCAATGGCACAATAATTTTGATTGGAAACGAAATAAAACCAACACCAACAACTACAGTTATACATGCTGAAGTCACAAGCAGAAGATGAAAAGCTAGAGAGAACATATGTCAACACTTAATCGGTAATTCAGTACACAGAAGAAGATGAAAATCTAATAACCATGGGCAATAGCAAGCATACGGCTATAGAGAAAGAGAGAGATTCTGAATGAAACTCATTTGGCAATCAAGAGACCAAGGCATGAAAGCTTCAATAACTACCATAGCAGAATATTATTAAATGATCTTTCACAAAACACAAAGAAATTCCAGTCATGTGTGAGGACTGTTACTGGCACCAAGTTAGTGTACAGTCACTCATTGACAAGACTAGAACTGTAACTGAGGGTAGCAAAGCAAAAGCAGAAATGGTTACCTTCATTTTCCAGTGTTTCTTTACAAAAGAAAACCAAGCAATGTTGCCCCAACTTAATTCTCATAATACTGACAAGCTGAGTGAAATAGATATAAATGTCAGTGGTATTGAGAAACAGCTGAAATTAATAATTCCTATCAGATTCTCAGATTCTCTATCCAATTTGCAGCTGAGTTAACCTCACTGTTAACTATAATATACTGTAGATTCCTTGAACAAAATATTGTGCCCAGCAGCTGAAAAAGCACAGGTCACACCTGTCTACAAGAAGGGTAGTAGAAGTGATCTACAAAACTATCATCCAATATCTTTGACATCCATTTGATGAAGAGTCTTAGAACACGTTCTGAGCTCACACATAATGAGGCATCTTTAACAGAATTACCTCCTCAATGCCAACCATCACAGATTTCGAAAACATAGGTCACGTGAAATCCAACTCGCGTTTTTCTCACATAATCTCCTGAAAGACATGTATCAAGGCAGGTAAATACAATATTTCTCCATTTCCAGAAAGCATTTAACTCAGTACCGCACTTACACTTATCAATAGTAGGATCACATGGGGCATTGGACGAAATATGTGAATGGACAGAGGATTTCTTGATAGGAAGGAGTAGCATGTTGCCTTGGATGGATAGTCCTTGCCAGATGTAGAAGTATCTTCGGTCGTACCACAGGGAAATATGTTGATAAGATTCCTAAATGGTGCAATGTCTGGCAGCTTGCTTTGAATGTACAAAAATGTAAAATTTTGCACTTAACAAAATGAAAAAAAAAAAAAAAAATTCCACAGTATCATATGAACATAATATTAGTGAGTCACAGTTGAAATCTGTAAACTCATATCTGGATGTAGCACTTAGTAGGGACATGAAGTGGAATGATAACATATATTAAGTCATGGGTAAAGCAGGTAATAAACTTCAGTTTATTGGTAGAATGCTAGGGAACTGCAATCAGTCTACAAAGAAGCTTGCTTACAAATCTGATGTGTGACCCATCCTAGAACACTGCTCAGGAGTGCAGGACCTGTACCAAAGAGGACTAGCAGGAGATACTGAATGCATACAGAGCCGTGGGAGAATCACCGTTATGTTGAAGGAACTGAACTGCCAAACTGTTGAAGACAGACAGAAACTACAACAAGAAAGTCTGCTAACAACGTTTCAAGACCCGCTTTAAATAACAACTCTAGGAATATACTACGAACCCATACATATTTGCTCTCATCTGAATCATGAGAATAAGGTTAGTTTAATTACAGCACACACAGAGGCATTTAAACAACCAGTTTTCCCACATTCCATATGTAAATTGAAAGAGGAAAAAGCCATAATAACCGGTACAGTAGGACATGTCCCCTTGTTTTTATTATTTTTATTTATTTACACATCTAGTTCCCTAGGACCAAATCGAGGAGCAAATCTCCAAGGTCGTGGTACGTGTCAGTACATTAAATTACAACATGAGAGAACACAAGCCATAAGTTTATGTAAACAAAGTCACAATATAACATAGGAATCAGCTTAATTTTTCAAGGAACTCCTGGACAGAACAGAAGTAGTGATACCTGAGGAAACCCTTCAGTTTCGATTTGAAAGCACATGGATTACTGCTAAGATTTTTCAATTCTTGTGGTAGCTTATTGAAAATGGATGCAGCAGTATACTGCACACTTTTCTGCACAAGAGTTAAGGAAGTGTGATCCAAATGTAAACTGGATTTCTGCCAAGTATTAACTCAGTGAAAGCTGCTAATTCTTGGGAATAAGTTGATATTGTTAAACAAGAAATGACAGTAAAGAATATATATACACGGGGTGGTCCATTGATCATGACCGGGTCAAATATCTCACGAAATAAGCGTCAAACGAAAAAACTACAAAGAACGAAACTTGACTAGCTTGAAGGGGGAAACCAGATGGCTCTATGGTTGGCATGCTAGATGGCGTGGCCATAGGTTAAACGGATATCAACTGCGTTTTTTTTTATTACATGTTCTTTTAGAACGTAAAGAAATACGATTGTTTTAGTTGGACCACTTTTTTTGCTTTGTGACAGATGGCGCTGTAATAGTCACAAACACATGGCTCACAATTTTAGACGAACAGTTGGTAATAGGTAGGTATTTCAAATTAAAATACAGAACGTAGGTACGTTTGAACATTTTATTTTGGTTGTTCTAATGCGATACATGTACCTTTGTGAACTTATCATTTCTGAGAACGCATGCTGTTACAGCATGATTGCCTGCCAATACCACATTAATGTAATAAACGCTCAAAATGATGTCCGTCAACCTCAATGCATTTGGCAATACGTGTAATGACATTCCTCTCAACAGCGAGCAGTTCGCCTTCTGTAATGTTCGCACATGCATTGACAATGCGCTGATGCATGTTGTCAGGTGTTGTCGGTGGATCAAGATAGTAAATATCCATCAACTTTCCCCACAGAAAGAAATCTGGGGACATCAGATCCGGTGAACGTGCTTCGACGAACAAACCACCTGTCATGAAATATGCTATTCAATACTGCTTCAACCGCACACGAGCTATGTTCTGGACACCCATTATGTTGGAAGTACATCGGCATTCTGACATGCAGTGAAACATCTTGTAGTAACATTGGTAGAACATTATGTAGGAAATCAACATACTTTGCATCATTTAGATTGCCATCGATAAAATGGGGGCCAATTATCCTTCCTCCCATAATGCCGCACCATACATTAACCTGCCAAGGTCGCTGATGTTCCACTTGTCGCAGCCATCGTGGATTTGCTGGTTTACATTACCGCTGTTGGTGAATGACGCTTCGTCGCTAAATAGAACGCGTGCAAAATCTGTCATGGTCCCATAATTTCTCTTGTGCCCAGTGGCAGAACTGTACACGACGTTCAAAGTTGACTCCATGCACTTCCTGGTGCATAGAAATATGGTACGGGTGCAATCGATGCTGATGTAGCATTCTCAACACCAACGTTTTTGAGATTCCCGATTCTCGTGCAATTTGTCTGCTTCTGATGTGCCAAATAGCCGCGACAGCAGCTAAAACATCTACTTGGGCATCATCATTTGTTGCAGGTCGTGGTTGACATTTCACATGTGGCTCAGCACTTCCTGTTTCCTTAAATAAAGTAACTATCCAGCGAACGGTCCGGACACTTTGATGATGTCGTCCAGGATACCCAGCAGCATACATGGCACACTCCTATTGAGCATTTTGATCACAATAGCCATACATCAACACGATATCGATCTTTTTTACAATTGGTAAACGGTCCATTTTAACACTGGTAATATATCACGCAGCAAATACCGTCCGCACTGGTGGAATGTTACATAATACCACGTACTTATACATTGATTACTATTACAGCGCCATCTATCACAAAGCGAAAAAAGTGGACCAACTAAAACATTCATATTTCTTTACATACTACACGAATATGTAATGAAAATGGGGGTTCCTATTTTAGAAAAACTCAGTTGATATACGTCTGACCTATGACAGCGCCATCGAGCGGGCCAACCATAGCGCCATCTGGTTTCCCCCTTCAAGCTAGACGGGTTTCATTCTTTGTAGTTTTTTCGTTTGATGCTTATTTCGTGAGATATTTGGCCCAGTCACTATCAATGGACCACCCCGTGTGTGTGTGTGTGTGTGTGTGTGTGTGTGTGTGTGTGTGTGTGTGTGTGTGTGTGTGTGTGTGTAATTTTTTTTTTTTTTTTCAGAGGGCAATGTTAAAATACCCAGACTAGTAAACAGGGGTCGACAAGATGTTCGCAAACTTTTACCAGTTATTGCCCGAACTGCCCGTTTCCGAGCCAAAAATATCCTTTTAGAATGGGAAGAGCTACTCCAAAATATAATACCATACGACATAAGCAAAATAGACTAATTTTTGGGTTGAACGATCACTTATTTCAGATACTGTTCGAATAGTAAAAACGGCAGTATTAAGTCTTTGAACAAGATCCTAAATGTGGGCCTTCCAAGACAGTTACTATCTATCTGAGGATCTAGAAATTTGAACTGTTCAGTTTCACTAATCATATGCCATTCTGTGAAATTACAAGCCAAGAACTTATGTCATGAACTGCACTATTTGAAACTGAGCCAATGTTGCACACAGCATCCTTTACTACCAAGCTAGTGTCATCAGCGAACAGAAATATTTTAGAATTACCCGTAATACTAGAGGGTTTATCATTTATATAAATAAGGAACAGGGGTGGCCCCAACACTGATCCCTGGGACCTCCCCCCCCCCCCCCCCCTCCCCGATACTCAGACCCCACATCACATCCATTCTAAACATTGTGAATAATGACATTTTTCTGTCTGTTGCTGAAGTAAGAGGTGAGCCAATTCTGCGTTACTCCCCGTATTCCATAATGGTCCAACGCCTGGAGCAATATTCTGTGATCAACACAATGTAATATAGGAAATCAAAAGATATGCCCAGCGTTCAAAACCTTTTGTTTAATCCATCCAGTACTTCACAGAGAAAATGGAATATAGCATTTTCAGTTGTTAAACAACTTCTAAAGCCGAACTATATATTTGATAGCAAATTATGTGATATAAAATGATCAGTTATCCTTACATACACAGTCTTTTCAATAACTTTAGCGAACACTGAGGGCATAGAAATAGGTCTAAAACTGCCTACATTATCTTTTCCTCCATTTTTAAAAGTGACTTTACTACTGAGTACTTCAATCGTTCAGTAAACTGACCATTCTTAAAGGAAAAATTACAAGTACGGCTAAGTACAGGGCTAACATGTGCAGCACAGTACTTTAATATTCTGCTAGGCACTCCATCATATCCATGAAAGTCCTTAGTCCTCTGTGATTTAATTATTAACTCAATGTCCCCCTTATCTGTATCACAGAGGAGTATTTCAGACATCAATCTCGGAAAGGCATTTGCCAAGAGTGTTACACGATTCCCTGTAGGAACTAAACTTTTTATTTAATTCACCAGCAATGCTCTGAAAATGATTGTTTTGTACTTTAAGTACATATATCTGACTTATCAGTAACAGAAATATTTTTACTAAGAACTGACTTTATATCATCGACTTCGTGCTGCTGATCAGACATTTCCTTCACAACTGACCATATGGTTTTAATTTTATCATGTGAATAAGCTATTCTATTTGTGTACCACATAATCTTTGCCTTCCTGAGAACATTTTAAGCACCTTACGAGATTGAATCCATAATTTTCAGGACTGGTGCTGCCTCTGGAACGTAGGAGTAGTAGATATTTGCACCGCCTTCTGATGAGTCAGTGTGCGGAATGGCATTCAGCTGGGAGGAATTGTTGCGTGTCCACAGTGATTTCTGTAATATTCTGTGTTTGGTGTGTGGTGATTTTACGATGGATCTGCAGACCTTTGTCACACTGCATCTGATGATCCAACCTTCTTGTCATGGTTTATCACCGGCGACGAGAGCTGGGTTTATGGTTAAGACCCAGAGACAAAGCAACAATCGTCCCAGTGGAAGAGCCCAGGCTCTCCAAGACCCAAAAAAGTGAGACAGGTGAAGAGCAAAGGGAAAAGCATGATCATCATTTTCTTTGATTCCAAGCGAATTGTGCACAAAGAATTCGTCCCAACCAAACAGTGAAATTTGGGGTCAAGGGAACTGGTTTCTGCATCACGACAACACATCCTGTTACACGTCCTTGCTCACCAGGACCTCTTTGGCAAAAAACAATAATGGCAGTTGTACCCCACCCACCATACTCGCCAGATTTGGCACCTTGCGACTTCGCCTGATTCCCAAACTGAAACTGAAGTTGAAAGGCTGTCAGTTCGACACTCTAGAGAGGATTCATGAAGCATCGCTGGCGGTGATAAACACCTGTAAAGAACAGTACTTCCAGAAAACGTTTGACTAGCGGCAGAAGCTCTGGAACCGGTGTGTACATGCGGATGGGAACTACTTTGAGGGTGATGGTGACTACCAGTCCAGAGGTAAGGTTTTCAACAGATGGCAGCACCTGTCCCGAAAATTTTGGCTAGCACCTCGTACAATAGTGTTTGTAATGGGCTACTGTAGCTTAATTGTGACTACTTCTAACATTTTGATATAATTCCCACTTTGTTCTACACGATACCTTATTTCACTAGTCAGCCACCCAGGCTGTCTTACTGCCAGTACTGCATTTAAAATGTTCTAATGGAAAGCAACTCTCAAAGAGCATGAGCAACGTGTTAAGGAAAGCATTATATTTGTCATCTACGTTATCTTCATATAAAAATCCTGCCACTCTTGTTCCTAAACGAGGTTTAAGAAATTCTCTATTGCCATTGTATTGGCTTTTCTACATAGATAGTAATTACATATCACATTTGCTTGAGTACAAAAGCCTTTTAGTGTTAAAACTTGCGCATCTTGGTCTGAAAGGACTTTTACTAACAGAATGCCCACACAGTAATGAAGACTGAATAAAAATATTGTCTATGGCTGTGCTACTGTCCCCCTGCACCCTAGTTGGGGAAAAACACAGTCTGCATCAGATCATATAAGTTTAGGAGATCTACTACCATCCTTTTTCTTGCTCAATCACATACAAACTTAATATAGAAGGCATGATATATAACTAATTTCTTCCTATAAGTGAACCTAGATCCCTCTCTACCCTGAGCAGAAATGCTCTGAAGTCATAGTTACGAGACCTATAAACAACAACAACAACATTTCGAAGTTTAGTTTCACTAAATTCAACTGCCCCTCAACAACATTCAAATATCTGTTCAGTGCAGTGCCATGATACATCTATGGACTCAAACAGAATACTGTTTTTTACGTACATAGCTACTCTCCCACCCCACAAGGAACTCCATGAAAAACAGCCAGCTAATCTGTATCCTGGTAAAGGAAAGGAAACCTCTGAATTGCCAAATTATTTAAGTGGTGCTCCGACATACCAATAATTTCAGTCACTACCTTCATCTCTAATACCTCCTATATTTTGATGAAATATGCTAATTCCTTCTCTACCTGGAAACATGAAGGAGAGCCCTCAGTTAGAGGGACTTCTTTTAAGAAGGTATACCTATCAGCCGACTTCAATCTAAAAGTGGTGCAGCTCTAACACCAACTGCAACACAGAACAAAAATTTTAAGAACTTCTTAAATCTTTGCCATCGCCAACAAGATTTTGGCATTACTGCAGAATGGAATTTTTTTGCAACAAGCCATGTGATGGAATTGGGTCAGTTGAGTGTTTAGCAGCAAGAGCTAGCCTTCAGAGTCCAACTGAAAACCAAATCTTAACACCAACTGATCTCTTTGGATATTGCAAAGCAAATGCGCGTGGCACTGAATTGATTTATGTCAAAAAAGAAATTACTGAAGATGCAAACCTTTATCAAGAAAAGTGTTTGGAGGATGAATGTACAGTTTCTATACTAGACAGCATCACCATTTTGTGCCAATTGAAGCGACTTCAGATTTGTGGAGTATCGAATGATACATTTCCCTTTACAGCAAATGTTGACTGAAATGCTAAAGTAACTTCTGAACATGTTGCCATTACTGATTTACAACCTAGTCACAGTATGTTGCTTGTATTTGTAATGGAAAATTGTGGATATGAAATATCTGTGGAGTTTCATATGAAAAAAATATGCCTTGATTAATTTCATGCATCCTAATGGAGCTGCTCAATCATTTCATTAGCTTGCTAGAAGAGATATATGCTGGATTCCAGAACAACAGATAAATTGCAGCCATTCCAGTGCCAGCTGTAACAATGATGGGGTGGCAATACAGTTTGCCAGAAGCAATAGTTGTGGACATCAGCTACCAATTTGAAGCATTCAACAACTGAAGAATTCTGCATTACGGCTCGGAAGCTAGAAAGAGACGCAAACGAGGCTTGGCAACATGCTAGACATCTACATTCAGGCTTGAGAACCTGCAGTAGAGAAACCTCACCTGGTTATCAGGTGTGGTCCCTTGGTGATGTGGTCATCAGCCACTGATAATGGAAGTGGCATAGGCACCATGGACCAACGCACACAGTTTTCTTTAATTACAAAAAAAAAATGTTAACAGTTTAAGTGAAATTTTTGCACCTTACCCAAAGAGAAATCAAAATGGAAATAAGTATTTCTAATCGAATAAAATGTGCTCTATTGACTGGTGTTAATGAATGTGATGTGGTAGGTGTCCATACTGAGACATGCAACTTTGAACATGGGTATAATATGGTAAATTCACATTTTTTAGCAAATTTACAGGATGGTATCACAGTAATTAAACATACAAGCTAGGCCCTAATTTGTGAAATATCTAATAGCCAGATGGACAATAGTTTGCAGAAGACGAAGTCCATAGCACACTTTACTCACTTCTTATGCCATGTTAAACTATGGGGCAAATTTTTCACGACATGATTTGTTGCCTACTTTGAACTGGGATTATGCCAAAAGAACTGCTTTCTGAATTTGACTTGCATCATTTATGTGCTGAACATGGAAAGTTGTACCACTATACTCCGAAGTAAGGGGCTAGCTCTTTCAGATTAGAAACAGGGGCATGCCAAACTTTAAGATTTCTTCATAATTTTTCGGTCTCCAAAGAAGTTACAGATGAACCTGAAGCTTTGCAGAAGTTCACAAAGGTCCCTCAGGTACAGACACTATAAATTTCATCAAAATTGAAGATGGTCAAGCTGGAAGCCTTAAGACACTTGAAATGTAATGACCCCTCTGGTTGGGAGAGATTTTAATAACTAACAACCTGTTTCACTACTTCCATAATTTTCCAAAATTTTTGAGATGATGATGTATTTTAGAATAATGTCCCACCTCAGCAACAATAATATCCTCAGTAAATCGCAGTTGGGATTTCAAAATAGTTGGTCTCCAGAGAATGCCATTTACATGATCACTCACCAGATTTTATTAGCATTAAATACCAAAATAGCAATGATAAGGCATCTGACTCTGAAACACAATATTCTTCTAGACAATGCAGGAAGTTGTACTTAGTAATTCAACCAAGGTAATCAAGGGAGATCATTCTGACTGGAGAGAAATCACATACAGTGTTTCCAAGACTCAGTCTTAGGCCCACTATTGTTTCTCATATATGTATATGATCCTCCATTAATATACAGCAAGCAGAATTAGTTCTTTTTGTGGATGACACTAGTATTTTAATCAATCCAAGCATACATACAGCACAGAAGGAATGGTAAACAATAGTCTTTCAAGTATCACCGACTTTGTTAAGCCACATTTGTTTTACGAGTTATCTCAAATCTTGGGGAGAGAGAAATCAGCAAGATGACTTATTTTGCTTATTTTCTTTCATATGGAATAGCGTTCTGTGGTAACTTATCTTCAGCCTTCCTAGTACCACTGGGGTCAATGTGATCCCACATACACATTTGACAGCTACAGCCCATTTGTTTTTATAACTATTATTTTGAAAACACATGGCTTTCTGCCTCTGAGTCAGTTGTACCCATTGATGGGTGGTTCAGTTTTATACTTATAAAAACATTAAAATTTATTCATGGTTTTTGTACTCAGTATCACTGGGGTCAATATGACCTCAATCCAAATTGCTTTTTTGTTTCTTGAATATAACATGACAAAAATTGAGATACAAATGTTACAATAAACAGCTTTTATACAAAACACTTGCAACAATGAAAATAACATTTCCTGCTGATTTTTATATGCATAGCTAGGGTTTCCTGCCTCAGCTATTGTTGTGTATTGTCTCAGTGTGTCGTAGAATTACATTATGAACAGAGAATGTTTGAGTACTCCTGAATACAGCAATTTTGAATGAAGAAGAGGAATTAAATGAAATATCGTATGATGGATGATGCTATTATTATACAAGTCAGTGAATCGGCTGAAGATTCTGATAATGATATTGGAGGTTTAAAAACTATTGTTCCTGACACCTCAAATCAATGTTACCAAGTAAGCACATTTCATTTACCATTTATTTACAACAGCAGCAGCAGCAATAATAATAATGTAAGAGAGTGTGTGAAATGTTAAACCTGTTGTTTTTTGGTCCAGAAATGGAAATGAAACATGGGGAAAAAATCCTGCTAGATTACATGAGAGGCAGCCAGCACAAAACATACTCAAAACAGCTCCAGGTCCAAAGCCACATAGTGTAAGGAAGGTAAATATTGTGCAATCAGCATTTGAATTATTTATTAAGCCCAATATTTTCCAAAATATTTCGAAGTGGAACAACAAAAAAAGATAACATTATTTTTGGGAACAATGGAGAGGAATAAGAGTGCTTTCTCAGCCTTCTAATACTTGCAGGAGCATACAAAGATCACAACCAGGGAATAGTAAATTTATGGACCAAAGGGCATGGCTGACCTTTTTCCAGTAGTTCTATGGCTATGAACAGAAATATCATGCTGTATTCAGTTTGATAATGCACAGCAGCTGTGACAGAATTACTGTATAGCCCTGATAAATTGGCTCCTATAAAGGACATATTTGAACCATGGGTAAGCACATTACATGATGCACGCAAATCACATGAGAATATCACAGTTGATTAACAACTGGTGACCTTTAGGGACAGTTTGCCTTTTCATCAGTATATCCCTTTCAAACTCTCAAAGTATTGAATCAAGACAAGGGCTGCACGTGAAAGCAGTAATTACTGTGTCATAAACCTGAATGTGTACACCAGGAAGGGTGAAGATCAGCATACAGACATAATTCAGGGAAAAAGAGTAGTGTTCGAACTGACATGAAACATATCCTGGAATGGTAGAAATGTCACAACAGATAACTGCTTCACAAGTTGGCAAAGGAATTGGAATGAAAACAGCCGATACTGTTTGGAACAATAAGAAAAAATCATCATGAACTACCTGCAGAATCTGTTTTAGCAAGAGGAAGAACTGGAGTTTCATGTGTGTCTGTATTACAGGAATCTGCTACAACAGTCTCCTACTGCCCACAAAAAGTTAAGATACTGAAACAGCTGTGTACTATGCATTTCAAGTAGAAAATAGGTGAAGGTCAAGCAGGAAAACCTAAGCCTAGATTATAATGCAACTACGTCATGTAGACACTAAGGATGAATTAGTCAGGACCTACACTACAAAAGGTCCATGGTCTTTTTCTAATACTTTGGATATTAATGCCATCAATGCTTTCATAATTTGGCTGGACTTATATCATGAATGGATAAACGAAACCAGTTATGAAAGAAGAGAATTTCTTCTTAAACTGGGAATATCTCTAGTGCAGAAAAACAGAAGTAAGCACAGCAAAATTCCTCTGCTTCCTCCTCCTCCTCCTGTACAAGTGCAATAGGAGGCAAAATGTGGATGGTGCTTCCTATGCAAGTGTTCCATGGATGGAAAACATCCAGCAAACTACAGAATATGTTTTTCTTTCTGTAAACAACATTCAGAGCTGCTTTGTTTTAAGGGTAAGAAAGTTTAAGATAAAATATGAAAACAATATCTAAAAGTGCTTATACACACGGTTTTCCAATTTTTAGTTCAGTAATGTCAGTTCATTAAAACAAATTCAATACTGCCAATGTATGCTGTGTAATTAATGGGGGTCTTTATGACCCTTCTGGTATTCATTGAAAAAGAAAAAAAAAAAAAAAATAATAATCAAGGAAGCAGGTCTTCATTGCTCAAAAATGTGCTATAAGAATAATATATGGATCTCTCCCACGATCAAGTTGTAGATTGTTTAAGGAGTTGGATATTCTGACTACTGCTTTAAGTACATTTATACCCCCATGAAGTTTGTTGTAAATAATCCACTACAGTTCAAAAGGAACACTGATGTACATTATTACAATACCAAAAGAAAAAAAATGACATTCATTATACCACATTAAGGTTGTTTTTAGCACGAAAAGGGGTGCAAAATCCTGCAATCAAAAATTTTTATCACTACTACAGATAGCAAAGTGAAATTTGAAAACAAACTGAAGAAGTTTCTCCTTGACTACTCTTCTTTCACAGAAGAATTTCTAGTTACTACAGTTAGTTAGTACCTTTCATATTACTGGACAGGAAAGGGCTATATAGGTGTGTTAGTGGAATAGAAAGTCTGTAGTATTGGAGTGGGAACAAGGAAGGCAACAGGCATGTGGAAGACACGGACTAACAAAGATTGAGGCCAGCAGGGTTACAAGAATGAAGGATATGTTGCAGAGATAGTTTCTATGTGGGCAAGTCAGGAAACACGGTGTCAGTGTGAAGACTCCAGATGGCACAGCCTGTGAAGCAGTTGTTAGACAAATATGTGTAAGCTATAGGGAAAAATTTGTAATATACAATATGTGTAATAACAATTAGGAAAATATAAGAATGGAAGCCTAAGACATCAGTTGTCAGATTAAAAAGGTCATAATCATGCATGCAATCTTCCTTACCTACTTTTCAATCTGTACATTAAATACCAATGGCTGAAGTAAAAGCATTTCAAACCTGAATTAAAATTCACTATGAAAATGTATCAATTGTAAGCTTACCATTCTCATTTAAAGTAAGGAAGAATTACGGGATGTGTTGAATGAGATAGTAGCAGAAATGAAATTGGTGATAAATCTAACAACAAAATAGGAGTCAACATAGTAGATGAAGTGAACGAATTCTGCTAACTCGGAAACAAAGTAACCCACGATGTACGAAACAACGAGGATATAGGAAGCAGGGTAGCACAGGCAAAGAGGACATTGTCGTAAAAAGACGTCTAATAGTATTGAAGATAGGCCTCAGTTCAGGGAAGATAAGATATTTCTGAGACTGTACATATCAATACATCATTGTATGGAAATTGATCATGGACTTTGGAAAAACTGGGGAAGAAGGGAATCAGTTGAGATGTAGTGCTACGTGAAATAAGATACAAAATGAGGAAGTTCTGCACAAAACTGGGAATGAAAGAAATACATGGCAAACACTAACTTGAAGGGACTGGATTTTAGTACACAGGTCAAGGAACAAGGAAATATTTCCGTGGTACTACAGGGAGCAGTACAGGGCAAAAACTGCAGGGGAACACGTAGATTGGGATATAATCAAAGGTGTCAGGTGTAAATACTACCCTGAGATGTAAGGGCATCACAGAAAAAGTCACGGTGGATCGCATCAAATGTGTATGAAGACTGGCGATCCAAACGAAGAGGGAGCAATATCACTGGTCCCAGACAGTAATTAATAAGTCACCTAAGCGAACAAAGGGCAATTGTATTTCTCGGTATTGCCAGGAATTGACAGCTACATTATTTCTTTCCCTAATGGGATGATTCTGATGGAATATTGATCCCAATAGACAATGGTGTGCTCTGTATCACAATCTAGGCAGTGTCTATGAGTACTGTTTTAACACACTTCTTTTACAGAACACTGCTGTATGTAGCCTGCTTTGTTTATCAAGAATCCTCGTGATAGGTTCACATACTTATGCTTTGTTAGTAGCATGGATAATCAATTCCAGGATCACTCACCACAAACTTTTCCTTGTATCTATAATTATATGTTGAGTTAATCAAATAGTAATGTTCACTTTGCTTTTGAAGACAACTCAGTAGGAAGCTACGCAGGTACAAAGATCAATGGCATTTAGTTTCTGTTATGCTGATACAAGCATATGGTGCACAATAATTTAACTGTATCTGTGATACAGTTATGTTGGTTGGTTGGTTTGTTTGGGTGAGGGTACCAAACAGCGTGGTCATCGGTCCCATCAGTTAGGGAAGGATGGTGAAGGAAGTCAGCCATGCCCTTTCAAAGAAACCATCCCGGCATCTGCCTGAAGAGATTTAGGGAAATCACAGAAAACATAAATCAGGATGGCCGGACATGGGTTTGAACCGTCATCCTCCCAAATGCGAGTCAAATGTGCTAACCACTGCGCCATCTCACTCGGTACAGTTATGTTTATGCAGTTCTTGTAAAGTAATCTTCTTGAGTGTCTTAAATTGTTGGAACACTGTGTCATCATAAAATTCTTTCATCTGTACAGTTTATTACAAATGGAAATTCGTATTACAGGTATATTTATCATCAGCCTGGACCATCATTTTCAACAATTAATAAAATGGGTAGACAAAAGAACAGGAATGTCAAATCTTACATAAAGAAAATAACTATGAGAAATATCTGAGCAAGATTAATATCATGAAAATGGCTGTTGCTACTCACCATATAGTGGAGATGCTGAGCCACAGATAAGCACAACAAAAAGACTGTCTAACAAAGTTTCAGCCAAACACGTCTTCATCAGAATTCGACGACATACACACACGTTGTCAAATTACAATGAAGGCCTGTTTGGCTGAAAGCTTTGTTTGACATACTTTTTGTTGTGGCTATCTGCGACTCAGCATCTTCACTACATGGTGAGTAGCAACTATCCTTTTCATAATATTGTCATTTTTCCATCCCGTATTTTCCATTGTTTGAGTAAGATAGCTTAACATTTGTAAAGTGCTGGGCTTAAGCAAAAGTAAAAACTTATTTCTCAGTAATGTATGGCTACTTTTAAAAATAATTTCACTAATCTTGTGCATCAATATGTTATTTTAAATGAGACCTCAGTCCTATACTTTACATTTAGAAGGAAATAGCTATTAATGTAGTAGGTGAAAGACAGTGCCCTTGATCAAAAATGGTAAATTCAGGATCACATGCTGCAAAGCTTATGCAACATTTTATGAAACGCGAAAGAGATCCATAATACTGAACACACTCTAAAGGCGAAAATAGCAACTGGTGGATGTTATGCACATCTCAAAAAATATGGGGAAAAAAACTAAACAGAAGAATACCTTTCATCATGAAAATGCACGATTCTTGTCATTTAATCACATAGAGAAGTAGAGCTGCAAAATTTCATCTACATCAACACTTTGGATAAAGAGCATACAGTGTACGTGGAAGGTACAAATTAATGGTATTAAATCCCTTGACATGGAGGTCTATGTAACTCCCAGTGGCACAATGAGATGTAAGAGTTATTGGAAATAAACTCTAACCAACTGGTATCCACATAGCAAAAGCACATCATCACCCAATTCAGAATTGCTCTATCCTGCACACGCTGACTACCTGGAACCACCACATTAGTGACAACAGAGAGAGCTACACAGGACCTTCGATGGTACTGGATAAAACAGTATAATAATAAGGGACACAAAGTTCAGCAGGAAGAAAGCCAGAAAAAATGAAACGGAGTATCAACCCTCAGTGGCAAGCATGTCAAGAGCATCAACAAATGAGACAGCAATGTGTTTTGCTGTGAAGACATTAAACCAGTATTCAGTAGTGGCCACAAGATTCAAAATTTGATAGGATCCACTCAAGATGCTGTAAAAGTTCTCACCACTGTAGGCCTGTACGAGATATATTGAACAGGGAAGACAAGAATGCCTGTTGGTGCCTACACAGCAGAACACGAATGGTATTTTTAATTGGGGCAGCACAATAAATTGGTGACAGCAGAACACTACTGCAGTTGTGGGCAGCCTGCAAAGATTCAGGAACCCTGTGTGTAATTGTGGATGGATCGTCATAAGATAAGAAAGGCAAATAAAATCCCGTCACAGCCTAAAAACGCAATAACAGTGAGAATGGCTACAGACTCTTGACATGCTAGATTCTACCAATCCCATTAGAAGGGGGACACATGTTTTCACTGTATGACAGTATTGCCAAACATCTGTGTGACTATCTAAAGAAACTGTAGAGGTCATATTTCTGCAACACACAGCAGGATAACATGATCTTGGAAGTTTGTCACAGATTCACAACAGGATATCAATTATCAGCACACCGTGAATTCCAGGAATGTTCTACTGTATATTCCCTCCCTCCATTCTATGGCAAGCTTGTTATATTTTAGAACCAATAAAAATGTAGAACATTGAAGTTGGTGGTCTTACAATACCATTACAGATGCAACACACAGGGTGTTCGGAAAATCCATTTATAAACTACTAGGACTTGAAGAGCAGAGTGAGTATACAATATATTGAATACGAACCCATGTCCAGAAATGTACCATTTCTGTACTAGTGTCGCTTGAAAACATGTTTGTTAGGTATGTAAGTAACAGGGCAGTCATAGTAGGGGATGGTTACATGAGATCAGCTAATGCCATTAGACCTATCTGACCTAGTTTCAGCCTCACTCATGCGTCCGAGTGTTAGAACAATATTGTTGAGTAAATGTTTGCATAATACACCGACATCATCACTCTGAATGGTGAAGCTCATGGTAAAGGGAAAGCTGCTCGTCGTCTTCATACATATTGTTCCCCACAATGCCTGACTCCTCTGGATACTCTTTCCACCACAATTATGCATTGGCTTCGAGAAAGGGTACCTTCGTTATCAGTAAGCGTGACTGTGGGGCTCCAAGGAGACGCCGCATATCCTAAATGGAAGAGGTCATAATGCATCTCATTGAAGAGAACCTGTCAACGAGTACACAAACAATTTATTTGGCTATTAGTAATTGTAACTGTAAAACAAGTGATGTATTGGGTCATGCTTGTGTAGTACGCATTCCTGCCGCTAGGCATGTATAGCGCAACTCGTTGCCAGTTCGGTGTCACCTGTGTCGTCGACATGGCTTGTTTTGTTCATCTGCAGTGATTTTTTTTAGGTACTGCTGTTTTGTTCTTGTTCCCTTATTTATGATGGCAAATTTAAGTGAACAATGTTGTTGTTGTTGTGGTCTTCAGTCCTGAGACTGGTTTGATGCAGCTCTCCATGCTACTCTATCCTGTGCAAGCTTCTTCATCTCCCAGTACAGCTGTGAAATTTTGTTTTCTACTTGGTATAAATGCTGCTGAAACTGTTTTAATGTTTAAAGCAGCTTACCAAGTACACTCAAGTGTACGAGTAGTTTGCTTGATTTCAGAATGGAAACATGTCGAGTGATGCCAAGGGCATAGTACATTCAGAGTCTGTTCCCCCAGGTCAGACCGTCAATCAAACCTTTTATTTGAAAGTTTTAAGAAGATTGTGCAACAGTGTTAATCAAAAAAGACCCGATCTGTGGCAAACACGAGACTGGTTCTTCCACCACGACAACACTCCTGCACATGCAGCCATCTCTGTTAGAGATGGTTTTTGGCTAAAAATGGCATGGTTCCACTGTCCCATGCACCTTATATGCCTGACCTGGCTCCATTCTTGTTTTTCATGCATGAAAAGGGGCGTGAAGAGATTGATCTGACAACATTAAAGGAAAAAAAAGAAAAAAAGAAAAAAAGAAAAAAAAAAAAAAAAAACAAGGATGGAGCTTTCAGCCATTTCTAAAGATGACTACAAAAACTGTTTCGAACACCTTGGAGAATATTTTGAATGGGATAAGGTTATTTTGTAAATAATTTGAAACTATATAGCTTTTCAAAAATTATTCTGGTTTTTCTTTTTGAATACCACCTCATACAAGGCCTAGAAGTTTGTAATGGGAATTTCTGAACACCCTGTATAAAGGTAAGCATCTCCAGCAAAACTTGTCTACAGCCTGAAGAAGGCTGCTGCAACATAACCAGAAAGGAAGATATTTTGATATTGTAAATATTTTTTATTAGGATGTGACAGGACGTCCAGAAGGGTTCTAATGAGATGAGCACTGTGGAAAACTAGGTGTTGATACTAAATTTCTTTGATATAATACATCACTGAATACCACATATATTAAACCACTTGGATAATTCCAGTGTCACATAATTAATTATAAACATGACAGGCACTGCTAAGTTATATGATCCTGACTAATGCCTTTAAGTCTATTGCAACTACTGGAACATTACATCTATAAACACACTGGTGTTAAGTGTGTACAAAATAGTGCACTTGAGAAAATTTTTTGAAGTTTTCATATTTGGAATGGGCAATTTTTTTTTAGACAAAGGTATTTAGGTTATTCCTTTAGTATTACATTGGTGTTGGGCAGGTTCTACATTATCACCAGTCAATAAGAAGCTTTAAAATATTCTTATATGAAATTATTTATTTCTTTGGCTTCACTAGGTTATGTAATCAACACACTCTGCTACATCTAATGATATGAATCTATTGCTTGACAGGCCTTACAGGAGGTGGAAAAGAGAGAAGAAAGATGGAACAGCAATATGTGTGCATTTTCAAAATAAATTGTAGCTTTCTCGTATTACAGAAAAGTTCATAGTATATGCAAGGAAAGGAAAAAGTTAATGTAGTGTACGAAAATAAACCATGAAAATTCTAGATGATAGATTGAATGTGAAAAGTGTTGCATAATTGTAATGGCAATACTCACTCATGACCACAAATGATATTTTATTTCTGGTGACAGTCTTAGTGGACCATCTTTAGAACCATGATGGAGGTCAGGAATTACACAATGATTCAGCAAAAGTACACAATAAAGTTACTAAAGTAGAATACAAAATTTATATCCACAGGTGACATTCATACAGGGTGTTTCAAAAATGACCGGTATATTTGAAACGGCAATAAAAACTAAACGAGCAGCGATAGAAATACACCGTTTGTTGCAATATGCTTGGGACAACAGTACATTTTCAGGCAGACAAACTTTCGAAATTACAGTAGTTACAATTTTCAACAACAGATGGCGCTGCGGTCTGGGAAACTCTATAGTACGATATTTTCCACATATCCACCATGCGTAGCAATAATATGGCGTAGTCTCTGAATGAAATTACCCGAAACCTTTGACAACGTGTCTGGCGGAATGGCTTCACATGCAGATGAGATGTACTGCTTCAGCTGTTCAATTGTTTCTGGATTCTGGAGGTACACCTGGTCTTTCAAGTGTCCCCACAGAAAGAAGTCACAGGGGTTCATGTCTGGCGAATAGGGAGGCCAATCCACGCCGCCTCCTGTATGTTTCGGATAGCCCAAAGCAATCACACGATCATCGAAATATTCATTCAGGAAATTAAACACATCGGCCGTGCAATGTGGCCGGGCACCATCTTGCATAAACCACGAGGTGTTCGCAGTGTCGTCTAAGGCAGTTTGTACCGCCACAAATTCACGAAGAATGTCCAGATAGCGTGATGCAGTAATCGTTTCGGATCTGAAAAATGGGCCAATGATTCCTTTGGAAGAAATGGCGGCCCAGACCAGTACTTTTTGAGGATGCAGGGACGATGGGACTGCAACATGGGGCTTTTCGGTTCCCCATATGCGCCAGTTCTGTTTATTGACGAAGCCGTCCAGGTAAAAATAAGCTTCGTCAGTAAACCAAATGCTGCCCACATGCATATCACCGTCATCAATCCTGTGCACTAAATCGTTAGCGAATGTCTCTCATGCAGCAATGGTAGCGGCGCTGAGGGGTTGCCACGTTTGAATTTTGTATGGATAGAGGTGTAAACTCTGGCGCATGAGACAATATGTGGACGTTGGCGTCATTTAGACCGCAGCTGCAACACGGCGAACGGAAACCCGAGGCCGCTGTTGGATCACCTGCTGCACTAGCTGCGCGTTGCCCTCTGTGGTTGCCGTACGCGGTCGCCCTATCTTTCCAGCACGTTCATCCGTCACGTTCCCAGTCCATTGAAATTTTTCAAACAGATCCTTTATTGTATCGCCTTTCGGTCCTTTGGTTACATTAAACCTCCGTTGAAAACTTCGTCTTGTTGCAACAACACTGTGTTCTAGGCGGTGGAATTCCAACACCAGAAAAATCCTCTGTTCTAAGGAATAAACCATGTTGTCTACAGCACACTTGCACGTTGTGAACAGCACACGCTTACAGCAGAAAGACGACGTACAGAATGGCGCACCCACAGACTGCGTTGTCTTCTATATCTTTCACATCACTTGCAGCGCCATCTGTTGTTGAAAATTGTAACTACTGTAATTTCGAAAGTTTGTCTGCCTGAAAATGTACTGTTGTCCCAAGCATATTGCAACAAACTGTGTATTTCTATCGCTGCTCGTTTAGTTTTTATTGCCGTCTCAAATATACCGGTCATTTTTGAAACACCCTGTATATGGTGAGCAGGGGTGCTGCATATGCTGGGAGACACTAGTCATCAACTGCTCAATACCATGTGAATGCTAATTCATTGTATAAATGAGTCACCAATGGCGATAAATTTTGTATTCTACTTTTGTAATTTTACTGTGTATTGATTGCTGCATCAGGTGAATCACTATGTAATTCCTGATCTCCCTCACAGAAATTTTATACAATATTTCAGAGCCATAAACTGGTCTGGAAATTGTCTACTAAGACTGAAACCGGTCTCCTGAAATAAATCATCATTTGTGATCACAACTTATTATTTTCACTGAATTAAGATATAGACCAATGCTGTTCCTCACATGCTTTCAAAAATCATTAACATTACATAACTGCTTTAGTTGCCCTTTCTTTAGTTGCACATTTTCCATATAGTGAGCTAGAGGGGCTGGCCAGTACTTACCTCAGCTCAGTACAGCCGATAGATACACAAAACAGAACACAAAATTTTTATCCTAGCTTTCGGAACTTTGTTCCTTCGTCAGGGAGGAGAGAGGGGAAAAAAAGGAGGAGCAGGGGAAGTGGATTCAGTTACTCACAACCCAGGTTATGAAGCAACAGGGGAAAGGTAAACAGGGAGGGTATCTTATTTACTACCCTCCCTGTTTACCTTTCCCCTGTTGCTTCATAACCTGGGTTGTGAGTAACTAAATCCACTTTCCCTTCTCCCCTTTTTTTCCCTCTCTCCTCCCTGACGAAGGAACAAAGTTCCAAAAGCTAGGATAAAAATTTTCTTTTCTGTTTTGTGTATCTATTGGCTGTACTGAGTTGAGGTAAGTACTGGCCAGCCCCTCTATCTCTTTGTTAGTATTTGTTTCACATCTCTATATGAGATTTTCCATTAATCATTTTCCATATAGTCTATGATGGAAGTTGTAAATTGTAACAATGTAAAATTAAAATATTATGTACAATTAACAATGGTAAATCAGAAGTTGTGAATCACAGTATCTTATATGCAGTAATTAATTTTGGTCTATGGTGGCCATTTTCAGACTGGAGAAGAGGCAATTTACCAATTGCATTAAGCTAAAATATATAAATATGGAGCAGTCAAAGTAATAAGACAAACAAACATTGTGACTGCTTTCTATACAAATTTAAGTCTGTTGGAATGGTGCATGTGGTACTCACATTTTATACAAATAATGAGGCTTATTCAGCTTACTATTCTGAATGTACTATATTTACATACACTGGCTCAAAACCACTGGAAAATTGTATGTACTCTGGTTGAAGACATTCATAATAAACCAAAATTAATAATCTGAAATAAAATATTGTGGTCTATAGCTTAAACAAAAACATAAAAATTGGCCAGGTAAAATTAGGACACTCACACTGAGGATTCCATACAAACTTAATTGTGCATTATTATTATTATTATTATTATTATTTTTCTCAGACCTTAGGTCTGGTTAAAAATGGAAAGTGACGCGGACCTTCATCAAGCATGACTTCCTTTTAACTGTACGGTATATGTTACATTGTATTTAGGAACTTTCGGGTTATTGAACACGTATCAATAATTACGGATTTGGATGTAGCTGTATTGCATTGATGTACTGGTGGATATTGTGTGGTATGACTCCTGTAGTTGATAGTATAATCGGTATAATGTCAACTTTATCCTGATGCCACATGTCCTTGACTTCCTCAGCCAGTTGGATGTATTTTTCAATTTTTTCTCCTGTTTTCTTCTGTATATTTGTTGTATTAGGTATGGATATTTCGATTAGTTGTGTTAATTTCTTCTTTTTATTGGTGAGTATGATGTCAGGTTTGTTATGTGGTGTTGTTTTATCTGTTATAATGGTTCTGTTCCAGTATAATTTGTATTCATCATTCTCCAGTACATTTTGTGGTGCATACTTGTATGTGGGAACGTGTTGTTTTATTAGTTTATGTTTTATGGCAAGTTGTTGATGTATTATTTTTGCTAAACTCTTTGTCTTTAAATATGTCTGCTTGTGTCTGTATATGTGTGGATGGATATGTGTGTATGTGCGCGCGCGCGAGTGTATACCCGTCCTTTTTTCCCCATAAGGTAAGTCTTTCCGCTCCCGGGACTGGAATGACTCCTTACCCTCTCCCTTAAAACCCACATCCTTTCGTCTTTCCCTCTCCTTCCCTCTTTCCTGATGAGGCAACAGTTTGTTGCGAAAGCTTGAATTTTGTGTGTATGTTTGTGTTCGTTTGTGTGTCTGTCGACCTGCCAGCACTTTCATTTGGTAAGTCACATCATCTTTGTTTTTAGGTATATTTTTCCTTCATGGATTGTTAAATAATTTAGTTAGATGTGAATGTGTTGAGGTGAACTTCTTTAGCCAGGAATTTGCTATTTTATCATTTCCAGGGGCTTTCCAATTGTGTGTAGAATTAATTGCTCGGGTGACTTCATGTTGCAAAATTATCACTTCACGCATTTGTGGTATCATCTTGTATGTGTCTGTTTCTGCTTGTATCCACCGTGCATGCCTGTTATGTTGTACCGGGTTTGACCATATGTTGCTCCAGAAGTGTTCCATGTCTGTTATGTTTGGTGGATTGTCTATTTTAATGTGTGTGTTATCCATTGTTTGGTAAAATCTCTTTTGGTTTGTGATGAATGTTTGGTTTTGTTTCCTTCTATTTTCACTTTTTTTGTATCTTCTAAGTCGTTTGGCCAATGCTTGCAATTTCTGCTTTTTTTCATCTAATTGCTCTATTGCTTCTTGTTGTGAGATTTTACCTAACCTTTTTCGTTTTTTGTCTGATATTTCATTTCTTATAAATTGTGTTAGCTGTCCGATGTCTTTTCTCAGTTTTTCTATTCTGATCTGTAACCTGTGTTGCCATGCTGGTTTTGTGCGTTTCTTCTGTGTGTTGGTTTGTTCTGATCTCTGCCTAGTGTGTATATTTAGTGTAGTGAATGCTCCTATATAAACCAGTAGTTGTAACTCTTCCATAGTTGTGTTTTCATTTATTTTGTTGTGTATGATTGTGTTGATAGTTTTTATTGTTGTTTCGACTTGTGGGTTATTTGGCGGTCTATGCAAGAATGGTCTAATGTCTGTATTTGTGTCTTTGTATTCTATATATGTCAGCTGAAATTTCTCTTCTATATCTAACACATGTGTCTCTTCGTGTTCTATTTGTGCTTGTTCTGGTGGCTGTCTTAAGATTTCGTTTTCCTCTGATTGTTTAATTGATGCGTGTTGGTCTTTGTTTGTTTGCTCTGGGATGTTTGAGTCCATTACTGTGTTTTCTTCCTCTTCTGATTGCACATTATTTTGTTCCAGTATTTGTTGTACTTGTTGTTTGATGTTTTCTAATTCTGACTGGGGTATCCTGTTATTTTTTATTATTACACGGATCTGATCAGCTAGTCGTTGTTCTGTTAAAAATTTTAATTCCGGGTATCTGGTAATAAATGTTGTGTATACTTGTGATCTGTATCCAGTTGTGTTGGTTCCTAGGTTTGTTGCTTGGTAATAACAGAACATGAGGTGTCTATTAACTTCATCTGACCATCTCATCCTCTGTCTTTGTTTTCCTTCTAGGGTGGTTGCAGGAAGCATATCCTGCAAAACACCTCTATTCGGATTTAAATCCTTTTCCAGTTGGCTAGCAGTGTCGTTACCATTGTGGGCGGGCATAGGGTTCAAGCGTCGTCCCCGACCATGACGGCACTTGTCCGAGGCTTCTTTAGTTCTGTCCTGAACCAAGTAATCACACTAAAAGGGGGGTTAGCCCTATTAGTGGTTTGTTCTTTTCGTCGCCTTTTACGACTGGCAGAACATACCGGAGGCCTATTCTTTTCCCGGGCCTCCACGTTTTTTTTTTTTTTTGCCAAATTTCATGATTATACATCAAAGGGAAGTACCCTACAGGTTTTAATGAGCGAGTTTTTGAGTATCAGAATGTGTGACAAACTGCCGTATCTTTTGACTGCACAGACTTACGAGCTTCACTTCTTTAATGCCGGCAGGGAAGTTTAGACCTAAACATGTGAAATAAATTTCAATTTGTCACATCTACCCCTCCTACAAAAAAAGGTTTTTAACACTTGGTCAGATAGACAACAAAATGATCCTCTGAGTGTCCCATTTTTACAGATAGTTGCATAATTCTACAAATGCCTTCCGACTTGCTCTGAATTTTGTTGTGACTATGTTGCAACTCATGTAAAGTAAAAGTTCCCATAAGATTCAAAAAGCTCTGAAGATATTAAAACAAAACGATCTGACTTATTCTTGTTGGCCCTCATTTTATGACTAGACAATGATAAAGCATGTCTCATAACACAGCCTATCAATTTCAAAAGAAAATGTTCATTGTAATTATGATTAGAAACAGGAACTAACATTATTTTCTGAAACTGCTCTGATGCTTAATTTAATTTAACCAGTAATTCATAAATTTGCAAACAATTGCACAGCATTCTGCCTGTTTACATAAACATATATAATAATTTTCAGCTGATTGTAGTTGTTTTATAAGCAATTTGGTAGTTTAAAAATAATTTCAGTATGCTAGATGAAGTTACCTCTTTATAATCAATTTTTCCAAGTTCATTAATCCGAAAGTAAAACAGTAGGTTAGATTTCAGTTTGAACCATCGTTCTTTGAAACCTACAACATGAAAATAATTATTTTAAAAAGACTGTACATAATTACACACATTGTAATTTCACAATAAAGAGACATGTTAATACATGCACCAGAATAAATCAGCACAGTATCATAAATAACCAAAATGGAAAAGAAGGGAAGTGCAAATACTGACAAATTTTCAGCATGTGAAACAGAAACACTTTCGAATAAAATAGAGATTTTTTTTAAGTTGACACAAATGCAAGAGTTGTGGTATAATATTGCTATATCTGTGAACTGGAACACAACTGGCAACAATATTTTTATGACTGTGGACTGAATACATCATGCTCTGCAATTGGAAATTTCTTTTAACAATATGCCTCTGAATCATTAACAAACAGGACTGTAATGGACTACATGTGGCTGAATATGTTGTCCTATGAGTGGAAATGATCTGGCTTTGTTGGCCGAGAGGCCCCATTCGGGGGAGTTCGGCCGCCGTATTGCAAGTCCTTTTTAGGTGACGCCACATCAGCATCTTGCGAGTCAATTATGATGAAGGACACACAACACCCAGTTCCCTGCCGGGAATCAAACCCGAGCCCCTGGCATGGCAGGCGGTAACGCTATCCCTATGCTATGGAGGTGGATTGTCTTATGAGTAAGAAGATGCAAGTACTTGCCTTGAATATGATACCTAATACCTCCATAAAAACTAATCACATGCACAATATATGTGACCCAGTTGTGAGAACTGAAGATATTTCTTGAAGTTTCAGAATATTAGTAAAACAAACCGATGGAAAGTATATAAAAAACTATGGAAGCATTAAAAGGAGTAAACTGTCTGGCAATATACTTTGTACCACAGTGACACTGGGAAAATATTAATACATGAAAATAGTAGATTCTGCTTCCCATTCAAAACAAGTAAGTCAAATACTATCACTGATTCTTGTGTCCTACAATGTTTCAGCTATTTGTTGTCTAATTCTTTCATTCCCTTCATAAACTTTTTTCCACTCCTCAGAACAGAGTACAACTGTAACTGAAGACCAAGTATATAGAGTGTGAACAAGGGTTCACTTTGCAACGAGAGAGAGAGAGAGAGAGAGAGAGAGAGAGAGAGAGAGAGAGAGAGAGAGAGAGAGAGAGAGAACCCGTCTCATTAACAGCTGGGATACACACATTCTTAAACCTTAAACAAATATATTTTCCTGGATAAGTCAAAATTTCAATTATTACCCTCCAAAAAGTTATGTAATTGATTTTGTTTGTTTTTTCCTAGGTACATGCGAGCAGTCTTAGTACATGTTTATATCCCTGTGCCACAGTACCACAGCACACCACGAGAGGAGCCAAATCAAAATAACACTCCATTGATGAAGAAGAGTATTGCTTATTAACTTGATTTCACCAGCAGTGGAAGTGTTGCAGTTATGTGATGTCAATCCTGGTGACTTCTTTTGTTTGTTAATGGTTTGTTCCTCAATCATCTGAGTAAGTTTTCAAGATCTTCGCTGAATCTCAAACTTCAGATATTTTCACACTGGTCCCATGAACAGCATGTAAATAATTAAAAACAACCTATTCAGTGCATTCGACCGGCCAGGAAAGAGTATGAAGCTGTTCAGCTGAGCTATAATTTTCAACACATTGTTTAAAGGCCAACTTATTCCTGAACACTTCCTTTATTTGACGGTGGTTGACTATCTCTTACTGCTGATAGTGAGTACAGGAGGGGGCAGGATGGGGCCACATGCCTCCTTCCCAGTTCATTGTTTCTTGTTCCTTTTTTGTGATAAGTTAAGATAGAAGTACAATAAAATATGTCACTATCATTTCATTTCATGATTGCATAGCAGATAAATGAACTAGTGTTTAAGTTTCACTTGCTATGCAAGTAAAAGTAAATCTTTTAGTTTGTGAAAAAATTTTTAACCGGGCTGTGTTCAGGCTCACACATTCAGATATTTTTGGTAAATATCCGACAGTCAGTACACTTTTTGTTCTATGTGCCTTGTGTCCTGTTTGACATTTTTATCAGGAACTGGTGTATTTCAGTCATGATACAGCACTTTACTTCTTCTTGAAAGGCAACGTGGGTAATCCATAAGGACCAATATTACAAATGTGAAAGTAACTCTGTCTGTACATCTCTCATCTTTTCATGGTTGAAGCACTGAATCAAATCTGATTAACTTAGGTGTGGAAATAACGAACAATGAGAAAGGACATACGCTACTTAAAAAAAAAAAACAGGGAGACTTGATAAAAGTCGATAACAGTGACTCAAGGTTGCTGTAAGTTCATTGGCAATACACTCTTTTACAAAATGTTGCACAAGCAATGACATCTATGTCAAATTGGAAAGTGCATTGCTGTAGATCTCAAAAAGATCTACATAAAAGTCATTGAGAGCATATATTTATCTTTTACAGTTTACTCTTAATCACCACCATTCTCTTTTGATTGCATCCAGTGCAGCGAATCCGAAAGACATCACAAGAATGGTGACTATGGATGAACCACAAAAGATAAACATACGTTTTCACGATTTTTTTTTTTTTTGTATGGATTTTTTGAGATCTAAATTTTAGTATATCATCAAATTATGTATCACATACTGATTAAGCTGCATGTTGCTGCCAGTGAACTCGTAGTTATATAGCATATTACCTTTGAATGGCTGAACAAACTATCATCAACCATGTGTCGTGACAATTCTGATTAAACTAGCCTTAAATAAATAAAAAAATATATATTGAAACCTATGTACTCACATCAGAGTTGTGAAACCATAGGCATAGAAAGACATTAAACTTATTATATCTGACTTTGTATGATGGGGCAATGGAGGGGACAGCACACATTGCGAGCTGTGCTGCTTACTCATCATAACAATACTAATAATAAGCGAACAAAACTGTGGGTAAAGCCTACTTCAATATATAAATAGATATCATCACCAATCGATGGATAATTTTTGTAAATGTTTGCAGATTGCACTCTGTTTAGGTAGAAACATACAACTATGCTTTGAACAGACCAACAGACCCAATATTCAGACAGTCAATAGCAGAGTATTACTGTCTGTCAGTGTTTATAGATTTTCCTTGAGCATTTGTTAAATGATACATTGTTAAGGCTCCCCAGAACTCAGCTACAAAAATCTGCCATGTACCAAAACTGCCATCACAAACTTTAGTCATAAAGATACAGAACATGTTTGCAAAGTGTTTTTTTTTAGAAACAGGGTGAAAATACGAAAAGCCTCCAGGAAAAAAAAAGAAAGAAAGAGAGAGAGCACTGTCAAATATTACAAATTACAAGATTGTGTCAGTTGCTGCGTACAAGTCTTGTAACAACCAGCACAGCAGAGAGATCTTTCTCAACTTTACACCATCAGAAGGTATATCCTTGCAGCTGGATGATAGAAGATCATCTAATTGGACTGACCCTGATGCATATCCATCAAGATATTGCATCAGTGATGAACTTTGATGAATGGTTGGATATAGAGGAGGAAACTCACTGCACATGTAATCCTTATCCTTGTACTCCCCCCCCCCCCCAAAAAAAAAAAAAAAGAATCTCTATCTGTCCCTGCAGACTCCTGTTAATAGTCATGACTCTTAGCTAAATGTCAATAACAAGGGTTAGAAAGAGTAGGTCGCTTAAGTAATCAAGCAAAAAATATCTCTCTTCAGTATCCCTTTCTTCTTGGGGATGTTTTATCTGCTTCCACTAATAACAATCTGCCTCTTCAGCTCTTTCCATGATAATCTCCTCAAACTTCACATGAACACAACCAATAAATTTCTCATTTTATTGTGGTCCACAAACATTTGAACATGATATGCACTGTGATCTTCTGCCCGTCTTCCTTATTGCTCAATATCATGATCATCTTTCTAAAATTCATTCAGCTCATTACCATATTCTTAATTTGTTTCCCTAATCTTATAAGAGTCACTGGTGCTGAAAAGCATGTTCTGTAGCAAAATGCAAGGCTAACAGGTCATGTAAAATAGTCTGTTTCCCATCACACTATTGTATATTCTAGTCCAGTTATACGAAAATATAGGGATGGCTGAGGTTGCAGCATTTATACTCTCTTTGCTTCGGTATGAACTTTACCATACCCATTTCTATTTACATGTACTTTCTGTAATTTTACAGAGACTTACTGAACATGCATAAGACCTAAACAGCCCTGCATTTCTCTTTGTATTTTTAGAGTTCAGCTCTTATACTCTGGTCAAATTCCAAAAACACCACATAAGTGGGCCTGACATGGTTTAAATGTTTTTTACTGTCAAGCACTGTACAGATTAGGTCCTTAGAACCCCAACAATTAATATCATACTGTGTTTGTGTCAATGTAACCTCTATTATTTTTTTCAGTATCAAGTACAAACTATGAAAATTGCATCTGGAAAGACAAACGTAAGAAAAACAACATTTAACCCACAGATTAGGTACGTGAGAGTACATAGATCAATGCAGAACTCATCTTCACCTATGAATTCTGTACGTTTAATGTCCTCACTTGCTGCAATGAGAGACCCTAAACATTTGGGCGTGGAAAAAGAGAGGGTGTAGTTATGTTCACGGAAAATTTCCTCTGCTTGAGTGTTTACAAACAGTGGTTGCCCACTAACTATATCCCAGACATATTCTATGGATGATCTGTTAAGTAACCACGCAAGCAACAAAAGCGGGGGAATTCACTGTTCATTAGCTCCCGTTCTGTGGCTTAGGGAAGGGTAAAAAGAAAACCAAATTGGAAATCAGCAGCAATGGGAGCGGAACTCAAAAAGTGGGGAAATTAAAAAACAGGAGGAGGGGTTATTTGCCCCAAAAAAGAGCTTCAAATGACCGACGTCATCTGACACTGATAAACTTGAGGACGCGATCAGCTGAGAGCGTTTCATCTGCTAAACTGGAAGATATATCAGGCGACAGCTGTAAATGGGCGAATAGCGGAGTAAAATAGGGGCACTGAAATAAAAGGTGATGCACCGTCCACAGTTGAGAGCAGTGGGAAAAAAGCAGGGGAGGATCGCCACTTAAAAGATGTCGATGGCTAAAAGGACAGTGCCCTATCTGGAGTCTAGTTAAAATTATCTCCTCCCGACGACCAGTTCGGTAGAAAGAGGTCCAAGCACAGGAAAGAGCTTTCACGTCCTGCAATTTATTATTGGGAAGTGTAGACCAATGTGCGTGCCATAAAAGAACAATGCAACAATATAAAACACTCTGTAGATCAGCGAAGGGAACCATGCGAACAGCAGGCTGAGGAAGAGAGACTGCAGCCTTGGCCGCTATATCAGCCACCTCATTTTCACGGATACCAATGTGTCCTGGGATCCAGAAGAATGCCACAGAGACACCCCCCCCCCCTCCCCAAGTGGAGTAAGTGGAGGCAGTCCTGAATCTGGTGGATCAGAGGGTGGACAGGGTAAAGAGTTTGGAGACTGAAGAGAGAGCAGAGCGAATCTGAGCATATAATATACTGTATCCGCTGATAGCAACGGATGTATTGGACAGCCTGGAGAACAGCATAAAGCTCCGCAGTAAAAACTGAACACTGGTTAGGAAACCGAAATCTATTAGGGGTGTCGCCAACAATGTAGGCACTCCCAACACCAAATGGTATTTTTGAGCAGTCAGCGTAAATAAATGTGGCATCCTCCATTTGTGCGCACAGAGCAGCAAATGTTCGACGATAAATGAGAGAAGGGGTACCATCCTTGGGAAGCTGACAAAGGTCATGGAGCAGGCAGGTCCGGGGGCAGAGCCAAGGCGGTGCTGTACCCCCAGTTGTCAAGAAAGTTTTAGGAAAGTGGAAGGAAAGAACGTTGTAGTTGACGGATGTGGACTCCTGATGGTAGTAGAGAGGAAGGGCGGTCGGCATACCCTAAATCCAAGGAGGTGTCGAAAAAAAGGTCTTGGGCCAGATTAGCACGCATGGAAGACAGATGGCTAGCATAACGACTCAGAAGGACAGCTCACCGATTGGGCAGCAGAGGTTCAGCAGTCTCAGCATAAAGGCTTTCCCCAGGGCTTGTGTAAAAAGCTCCAGACGCTACACGCAATCCATGGAGTTGGATGGAGTCGAGGCGCCAAAGAATAGATGGCCAAGCAGAGGAGTAAACTATGCTTCCACAGTCCAATTTTGAGCCATGTTTGACCTCTGCTTAAGACAGTATTACTTCTCAGGACACATATTTGTTGAAAGCACCGATGATGGCTGTTAATCAGTTGAAATCGATTTGCAAAAGTGAATAAATAAAACATGATTTTGTGACTGGTTGCTGCATATTTGGTAATTTTATGGTTTATGGTCACTGCACAACTTGGGAACCACATGGAGCCCACCATTCTTAAGGATACATAGTATTGCAGTATTCAGTAAAGGTCCCAGGGCTGGATTGGTAACACCTGTAATGTGGAGCCAGTGCAATTTATGTGGACACTCCACCCTGTGCACTGAGTTGCATAATGTAGTGTGCCATGTACACCACAGAAAGGGGCACTACACTAGCCAAGTGGTGATGGAAACCTTGTGTTCCCCAAATAATGTTTTACGGATATGCTGAGTAGCTTTAATGGTGGTCTTCTTTTTCTTTCTCCCTCCTCCCCCCCCCCCCCCCCCCTCTCTCTCTCTCTCTCTCTCTCTCTCTCTCTCTATATATATATATATATATATATATAAACAAAGATGATGTGACTTACCAAATGAAAGTGCTGGCAGGTCGACAGACACACAAACAAACACAAACATACACACAAAATTCAAGCTTTCGCAACAAACTGTTGCCTCATCAGGAAAGAGGGAAGGAGAGGGAAAGACGAAAGGATGTGGGTTTTAAGGGAGAGGGTAAGGAGTCATTCCAGTCCCGGGAGCGGAAAGACTTACCTTAGGGGGAAAAAAGGACGGGTACACACTCGCGCACACACACACATATCCATCCACACATATACAGACACAAGCAGACATATTTCATATATATATATATATATATATATAAATCTCTTTTTTAAGGACAGAATGGAGTGAACATTTTAGGACAATTAAGGATGATTTGAGCAACATGCATACCAGTATTTAAGGGCAGCTAACCTGTAGGACTTAGACTATAAGTCAGGAATATTACAATATGTAATTTGGAAATAATGTAACCCCCAGAGACATAGTTAATGGGTACTAGTCAGTTTCATAAGTTTAAGCAGAGGTATGGCGCCATATGGCTGCTAGGGTTTACAGTCTTCACATCATGTGGCATTGTCTCAAAATTGCAAAAGCCTCGAGATACCATGCAGATGAGATACGGTCATTAGAACGACGTCATAAATTAAACTCTTACGGGTTTTATAGGATTATTGGATAGCACAAGTGAAGCTGGTATAGTGCCTGTAGTTGGGTCAGAATATTGTAGAGAAAATTGGGGTCAATGGATGAATCCCTCAATGTGCGAGGAGTTAATAATGAATTTAAAAAAGGGCTCCTGTGTCTTAATGTCTCAAAAACATGATACTGGACTAATTGCGCAACCGTGATGTGGATTGACTGCCATCTTACTCAGTTTTGTCACTGTGTTTGCTTGATGTCTCCATTACATCTGCCTGCATTTGTGGTCTGGACTATCTTCACACATAACATTGTTGTGATCTCCACTGACCAGAAATTATGAATAGCTCTGTTTACAAAGGACATGTGAACACATTCGCCAGTGCACACAGTATTTTCGAACACATTACATTCTATCCTAGTCTACAGTGGTGCCTACATACACTGCATGGCAATAAAGTGAAGCACTGAGAAGTGTTGAAGAACTGAAATTAAACATCACAGTTAGAGAAATCACGCGTCATTATTTCATTGATTACAAAACTTGGCAGTAGGGGCCCACTTATCAGTATAATGTTCCACACCATCTGGCTTGCATTCATGCACTGATTTGGTTGGAAACAGTGTCAAAGCCACTGTATACTCTCCTGAGCCAATATGGCCCACCACTGTTATAACTGGTCCTCGATGTCTTTGTGTATGTCAGGAGGTGTTCACTTGCACCTGAGCTGTTCTGTGTTTGTATGTAGGTGAGGGAGACAGGAGTCCAGCAAACTAATCAACAAATATAACAATTCTGTATTATTCCATTAAACTCCAACAATAAAGTCTTGTCCCTCATGTCAGGCATGACATGGTGTTGTCCCCATGTGAGTGCACCAGACAAAAATTCTCCTCCCAAGTCTGAAATAAAGATTTATTGAATAACCATCTATTTGTCTCCATATTTCCTTTTGATATTCTCACTCAGTTCAGAATCTTGCTCTAATGACATACAGACACACATTTTTTAGGTCCAGTTTTGCAACTGTCATTCCACTTTATGGGAGGGAGTGGGTTTCATGGTGGATTCCTAGCACTGTGATCATATTTACATAAATCTACTCCTTCCCATATTGCCTTCTGCCACTTTATAATTACTATGTATATCTGATACACATGAACTAGAACACATGTACTGTGGGCTCAGCCAATCATTAACCTATGAGGAAAAACATCTGACCTATGTGAACTGAATATTATGTGCACTGCACTGCTGTTTGGCGATACGGGTTTGCATGAATTCTGCAGTTTGCACACTGTCCCCCAAAAACTTAACATTAATTTGATCAACTAGTGGAAGCTGAAAACTACGTGATGAGTTTAGCTTCCATTCAGCAAAAACACATTTGCTTTAAACCAATAGAATGCTTCAGCCAATGTCTGCAACAAAAGTTTTAACGCTACTGATATCCTTGCTAATGTGGATTGTTTACATACAGTACTGTATTGGATTTAATAAATGATTGTAGCTAATTAATTATTGTTAGGAACAAGAGGATGCCCAGTACAGGTCCCTGTGGAAAAGTTACCTTAACTTGTTCAATGTTGGACATTTCTTTGTCAACACAGACAACTTGATTATTGTTCAGTAGATAAGATTTTAGTAGTTTGAGGCTGTTGTCAAACACCACATAAGTATTTTTGTTCCCCTTCAAGAAGTGTGTATGCTCTATATAATCAAAATCTTTCCTTAGATCACAAAAAATGACCTCAGAAAAGCCTTTGCCTTTAAACACTTGAAAAATGTATTTGAATACCAAGACTACAGCATCCTCAATTGATAAGTTTTCCCTAAAAACATATTGTGATCCATTAATTATGCCTACATTTCCACAGCAAACAAATAACTGTTGGTAAATTATACATTTCAAACCTTTAGAAAAAGCTAGGACTACAGAATAAATTCAAAAAGCATCTATCTCCCTTTTTATATACTCCCTAGACACTTTACACTTCTAAGGAAAATATCCCTCTGATATAGTTTGTTTATACAATACATTAATAGGTACAAAATGCAATCTATTACTGTCTCCAGTACACTGCTAGTTATCTATACCTATACTCTGCAAACCACAATTAAGTGCATGGCAGAGTGCACATCCTATTGTACCAGGTAGTAGGGTTTCTTCCAGTTCCATTCACATAAAGAATGAGGAAAAAATGATTGAAGGCTTCTGTGTGTGCTGTAATTATTGTCATCTTCTCCTCATAATTCCTACATGTTCTACATATATATCTGCACTGTCTACTGATATTAACTGCTTTATTATTCTTAGACTGAAAGCAGGCAAACAAAACATACTGTACTTGGACTTGTTAATCATCTACAAACAATTTTGAAAGTAACACTGAAAACTGACATGAGGTTTGATAATAGTACTTCCAACTTAAACACATTTAGGCTAATTAAAAAAAGAACATTTAATTTTTGGGGAGAGCAATCAATTTTGTTGTTTCTTGTATCTTTAGCAACACTATTAGCCTTCACACAGTTTTGCACTTTTTGGTGGACTTCTCAACATTACTGAGGTCGCATGCATTTTTGGCTTCCACACTGGCTTTTTTTTTTAATACTAATTCCTACAGTTAACATGTGCTGATATGGAATGGTCAGTCTGACTATTACACATATTGTACAATATTGCTTGGTTTTTCAAATTAGTGAATTGCTTAGCATACCATAGATTTTGTCTGTTTGGAACATTGGTTTGTCAGTTACTTTGCATTTATTTATTGAAATATTTTAATTAAATTGTGTCAAACATGCTTTAACAAACCCATCAAATATTATCTTTGATGGCAAAGCATTACTTAGTGTACTGTTTGTCATCATAACGCTTGCCAAACAGTACTGTCAGCAACAGCCTTACAAAACATGATAATTTTATCATCTTTGACAAGTGTTGTGATGACCACTTACTCATATCAAAAAGAAACCTACCTGTATAATTTATACAGAATTATGATAAGAGAATGGAAACAACACACTTCTCTTCTGTAGTTTTAAAATTGTCGCAATATGCTCCATCTCTTGTGGACCTGTTATTGACAGATCGTGTAAATTGCACTGCCTTAGGGTTTTCAGTAAAGTGACACTACGTTTGTATGTTGTTACATCATAAAAAATTATCTACATTCATGAGAATGACTGAGAAACTGTTTAACATAGATTGCCGGAAATACGGAAGCGTCCGATCCCACCCGTCTGCTTTGACCCATGACGTCACAAATATGGCGGAAACAAAAACAAACACACACACTTTCCACAAGAAGCCTCATGACACTAACGGGACAAGCGCGGGAAATGGGGTGTTTTGGGTGGGGGGGGGGGGGGCAAACTAAATATAAACAAATTTAGACGCCTTGCGTAGCTACAACGTGTAAGTGAAGACAGCCATGCATGAATACCCACCCACCTCCCCTGGGGTCGTAACCCCTGCAACCCATAGAAGATAAAGATGTGTCAGTAGGTGATTAGTGTTTTTTGTCTTTTAAAAAAAAAAAAAATCTCACGGGATAGAACGAACAGATCAGAAAGATAAATATAATAAACTGAAACAGAAATTCGAGGAAACAGATAATTAAAATAAGTAATAAGTGTTATTAAATTTTAAAAAAATCTCACGAGATAGAACGAACAGATCAGAAAAGTAAATAAAATAAGATAAAACAGAACTGGAGACAGCCACACTCAAACCAAACTCCGCGCCGTCATGACGTCACACACCCTTACGTCACGGGTCAAAGCTGACGCGTAGGATCGGACGCTTCTGTCGACCCATTGGAAATACGGAAGCGTCCGATCCCACCCGTCTGCTTTGACCCATGACGTCACAAATATGGCGGAAACAAAAACAAACACACACACTTTCCACAAGAAGCCTCATGACACTAACGGGGCAATGGGGTGTTTTGGGTGGGGGGGGCAAACTAAATATAAACAAATTTAGCCGCCTTGCGTAGCTATGGGACTAAAAATGCTTTACACTACTTACCTTAAGGGCTTCTCTCGACTAATGTAGCAGTTATTGGTAGGAATATATCAAAGTACTACTCTGATGTTTAATTTTATCCACCTTAAAATTGCAAACAATTTCTAATTCAGATGATGTCTGTTAGTAATCTATTTTGTACATATTATTTATTAACAGCATGTACTTCTGAAGCGGTGACTGAAGCCTAGTAACAGTAACTGTTATTGATATGATTAATACTAACGTGATTAGTACTAATACAATTGCCGCAGCTTGCCCACAGTTTATTACAGTTATTTGTAACAAAAAACATGTTACCACATATTATCATTGGGTAGCAGTTTGAAATCAACGAGCGTATTATTGCTGCATATAACACGTATATCTGTCAGTGAAGTTATACACACCTGATTGATTAAAATTGCCGGTCGTCGCACGACGATGATTGAGTCTACCTTCTAATTCCGCTGGTCCTGTTCCAACATCAACTAACTCTTTGTCGTTAAACCGCATAATACAAGTTAATGACGCACTAACGTAAGGAGTTATCGTGCCCAATATTCGGTTGGCTTTATAAACTGTCACACAGAACTGCTACTTAACTCTCCATTCCCTATCATAAAATTTTCGCGAGTAAACATCTTCACTTTGCAACACTGCAGATGGGTTTCTAACGCAAAACTGACATCGCAGTTATCAGCGACGCCCTCCTAACCACAAACTCTTGACATATTACGTAATTACAGTTGTGATAAGATGGGGAGATTAAAAATGTGTATCACGCAGCCATGTCTTTCCCTACTTTTATCTTCAAAATGTCATTCAACAAAATTTTCTCCCTCCTGATGTTAATTTAACTACTTTGCACTTAGTGGTTAGTGCTTTGTTCTATTATCTTTGATTCGTGCTGAGACAGAAGAAAAAAACAAACACAGCCCTGGTAATTAGGCCATTTACAGTGGGACAACTTATTTTACTATTTCGTCAATACACAATAGCATGATACTTGCAATAATCAGCATTTTTCACCTATACACAACAGTATGATATTTGAAACAATCAATATTTTTTAGTGCTCAAGAAAATAAGCTACATATGTTACGTTCCTTACATTTGAAAAGGTGAACTGTGGATGCTTGACTCGTCGTATTAATATGGCCTAAAAAGAAAGAATCCACAGCAAAATAAATACAATAAAGTAATTTCTATTTCTGTACAACATAATATGTTATGAAGTTCTATTATTCCAACGATATTGTAGAAATGCAATGGCGCTCTGAAACGTAGGCTCATATTTCCAGAGAGTCTGAGTTTTAAGCTGTTTACGTTTGCGTCAGAAGTTATAACATGTAACAATTGTAATTAGCCGTGGAAGCTACCCTCTTTTCAAATTGCCCGCCCATAGTTACGCTTCTTTTACCTGCGATCATGCACTGAAGTGCATTGGATTTAGTTAGGGTCGGTGGCCGCTATTTCTTCGCCGGAACGAAATAAAGGATATTACTTTTATGTGCTTTGACTTCAGGATCAAGCCATTTTTTAGAGTTCCGTTATTTGTGGACCTAATGATTTCAAGTTTTCGTAAATTGTGCTTGTGACTTCCTGCCAAATTTGAAAGTGGAGATTGTACTGTGTGTTTATGATCTTTGGTATAACTGTCATTTTGATCTGCAGCAGTTCATAGTTGCTGAGGCACATTGAAACCGGTGAAGTGGTGATGTGAATGTAGTTTTAAAATAAGCGTAGTGGCATATACTCTGTGAAAATGGAAGACGAACTATATGGAATTAGTGCTGGCACTGCTGTTGACATTCAGCGAACTGATGGTGAGTGTTATTTGTGTCCAGTAATAATATACTAGACGCAACATGCTTTACGAAGAATGCATCTTCCTACAGAGCTGAAAGAAGTCTTCTTACTAGAGTGTTCCTTACTCTTTTTTTCTGGCTTTACACTACCTTCAAGTATAATATATATTAATTACATAATTTTCTTGTTTATAGTTGCAAAGCAAAGGGGCCCAAATATGAAATTTAGGCTCAAGACAATTCAGTAACCATTTTTTCTATGACATTCATTCCAGAATGTCATATTATGCTTCCTTGCGAATGTGTTGGAACTGGAATTTCAGTTCCGTATGGTCTCTGTGCCCAAAGGTATAGATTTTGTTTTTGGGCAGTGTGAAGTGACGAATCACGGTTTTCCAGAGTGACATTTCAAATATTAATAAAAAGGGTGAAATTAATCGCACATCCTTCTGATGGGCAAGATAGATAACTGCTGCGATCAGAATATTCGACGCGATTTGGTTAAGAATTAAAGAGCCCAAGTGTATATACAATTCAAAGCTTTTTGTTCCATTTTTGCTGGAAACTATTTCTCCCGAAAGTCAGGAAAATGTGCGAAGTACAAGAATTTTTGCATTGTAACAGTTCAATGAAATAAATAAAACATGTTTGCCTTGTACAAGTGACTCATCGAGTAAACTCTGTACTATAAAAGGTTTCCTGTTATATCCTGAAGCACTCAAATTTATCCTTGTAGTGCACCTGTTAATTCCATTTCGGGTAGGAATTTAAGAAAGAGTTGCTGTTCATTTCGCACGCCATTGAAATAATATACATTGGAACGAATGATTTCTGTGCTAAAGAGAACGTGAGTGATTTAGATATTTGTTTGGTATCACTAACCGTTTAAGTACGTTAGCAACCAATTTTCATTCATGTTATGGGAAAAGTGACGCTTCCTGTCATACTTAAAACTTCAGTAGGCCTACAGCATCCTTTGAAAAAGTAACAGAGATCTGAATAACTTCAGTGTGTAGGGTCTTAGAGTTTTGTTGTTAATTTAATAAATTTATTTTTTCATGACGCATAGGCCTACTTTTCATGTGCTTCGTAACGGACTCTAAACTTGTGTCTTCGGGATATAACCGCACCTGTGCCGTTATACTTCAGTCCCTAAAGATCCCGTGTTGTCTTTTTTTTCTGAAGTAACTTGTATATAATGTGTATCAGTTTGGTATGGATATAGTAAGGCTTCTACTTCGCTAACTATATTTTAATTAGATATCAAAATTTCGCGGCCCTTCCTTCATAATATAGTATGAATTGGCCGCCTCACCAGTCACTAATATTTAACGAAGTGCTTGTCTATAAGCGCTGGCTTGGATGACAGCCCTTGGGTGCTCCTCAGCTTTGTTTATATTTGTATCTGGGTACTGTAATTTAAAGGTTTCTAACGTCGATCTTAAGTTGTGCTTGTGGCGGTGGTATAGTGGATGTTTTCTCCCTGTTGCCTGTGCAATTGAATATGGAGGGTGGGCAAATTTTTAAGAAAAGAAACTGGGCTCAAATGTGATATCACCGCCGCCCTCCCACCTCCCCTGAAGTCTTGGCTGTGGTGGCAGTCTGATCTGTACCGTAGCCTGAGGACTAGGTTAGGTTGAACGGTGGTATTTTGGTTGAGAATGCCAAATAAAACTAATGGTAATAGATTTACGCGTAGCGCAGCTGATTATTTACGTTTGCACCATATTTGAACACGACGTGCTTTCCATTTGATAGGTAAACTGCAACGTGAATCCAGAAAACGTATATTATGTTATGGACAAGTATCAGACGAGTATTTTGATAAAAGTTATGCACATATATCGTAAATGATCTACGGAACGTGAAAGAGAGGTCTACTGCTCTGTACGTCTGTTAACAGTTCTCTGGTTAGGGTGTGATCGAAAATACCTGTGCTGAATGGACGGGAGGCGGCGCAAGTCGAGTCTTCCATCGTAATTCACTAGTTATACTTCAGAAATGACGCGTAGGGGTGGACTGTTCTCGGTGCGATATGGTTAAAAATCCTCTGCCTCTCTTCCCATTACAGTTTCCGCTGTTCCTTAAGGACTTAAGTCCTCTCCCGTCTTTTGCTATTGTACCTTTCAATAGGATATGGTCATTTTACTTTCACGTTCAACACGAGCTTTTGTTGTTTGTAATGCTGTAATGATCGTGGACTCTTTTACAGACTTTCTGCGTTCAACTGATTTAGGCCCAATGCTTTCGTCGCCAACGGAACGTTAAAATTTCATTTGATGTTGATCGTAGATTAAAGTACATGTTGTAATATTGTCGGTAACTTGAAGAGGCGAAAAAGGCATTGATCAGGCGGTAAAGCTGTAAATTTATTTGCATAACGAGAATAAAACTTCCAAACCATGTGTTAAGTGAAACTATGTTGAAAAAATAGTGCAGAGTGGTAACTAAAACTGAATCGTTATTCTGACCTCTGCTGCTTAGTCACAATTATGTTCTGTGCTAAGTTGTGGAAGAGGTAAAGATCAGTAACGAGATCAGTAAATTTGCCTTTTCCATCGAGCGGTTGCCTCGGGATGTTGGTGTAATTTGTAAGGCACTGACCTTTCATGGCTAATGGAAAAAATTTAGATGTGTCTGATCATCTCTGCAGTCGTCGCTGTCTGAAAGAAGCTATATAAAAATTGAATTTCTGGGGTTTAAGACAGATCGGTGGTTTGGTCTCCTATAATCCTTTGATTTTATTATAATTATGTAAAGTTTACAATTTTACGTTATTGTTCCAGCTTGCATCCAAATTGTCATGGAGTGGATCGTTGAGATCTGTTCAGTAAATGCACTTAGTTACTGTAACACTGTCCATGAAATGAGGGCGGAAACGCGAGATGTGCTCCACAGCGTGAAAGTAAAAAGCATCACGCCAGTGATGACTTGTTAAACAATCCCGCCCGCCACTGGCAAGAGAGGATAACTATGCTGTTAAAACCTACCAGAAAATATAAACTGCTTCGTTAATGAGTAAGCTGTCGAGACATCAATACTAATTTTCTTCAAAGAATAACTCTTGACCTGTTTCATAAATTCCACGTCAAGAAATTAAAATCCCTGTATATCACGTTTTATAGTACCCTGCAGCTGTATTTTATAAAATATTCTTTCAGATACCAATTACGGGATTTTGTGTGTGATTATGTCTTTGATTTTAGCGACTGTAGCTGTTGGCGTAACTTTTAATTTAGTAATATTCTGATCGCTCTTCTAACAAGAATAGCTTAGGAAGAAAAATTTCGTGCTGTGTCTTGCACAAACCCTGTGATTGGCCATGGTTACTGCGTACATTGAGCAGTGTTTGAGATTTGTTTGTATTGTTTCTTTTTTTATTTTGGAGGCAATCCTGCGATTCAGTGGTAAATGTACATTCCAGCAAGACGGATATTAAACTATATGTAGCAGTACAAACCGTATAGATACCATGAACTGTGGGAGCTGGGATCCACTCCCCTAGGGACGGTTTCTTTTTAAGTTCTTACTGCTGGATTTGGCGTGTTCTGACGCCGCGTGAGTAGATGGTAATCGCATGTGTTACGGCAGCCCTCACTGTGCACGCTTTCGTGATGGATTGCAAACGTTCGTCCGTTTTGTGCGTCAACGTGGCTGATGCATACATCGATGACGACACTCCTTCAGGCTTCTTAAGTACCTCAAAGTTGTGTAAACACTGCTGCTTCTAATCATGCTGTACCTTCGAGATAGCATGCAGAATATATAAAAGATTGGTCATCTGGTAGCACATTGTAATTTTCTGTCTATGGCTAAAGGCTTAGTTCGTATTGCTTCCGCAAGTCACTGACACCTTTCCGACTGAGATGATTTATTGTGGCTCTTGAGGACAACAATAATGGTAATTCAAATTAGGTGGATGCATCAATTGACTGTTTAAAAGCTCTCAGCATCTGGCATATTACTTTGAATATACGCCTTGAAAACCCACCACTGCAACTGCGTAGTGATTCATAATTTTTGCGTAAAAACGCGACATAATGTTTAAATTATGCTGCAGAGAGCAAATTCTTCTTGTCATCGGGCGAGTACTTGTTCTATGCACAAGGCAGCCACAAACATTTAACTATGATATTCGGAAAATGTGAACGAAAACCCACATGTGCCGTTGAGATTCCATTCTCCCCTTACAGTCAACCTTAGCCAAGTGCACATCTAATGCACTGGGTCCAGACAAGCACGGACATAGTATTCAGTTAACATTTACTGTCACTGCACACAGAATGTGTAATCGAATAGAGTAAGAGTATCGTGGCGTAAGCGGCGTATTATTCTATTATTACCTGCCTTTGTTGCTATATTCTCTACTGAAGACTTTTTGACAACACCAGTGAAAATTAGGGTTGTAATCAAACGCTTTTGTTGGTTCGCTCACTACTATACTGAGCAAATGAAAAAAATGTCTTTAATTGATTTTTCAAGAAATCGGTCACAGAAAGGCCAGTTTCTGGAGCTTGTTTTCCAAGTAACAATCAATCGCTCTCCCATGATGAAGAGTAGGATGAAGTTTAAGAGACTAGTCAGGGAGAAATGGGATACGGAAATACTAAGGAATGAAGAGATACGCTTGATCTTCTATAAGGCTGTAGATACTGCTATGAGTACCTCAGTAGGCAGTTCTGTTGAAGAGGAACGGACCTCTCTGAAATGGGCACTCACTGAAGTCGGAATTAAAAATATAGGCCCGTGCAAAGCGACTGCGAAGAAACTATGGATAATAGAAGAAATGCTGATCGACGAAAGAAGTATAAAATTTTTTAGGGAAATTGAGGAATACAGGGCTACGATTCACTTAGGAATGAAGTAAATAGGAAGTGCAGGGAAGCTATGGCGAAATGATTGCGTGAAAAATGTAAAGAAACGATTGTCAGAACGACTGACTTTGCGTATAGAAAAGTAAAAACAACCTTCGGTGAAATTAAGGGCGGTAACATTGAGAGTGCAAAGGGAATCCTACTGTTAAATGAAGACGATAGCGGATAGGTGGAAAAAGTACATTGACTGACTCTATGAGGGGGGAGACTTGTCGAATGACGTGAAAGTAGAAGAAACAGGAGCCGATACAGAAGAGAGAGGGGATCCAGTATTAGAATCGGAATTTAAAAGAGCTTTGGAAGACACAAGATCAAATAAGGCAAAAGGGATAGATAACATTGCATCAGAATTTCAAAAATCGTTGCGGAGAGTGGCAATAAAACGACTATTCACATTGGTGTGTAGAAAGTGTCTGGCGATATACCGTCTGACTTTCGGAAAAACATCATCCACATAATTCCGACGATAGCAAGATCCGACAAGTGCTAGAATTATCACGCAGTTAGCGTAACAGCTCATGCATCCAAATTGCTGACAAGAATAATATACAGAAGAATGGAAAATTGGTCTGTTAGATTATCAGTTTGCATTAAGAACAGGTAAAGTTGCGAGAGGCAGTTCTGACGTTGCGGTTGAGTCTGGAAGCAAGACTGAAGAAAAATAGACACGTTCATAGAATTTGTCGACCTGGAGAAAGCGTTCGGCAGTATAAAATGATTCAGGATGTTTTAAGTAGGGGTAAGCTGTAGGGAAAGACGGATAATAATATGTAGAAGAACCAAGAGGGAACAATAAGAGTGAAAGGCCAAGAACGAAGTGCTCGCATTAAAAAAGAGTGACAGACAGGGATGTCGTCTCTCTCCCCCGTACTGTTCACTTTATAAACCCAAGAAACAATGACAGAAATAAAGGTTCGAGTGTGTGATTAAAATTCTAGGTAAAATGTAAATGCCGTGTAGCTAGGGCCTCCCGTCGGGTGGACCGTTCTCCTGGTGCAAGTCTTCAGAGTTGACGCCACTTCGGCGACTTGCGTGTCGATGGGGATGAAATGATAAGGACAACACCCAGTCCCTGAGCGGAGAAAATCACCGACCCAGCCGGGAATCGAACCCGGGCGGTTAGGTAGGACATTCTGTCGCGCTGACCACTCAGCTACCAGGAGCGGACAAAATTCAAGTTGAAGGATATCAAATCGATCCGCTGATGACATTGCCGTATTCAGAGAAAGTGAAAATTACAGGATCTGTTGAATAGAATAAGTCTAATGGGTGTAGAATGTGGACTGAGGATGAATCGAAGAAAGACAAAAGTAATGAGAAGTAGCAGAAATGAGAACACCGAAAAAATTATCGGAACCGGGAGCACAGAGTATACGAAGACAAGGAAATGCATTATCTGAGCAGCAAAGTAATAAATTCATGATGGACGGAGCGAAGGGACATAAAATGCACACTAGCACTGGCAAAAAAGACATTCGTGGCCGAGAGGTCTGCTGGTATCAAACGTAGACCTAAATTTGTTGGAGCACAGAATTGTATGGTAGTGAAACATGGATTGTGAGAAAACTGGAACAGAAAATGACTGAGATGTGCTACAGCAACGTTATGAAAATTAGGCTCTCTGATAAGGTGAGGTTCTAGTATCGAAAGCACTGACAAGAAAAGGGGCAGGATGATAGAACACCGGTTAAGACATCAGGGAATAAAGTCCATGGCACTAAAGGAGCTATAGAGGGTAAAAACTTTAAGGGAAGACAGAGATTGGAAGACATCCAGCAGATAATTGACGTAGGTTGCAAGTGCTGCTCGGAGCTGAGAAGATTGGCACAGGAGAGGGCCGCATCGTAGTGTCAGTGAAATCACAGAACGATTAAAACATCAGGACTTCTAAAACATTATGTTAATGACTGGGTGAGATGTAATTCAAATCTTAAGGCAACCTCCTGGCCAAGTGGTGTGGTTTCTTAGAATTCTAGGCGAATGCGAATCTGGCTCTACAGACGATGCCATCGTCGATTACCTTAACCCTTTTTGAACGTCTGGCAGAAATTGTGTACTTTAACTTTTACTGTGACTTAGCTGCAACAGAAGTATTTTTCCCCAGGGGAAACCTGAGATACACATTTGTGAATGCTCAACAATTTTCATCATGTGAAATTGCTTCCAACTGTTTGGTGTTACTACGAAAATATCAGCATGTCAGTGTTTCAATGCCCATCAGCTCGTGACCACCGAAATATGCGGATGTCGTTTTTTATATTCCACTTAATATTTGAATACTGTTATTGTTATTTGGCATGTCAATTATTAAACTATCATTTTATTTATTACAGTAGACAATATTTCGTAATTATTTTTGTCCATGACATGAAACCGACTGTACGAAGTTCATTTTGAAAACGGACACACAATTTTATGTAAATCCTGCATCTACAAACATTTAATAATCACCTAAGAGGATCACCACATTAGAAAAATGTTCCTATCTCCAGAAATGCAGGTCTGAAAGGATTAAGGCAGTGTTAGTGTTTCTCCAGCTTTCTTTATTTGCGACCCCATTTTCTGTAATTTTCATCGCCCTCCCCTTCCTCACACGGTTATATGTTTTGGCCATTTTGACTATAAAGGTACAAACCTAAAAGTTTACTGATAATAAGTAAATTTATTGCGGTTTCACAACACAGATTAACTACGTTGACAAAACCAGAATTGATGGTCCTGTAAGACAGCGGGCGTAAACGCTCCCAAAGGTCTTCATAGACTTCATGACAAGAGGCGAAATAAAGACAGTTTAGTAATAAATCACTTTTTTATTAAGGAAATGGTTGAGAAGTTTTCTGCACTGAAAGCAAGAGCATTTTGTATATTACCGTTTCAACCTCCTATCTTTTGCGAAATCGGTTTTACTGCGTTGGATTATTTGAAGACAAAATACAAACCTCAACTAAGCATGGAAAAAGAACTGTATCTATTTCAAATATTAAACCCTCCTTCGAAAACTTTCCTCAACAAGCCATGCCCAAGGAAGCCACTAATAACATTGTTCTTAATTTGGTATTGAGAAATTGTTATAAATGCAGTATCATGTACTGATGCAGTCATATTTATAATAGCATATGCCATCGTTTCAGTTAATTGACCAATTTTTTAGTTCATATGTTTTTCTTTTCTATAATCTCGCGACCCGCCCGTTAGCAGCATGAACTCCTTGTGTACGCTCACATATACTATGGTAAAATAACTAAAAACATCGCCAGCAGTGAATTGTTGTGGGAATACCGGCGTGTTTATGGACTTGGCAAAAAAGGTAGTCAAGTGAAAGGATCCGATTTATAATCATCTCAAATTTCAGTTCTTGGTTTTTCCTGTTTAGAGACGAGTCAAGTAAAAAACAATTATTCCAGAAATAAATCAATGGGAAACTGCATTTATATGGTTTGTCGATGAACTTTTTTCGTGGCGTTAACGATCACTTGAGCTACTTCCGGTAATCTGGGCAAATTGCCTGGTGAATAAAAAAGGGAAATGGCTGGGTAAAGGTCGGGAATAGACAAAGTGGAATCATTACTGTAAGACAGTAGCAGTACTACGAATGTACTAATTAGTCCAGTAACAGCGTCACAATAAAGGCTCTTCGGTTGCAGAAAATGAGGTAGAAGATTGTTTATCGTGTGAATATACACTCCTGGAAATTGAAATAAGAACACCGTGAATTCATTGTCCCAGGAAGGGGAAACTTTATTGACACATTCCTGGGGTCAGATACATCACATGATCACACTGACAGAACCACAGGCACATAGACACAGGCAACAGAGCATGCACAATGTCGGCACTAGTACAGTGTATATCCACCTTTCGCAGCAATGCAGGCTGCTATTCTCCCATGGAGACGATCGTAGAGATGCTGGATGTAGTCCTGTGGAACGGCTTGCCATGCCATTTCTACCTGGCCCCTCAGTTGGACCAGCGTTCGTGCTGGACGTGCAGACCGCGTGAGACGACGCTTCATCCAGTCCCAAACATGCTCAATGGGGGACAGATCCGGAGATCTTGCTGGCCAGGGTAGTTGACTTACACCTTCTAAAGCACGTTGGGTGGCACGGGATACATGCGGACGTGCATTGTCCTGTTGGAACAGCAAGTTCCCTTGCCGGTCTAGGAATGGTAGAACGATGGGTTCGATGACGGTTTGGATGTACCGTGCACTATTCAGTGTCCCCTCGACGATCACCAGTGGTGTACGGCCAGTGTAAGAGATCGCTCCCCACACCATGATGCCGGGTGTTGGCCCTGTGTGCCTCGGTCGTATGCAGTCCTGATTGTGGCGCTCACCTGCACGGCGCCAAACACGCATACGACCATCATTGGCACCAAGGCAGAAGCGACTCTCATCGCTGAAGACGACACGTCTCCATTCGTCCCTCCATTCACGCCTGTCGCGACACCACTGGAGGCGGGCTGCACGATGTTGGGGCGTGAGCGGAAGACGGCCTAACGGTGTGCGGGACCGTAGCCCAGCTTCATGGAGACGGTTGCGAATGGTCCTCGCCGATACCCCAGGAGCAATAGTGTCCCTAATTTGCTGGGAAGTGGCGGTGCGGTCCCCTACGGCACTGCGTAGGATCCTACGGTCTTGGCGTGCATCCGTGCGTCGCTGCGGTCCAGTCCCAGGTCGACGGGCACGTGCACCTTCCGCCGACCACTGGCGACAACATCGATGTACTGTGGAGACCTCACGCCCACATGTTGAGCAATTCGGCGGTACGTCCACCCGGCCTCCCGCATGCCCACTATACGCCCTCGCTCAAAGTCCGTCAACTGCACATACGGTTCACGTCCACGCTGTCGCGGCATGCTACCAGTGTTAAAGACTGCGATGGAGCTCCGTATGCCACGGCAAACTGGCTGACACTGACGGCGGCGGTGCACAAATGCTGCGCAGCTAGCGCCATTCGACGGCCAACACCGCGGTTCCTGGTGTGTCCGCTGTGCCGTGCGTGTGATCATTGCTTGTACAGCCCTCTCGCAGTGTCCGGAGCAAGTATGGTGGGTGTGACACACCGGTGTCAATGTGTTCTTTTTTCCATTTCCAGGACTGTAGTTGAGAGTACGTTGAATCAGTTTTTTTCCTCAAGAACCCTCCGGGCAACTTTTGTGGCCAAAAAACCAAGAAATTTTGCCATCTTTTCAAGATTTTCACCTATTACTCGGAAACTACGCGCCTTACTGAAAACATTATCCTCTTCAAAATGAAACGGCATTAAATTTTGCGTCATATGACCTATTTAAACGTCAAAGTCGGTGCAGCCGTTTGGCCGTAATCGATTGTCAAAAGTCGTTCATTTTTACTAACTTGGCTAAAAAGTCTGCTCCAACGCCTGTACCTGGAAAACGGCTACTCCAAATGAAAAACGTCGTGCTAACATAGCTACAGAGTATGAAATTTCATGTTACGAATGCATCTAGTTTTTCATTTTTAGGTACTACTAAGCAATCACACACTTGAAAGTCAAAATAAATCTATGGCAAAATAAACTGTACATGAATGGGAAGAGAAGTATGTTGCTTTATCACATGCAGTGATTTCTGCAGTAAAGCGATGGGCATTTCTGTCTTCACTATTGATTTGGCGAGGTACATTCATGTGCAAAAGATTCGGATCAAGACTTATTTTCGACACTATCAGTGCAGTTGGATTCGCAGCTCCATATATGGAAGCTTTCGTGTTTGAGACGTCCTCGGCTCCACGACTTGAGCATTCTAACGTAGCCAGTGAAGGATTCATCCAGCTCATATCTGATAACGCTGATATTAACATCTGGACAGTTGACGGGTTGAATACTTTCCATTCCATGGAAGTCTCTCCCAGCACGAACTATGGAGTCTGACAAGAACAATGATAGGGAAAGACGACGTTCAACTTCTGAACTTTTTTCCTGTCCCAAGTGATGCTTCGCAAAGGGAACAGTCTTCTGAAAGATCTCGTCGTTTAGACACCAGGTTCATCATCAAATGTTTTTGATGAAGATACAGATGCTGTAGGCGCACACTAGAAGTTTCTCGCAAATAATAGTAACAAGAAGCACTTGATTTTTTATGTTCATGAGGAAATTTGATGATGGAGGTATTAAAGTGCTACAAGCAGAAGAAGATGCCGCTTCATTAATTGTGGAAACAGCTATTTCCCAAGTTTCTGAGTCTGACAGTGTAGCAATCGTAAGCGAGGATATTGGCGTGCTTGTTCTCCTGACGGATCGGGGAGACGACCACCACCGGCACTTCCATAAACCGGGAAGAGGGAAATCAGCAGGAGTGTTGTAGTCGAGTAATTTTTTTCAGTTTAGATTCTACATTTGTCCGTTTCAGCTATGTCTTCACATGATGTGATACCCCTTTTTCTTTCGGCCAAGGAAAAGGGAAATTACTAAACCTTATCGAGTAACAGCCACACCTCGAAGTGCAAGCTGCGGAATTTGTTAAACCCTCAGTCTCTCAAGACTTAATCTATTAGCACGGGCAGGAGAATAGATGTTAGCACTTTATGGGAATTCCAACTGCGCGGTTTTGGACGAGCTCAAGTACGAGCTTTTTTAAAGTCTGCCCCGAGAAAATCTTTCAAATATGAAAGGCTACAGCCAACATCGGACGCAGCAAGGTGGCACTCATTGCAATCCTACCATCAAGTGCAGTCTTGGGGGTAGGGGAGAAGAAAACTGATCCATAACTGTGCGGCTAAAACAAAAATTTGAGGCTTGTTTCCTTTGACGATGACGGAAGATTCGGCACCACACACGCTACTGAAGATGGTTTAATGGGCATGGAAAACAGGATGCGCAGCAGTGTGTGGATGTCGCAAATCTGAACTGCTACACGACGTGCAAACACTGTTGGGGCTTATCTTGCGAGAATTCTCCAGAAATTGGGCTAGACAAGGATGAGGAAGAAGTAGAAGGTATGATCCAGGACGAGGAAGTTGGTGAAGGTGCCCCTATGGATCGCTGTGGTATGCATCACACTGAAGTTGCTTAATGTTTATTTTCACAATTTTTTAGTGATTTGTTCTTTCATGTTTTTAGCCCTTCCACACACACACACACACACACACACACACACACACACACACACACACACACACACACACATTTGTCCTGTTTTAATAAACGTATTATAAGTACGATTTACATGTGAATGGGACCGACGGTTTGCGAGGGACTCCCAGTGTCATTGGATGCATTGAATTAACTGCGTAATTGGCCATCAGCATAGCTTAAAATTACATAAAAGCTAATGTGGCATCATAATTCCGAACGTAAATATTGTTAGACGCCTTGGGAGTTGCGTCACAAGGCACTAGAATAAAAGCATCAGCCTCTGCTAAATGTGTGCAGTTGTGACAATCTGGACAAGGTATCTACGTATGCAGCAAGCAGTCGGTTTGACAGCTGCAGATGTGGATGTTTTAAAGAGTGCCGTATTGTTTATGCCTAGTGTGAAAATGGCAACAGTGATGCAGCAAGATAATCCAGTGCATCGCATTCGTTTCACTGCTGTTGTACTTAACAATAATAAACAAATTTTGCGCAAAGTTGGTTTATTAAAAAACCTCAGTGAAAAGATGAAGCAATGAACCTGCAACCGAAGACGACCAATGATCACGTTACAAATGTAGCCATGAGCGATGTTATTTTCTCGTTGTGTATTATGAGCGAGGGCTCGTATTAACGCCATTACAAATGAACTCTTGCTCCTCGGGATGGCTTTGCCTACCGTAGCCCTTCCCGTGTACTCGTATTTGCGCCCTGATTTCCTGGTAGTGGGTAATGACGGAAATTGGCACGCGGCTCCAGGGAGCGCGTCGCGGCGCGCCTGGCCTTGTGGGAGGTGAGGAGAGGTGATGTGAGTGCCCGCAGCGTGGGCGGCCGGCCGGCCGGAACGGCTGCTGCACGCCGCCTGCTGCAGCGACAGCAGCAGCTGCTGCTGCTGCGGCGCGGCGCCTGACTCACCGGGAAGCCTTGGCGCTGGCTACTCGCCGGCCGCTTTCACCACGGGGCGCGCTTGCTCTTTTGTTACCGCTGCTCTTTTACCCTACGTGTAGAAACTGTTCCGCCAAGGCGTCTTACGCTTCCTCGTCCGCCCACTCAAATGAAGGAGAAAGGCATCGACGTAAGATGAAAGTACAGTTATTTCTGTTAGCATACAGCTACTTTACGAGGCGATTGACACGGTAAATACGCCAATAAACAGGAAAACAAAAGTATATGTGCCCCCTTGTAGTAGGTGTCGTCGGATCGTAGGTCTGTGCGCCGACAGTTGAACGAAAAGGGCGCAGGCTGACTAATGTGTCAGAGGCTGACTTTTGTTATTTGGGCAGGAAAATAACTGATGTTGGCCGAATTAGGGACTGCATAAAACGCCGTAGCATGAAAAGCAGTTGCGAAAAGGAGAAATGTCGACGCATCTAATACACATCTGTTACGAAGTCTTTCCTGAAGGCATTTGTCTGGGTGTAGTGAAACATGGATGATAAGCAGTGCAGACAAGAAGAGCATACAAGCTTCAGAAAAGTGGTGCTATAATGAATGCTAAATGGGTAGATCGAATAACTGATGAAAAGCTACTGAGTCGAACTGGGGAGAAGAAATTTATGGGATCTTGTTGATAGGAAACATCTGAGGCATCAGGGTATCCTCAGTTTGGAGGAAAGTGGGGGAGGGGTAAAAATTGTAGAGGAAGGCAAAGGGGTCCATCCAGTAAGCAGGTTCAAATGTGTGTAGGTTCCAGTAGTTATTCGGAGAGAAAGGTGCTTGCACAGGATAGAGTAGCGTGGGTAGCTGCATCAAACCAGTCTCAGCATTGCATACAACAATCAACGTAGTGGACGCACGCTCTGCCCTCGGAAATAACCCGGAAGGAGTAGGTGTAAACATTCGAGCTGGAGGGGGGGGGGGGGGGCAAATACAGATGTGATGAGTTATAAATTTCTACAAAACGTGTACAGTAATTTCACCGTAGTTAGTGTCCTTCCATGAAACAGAAGTGTTTCTTACTGTATACTGTCTGCAGCGAAAATGGTTTTAATCTGACTCTTTCAGAAGAAAGAACTGAAGTAACTAGGAAGCTCTTTTTTAAGGTCAATACTACAATTTTGTGTTGCTTTTCGACAAACTTTGGCGCAGGAACCTTTGCGGAAACTAGGATGTTGATGTGAGCAAAGGGAAACATTTCAGTTGTAGCCTGGCGAAAAAATAACAAGCGGTAGCATAGTGTTAAACGGATTTGAGAGAACCAGTCTCTTTCTTAGCACCATGCTTCCCAGGCAACGAATCTTTTTTGAATGACATCTTCGCTTATGTGTGTTGTGTAGCTGAATGATACTTTTGATTTACTGACGCTTGGCCAAGTTATTAACAGCTAAACCCTTTCTCAACAATCAGACGCGAATTTGAAGAATTGCTTACATAGTGTAAACATTGTATATGTACTCAACTGTCGTACACTCAATAGTTCAGAAATATATTTTGGTTTAACTGAAAAGCAACTCAACTGCTTATTGGTCTTTGTGGCATTAATAAATGCTTTAGTATATACGGCTTGAACCAAGATGCAATTTACATATAAAATTGTTCGCAGTAAAATGTTAGGATACGAACGCGTTTTTGATTGGACGTAGCAGGGTTATTTGCGATATGTTTCGAACCCTTTTAGATAAGATTCTAGTTACAGTTAGATAAAAACCAAGCAAGGTAGCGCAGCGAAGTGATTGACATCCAGACTTGCAGTCCAGAAGAAGGCGGTTGAAATTGCTGCCAGCGCGTTCACATTTTCGTTTTCCATACTTGCCCTTAGTTGCTTAAGTTTAAAATCGGGAGCCTACATTTTGAAAGGGACACATAAGACAATTTCTTCCCCCCCCCCCCTCCCCCCTTTCGCTCCCCTTTTTTCCGCAGTTCAAACTTGTGCTCGGTCTCAAAGGATGCGGTAGCCAAAGGGACTTAGTGCCTATCTTATATCCTTCCTTACGAAAAAATAACATATCGTAGACCTGATATACAGTTCGAAAAGGGGGCTGCGTAATGTGGATACATTTTGTCCTGTAAAATGCGCTATTTGATTTTCGCAAATTGTGCCCTAAATGCCTCTTCGAGCATTTAAAGAATAAGTATTCCAGCCTTCATTTTTTCCCCTCTCTCTCATGCCTACATTTTTTCGGCTTATGCTATATTTCTATCTTTCGCAGATGCGACAACCATTCATAGGTTGACAATATTGTCCGCATGTGATCCTTACTTAGAATCCTCCTTGCGCCTTTCTGTTCCAGATGTTGGTGATCATCATCGTTATCACTTTGCTTGTTCGGAAAAGTTTCTCGCTTCTGTGTGAAATACATGTCCTTAAGTTGTCAGTAATTTTCTGCTCCCAGCACTCGTACCATTCTCCTGTATAGCAACATCTGGAAACTCCCAAGTTTAATGTTGTCAGCTATGTGCATTTGTTTGCTTCTTTAATAAGTGTAACATTGTTTGACAGTTCGGTAGTCTCTTGCCGAAAAGGAATAATTTTGTTTTACTTGAATTGATTGCTAGGCCTGGCGCTCATTACCTTGCGTTGTTCTTCATTTCCATGTATGCAGTGCATCACACATCACACATAATCTGTTGCGTGCAAGACATCCTTGGTGGGCAAAGGAAATGCCGTCCCGGTCCTAGATCCACGAAGGAAAACTCTTGATCCTTCCAGTGGTAGAGGTGGAAAATAACACCAGCGTTCGCTGGGAGGGCACCCTCTCGTCCTAGAAATGAGAAACCATTTCCGAAGGTGTAAAAACCACATGATGGTCAACTGCATAGATTGGAAGGCAAAGGGAAACCACATTAAAGATCCACGGTTGTCCCAAGCATCAGCAGTAAATCATGCAAATGTTCTGTAAAATTTTCCGGAGATAAAATAGTTACCTAATCAAATCTTTGAGTGGGGGTGCAAAAGACACAATGTGAATGAAAACAGTATCGTCAGCGTAGCAGTTATTGTCCAACTTCTCTGTATTAAAGATAATTCCTTTTTCGACATTTTAAAGGTCGTCTTTGAAATTAAATTTTTAATAAATATTAAATATTAGTGGCAACAAAAACCTCTCACTCCTCGGTATGTTTGCCAGATTTCTAATTTTCTACTCGATTGCAGATAAATATTAATTCCAATATAGATTAATACGACCTGGAGGTCCTTATCATCCATCTCAAACCAAATCCAAAATTAAAAACAAAAATCAAATTAAAAGGCTTCTAATAACAAAATACACAACCGTCACAGTTCACCTCTCTTCGTGTCTGGGACAAGATTTGAATTCAGAACATAGCCTCTAGAGTACCAGAAGCGTATCTGAATCCAAACTTTGTAGGTTCCATGTGTTCTTCACAAACTTTGAAGATTATTTTGTGAATGATTTTTAGAAATGTCTTCAGGGAATGGCTGCGCATGACTGCACGCGTCGATTGAAGACAGCGAGATGGCGCAGTAGTCGGCACACTGGACTCTGATTCGGGAGAACTAGGGTTCAAACCCGCATCTGGCCATCCTGCTTTAGGTTTTCCGTGATTTCCCTAAATCGCTTCAGTCAAATGCCGGGGTGGTTCCTTTGAAAGGACACGGCCGATTTCCTTTCCAATTCTTCCTAATACGAGCTTGTGCGTCGTCTCTAATAATCTCGTTGTCCACGGGACGTTGAACACTAGTCTCCTCTATTGAAACAGTTTTTTTATACCCGGACAGTAAATTTTATACAATAGTTTTGTCAACTATTGTATTTGTTCATACAACAGCATGAGGAACTCGGAGTGCATCACACCTGACATCACTGTTTTTCCGATTTTTATTGCCTTTCCTGCTGATCTCACTTCTGCTATATCTATCTGGTCCTGTTTCTCCAGCGACTTCAGGTGGATGTCGCCTGTCATCATGAAAAAGTCTTTCGCAGCATGTGTCCTATCGTCTCGTCGCTGACCAGCTTACCATTATTTGCTAATGTAGATGAGAATCTTCTATGAAGTGCAGTCATTTTTTACTTTCTTATAAAAACTGAAGTTGTCATTTTCACCGTGTAAAGTATTGATCTCCAAGCATTTTTGTTTGTCCTTTTGCTTCTCAAATTTTCCTGTCGATAATTTTGTTCACTCTTATACACGTCTGGGTTTGCTTTGTAGCTTCTTCTTTGATCCATTAATTGTAATATTTGGTCAGTCAGCCAGGACTTCATTTTCCTCGTTTCAGGCAGTAAAATGTTTGTGATGGTTTCGAAAGTTCCGCACTAGGAATCACCAGTAAACCCCAGATTTCTTAAATAATCTATCTCCCATGTATAAAACAGCTTCAAACGTCTGATTACTTCACAAATGAGTTAATGGTAAATATTTGACGTGTTAAGCATACAAGCGAGAAAGTCGTGCAAAGATTTGAAATTAAACTGAAAGCATATTGTAAGTCGCTAGGTGCTGTCATTCTCAAATAGTGGATGAACGAACTGAATATTCATTCACCGTTAGTTAGGCTGTCTCAAGACACAGTTTTTTACTGTAATGCTAGCCTTATTGTGTTAAACTTTCAAGATTATACCTGTTAATAAGTAGATTATGACAGCATATTAAATTTTTTAATTCGGTCAATAATTATGCGAAATATTGAAAACTGAATTTTTGTTCCACCTTGTTGAAACTGATTCCGGCCACTGGATTCCGGGATTTCGTTTTAGCAGTATAGGTTCTATCCACCGTTACAGCATCTAAAGTGTCTCCAATCATGTCCTAATTATTTTGTTTCTTTAGAGTCCTGGTTTTATTTCATTCAAAACGTAGAAGAAAAATTAGATTAAAAGACCAGCAGTGTGTTAGTAAAATTCTTAAGAATAACACAAGCCAGAAGTTCGCGTAAAGACGACGACGGTACTGAACTGTCAAGGTGGCTCAGACTTATTAATCAGATAACTGTGTGAGCTTTATTTTCACTAATGCTATGCTCAGTATACTGTCATGCAAAATCACGCATTGATATGCATTAGAGAACAATAAATCATTAGGTTGGTGCATAAGTTCTTAGAGGTTTAGTTTTGCTTGTTGGTATTCCGGTTCTGTGGGTTTGTGGATTGTAATTTTTTATTTGTAGCTCACTGTTTCTTTTAGTTATTGTTGTTTGGAGATGGCAAGTGGAGCTGTGGGCTCTGGAAAATGGAGAGCCAAGTGGAGAACTCTGAACATTTCTGACATCTTCTATTTGAGTTAAGTAGAAGAGTGACTACAGTGAAGGGAGCCAGAATAATTTGTGCAGTGGGGTGTAATGCTATTGGACAGAACACTGCAAGAAAATGGTTTTCTCTTGTTCCCAGGATCGTTTTGACGTTAGTGACTCTACACGTTCAGGCAGACCTTCGGGATGTGAAGAAGATCGTTTAAACGCATCAATCCACAGTGCACATCAAGAACTGGCAGATTTGAACTGTGATAATTCCACCATTGTGGGACATTTGCGTGTAATCGTGAAGATTAAAAAATTCGGTGTGTGGGTGCCGCATGCTCTGATTCAAAATCACAAAAATCAGCTAATGGCCATATACGCACGTGTGCTTGCTTGTCATCAGTTGGCTTGTCAACAGCACCGACCGTTCCTATCCTATATCATTACTGGTGACGAGAAATGGTGTCATTACGCTAACATCAGGAAAAGAAAGGAATCATTGAGCCCAAACAAAGCAGCAAGTCCACGTACTAAGACCTGTGCGCATCCACAAAAGGTAATGTTATTCATCGGTGGAACCGGGGAGGTGTGGTGTACTACGAATTGCATTCCCGAGGCGTAACCATCACTTCTGTCATTTACTGTCGACGACTGAGACGTCTTGCAGACGCAGTCGAAGAACGACGACCGGTAAGACTGCGTGAAGTGACGCTACTCCACGATAACGCCCACCCGCATTCTGCGTAACTCTCAGACATTATACAGGAGTTGGGTCGGGAAGTCATTCTGCACCCACCGTATTCGTATGATCGTGCGCCTTTAGATTTTCAGCATTTGCGCTCCCTATCGACCAACCTTCAAGGAACTTACTTTTCGGCTGAAAAAGCGCTCCGGAGATAGCTCGACACGTACTTCCCCATAACCTTTTGATTTCTGCAGCCGCGGAATCCAAAACTTTCCTCTGCGTATCCAGACTTGTAAATAGCGAAGGAGAATGTTATTGATGACTGAAATCTCTGTTATATGTATCTGTTGTGCTATTAAACGTATTGAAAAACGGTACGAGCTTATGCACCAAACCAGCAGATTTAGTGTAAGAGCCAAAATACGAGTAATTCCTAAAATAATACGCCTCGGAATCTCTGCGTCTTTTGCTCAGGTACGTTACTACTGTTCGTAAAAATTACGAATGAATTATGTAATTATTCGTCAAGAAGAAACTGACGTTAAAATGAGGAAATGACTTATCAGTCTAAAGCAAGAAGTTTTTTTACTTATTTTGTATATGAAGTGATGCTTTCTGTACCAACATATGTTCCCTTCCATTGTCATAGAAATATACATACTGCATTTTAGCAGTGTGTTGCGACAGAGCATTAAACTTTCGTTTGCAGAAAAAAGTAATCGACACTTGTGTACTAGTTGTCTGTTTTAAGACCAGTGATTCGTAGACAACGTGACAGATAATTGATTTCAGAAACAGTGTTGCAAACGATTTTAAATTTCCTGCAGCCATATGCAGGAAATGCGTTTTCAGAATTCTAATTTAAAAAGTTTGTCGTAATTTTCTGTTCGTGTTTGCCAGAAACAAGACCACAATAGACAGAAAAATTGTTGGCGTATACGAAGGAAGGAGTTGTCCTAACTATGTGGAGGTCCTCTAGTGAAGTATGACAATGTTTTTTGCTCCTTTAATACTTCCCTCCTCCAGATACTATTGGCGTCAGTGACCCACGTTTACGACCAGAAAAAAGTAAAATTCTGATCCACGTGGGGTCATTACTGCAGTACAATAGACTGCAGACGACTGGATTTATATGCTCCAATGACAGAATTTCTGTACACAGCTAGCGTGGAGACAGGTGTTTCTACACAAGATACTGACATTAATGATTTGTACAAAGAATTTAGTCTTGTTTCATACAACCTTCGAACGTTGAATTGATCCTGCCTGCAACATTGTTGTGAAGTCATTAATATCCTTTTTTTCCTTTGTGTAATCGCGATAAAAAGAAAGGGGCTCTTGGTATTCGTATCACTGTTTGCGCGCTCTGATGGGAGAACTTAATACCGCTTCACTGTTCTGTTTTTACCCACTAAGTGGCAAATTATTACAGAAATCTCGCATTCAGGAAAGAACCGCGACCAAGTAGATGATATTACAGAAATCTCGCATTTCGGAAAGAACCGCGGCTAAGTAGACGAGATCGGTGCAATTTCGTAACGAGCCGAACTACGTAGTACGTCCACCTGTTGTAGACTTTTCGAACGATGCATCTATTATACTCGAATATTTTTCACTGTGTCACATCTTTAGTGCTTAGACCATGGAATCCTTGATGCAATTTTCGTAAGGTGATAATGGAACTGTCGGATATCCGGTTCGTGATGTCACTGCTAGTGTGTCACGTCTGGCAGTTTGTTGGTGTAGTACTAATTAGAATCGTGACGCATAGGAGTGACAAGAAGCATTCACCGAAAGGCTTTTTACGCTTGCTTGTCCACCTCCTGCCCATGAGTTACGCAGCGTGTTAGTCTCCTGTAGCGCTGCGGTACCGTGGCTCTTCGTCGCGGGGTGTTTCGCCTCTGGCCTGGTAATAAGCTATTACGCTGCTAAATTCAGTGGAATACAGAGCTTAACGCTGTAGATGGCTGCCCCGAGAAATTGCTTACTGAAAACAGGTGCAGTCACGAAACGATAGGATACAGTTCAATCACAATTGTGCCATCCGTAGCACACTGAAAGCTTCTGAAAAGTGCACAGAAGCATCTTGGCGTCATGTGGATGTCGGAAGTAGGATGGCATAAAAGGATGTCAAGTGTAGTTCCGGACGCGCCAGTTTTTCATTCGTACTATCTGTAATGTGTTCTCAGGTGTCTGCGTGAGAAAGACGAAGGGTGGCACCTGCTATATTTTTAATCAGACGGTCATAGTGTTCTAATGTTTATTGCTTGTTACCTCGAAGTCAGTAGAAAAGGAAGTAGAGCAACTAGACACAACGAATCAGTCGTGTTCTTTTTTTAAAAAAAAATCGCAAATATATTTGACATCTGTGAAAGGCCTAAATCAGAGTTATTGGCCGCAGATCTTATTTACAGTATATTTATGTGTCGGTAATATCTAACAAATTAATGTACACATAAATACTCTTTGTCCATGCACGAACCTGCCATTGAGGTGTTGACGTGAGTTAGTTTCCTAAACCATTATTCAGTCACAGTAATTGTCTTAGGATGGTAAGTTGGTTCTAAGATATTTTCATTAGTTAGATTTATGTAATTCGGGTTTGATCTTATGTAAGTTGATTACATGATGATTAAACTCAGATATGTTAACATACTTTTACACTTTAGTGCAGTATGCGCTGTATTGGTTTCCTGCAGGATCTCGGTCCCGGATCCTGCCCTTTAGCGGACTGTGCTCTACAAATTTCGGCATGCAAACACTCCTCACACACTCACAAATTGACACTAGTTCCTCTCTACAGTTACCGAAATATGAGAGCTTTTTCCCGCGTGCTACGCCGCAGTGGCAAATATCGGTTTGCGTATATGAGCGGTACAAAAGATAAAACTTATTAATGCAGGTCACGGCATTGCTAGCTAGATGATATTAAAAGGTCTTTCATAATTTAAGTGATAAAAAGTTAAAGCTTCGTCTTGAGTGTGATGGCTGTGAAAATGAAATTTTCGTGGAAAGTTTGCTGGGCTTGTTTCTTAGCTCAAACGATCTGCCAAACATCAGACAAATGTCGCCGTAATGTGCTGTTGAGCAGTTCCTATGTCACTAATTTCCATTAAGTACTTCATATTTGGCACAATAATTGTTGTACGGGTCACGTAACAATTTTTAAGTTTCTTGTCAGTACCAAGAATTTCTGTTGAAACTGAATGTCTAGTCGGTCTTTTTTACGCTAAGGCTCGAATCCCCATATTCCTCTGCATTCCATCGTAGATTGCCCTCTTCGTGTCCAGTAGTAGCAGTCGCGACAGGTGGGCAGACCGTTTTTTTCGTGCGTGCTCGCCACCAGAAGGTAGATGAGACTGAAGTCGTAGAGCTTCCTTCAGTACACCGCGGAGAGCAGACTTTCGTCTGGCGTCGTATGTGTTTAAGATATACTTTAGAGATTTTGTTTCTAAAACGTATTGGGGTCAGGGAGTCTCTGTACAATCTAAGACTTGAATTTTCGACAGTTAAACTTTGTTGGTTCAGATGGATTTGGTATGAGGTAGGTAGACCAATTAACTAACTCGCTGAAACTGCCGATACCACTGAAATGTCATCTGGCCTGTTAAAAGCAGCCCAGTAGTACTACTGTCACAAGTGTTAACAGCACAGTGCTGTTTTACGGGCATACCTCTGACACTAGGCACTTAATCAGTTGTTAGCTGGCACATAATACGCAGCCGTTACTGCAGCTGTTATTGTGATCTTTTCGCTGCTGTTTCGCCTCTGTAAAAATGTTGTCTGCAGAGCAGGCAGACGTTTACAGTTTCGTTAAGCTGTGGCCACATTGTCGTTCTGTGTTTGACAAGTTCTTAAAAGTATTGGAAAGGCCCCAATTACCGTTTTCTAAGCCTGATTTTAAAGAATCTGCGACGTAGAGTAGGATGCGTAGATAAACACCTTAATGTCTGCGATGATTCTCCTAAAGAATTTCATTTCCGAAACATGTACAGATTGAAATTTTTACACGTTTTAAATACTGCCCAAATCAGTTGTTAAATGAACAAATCTCGAGGAACTTGCATGGGTTTCAAACGTCTAAATATCAATTAATACACTCCCCATAAAGCTGGCAATTTTCTAGACACATGGTGTTCTGAAGAAGTGACCGCTGACAACGAAGTAAAACAGCGTATCGAACAATATCTACAGTCATTCTCATAATTTGAAATATCACTGAAAAGTTCGAATTTGTCGTGCACTTATTAGGTTTGGTCGGTACTCTTTATGGTATAGTAACTTGGTCATTGAAAGTAAACATTGCCAGCAAAGTAGCTGTATAGATATGAATGAACAGCAGACTATTTAAGATCCTGTAGGGGACGAGAATTAAAAATGAAGTCTTTCAGCGAGTCATCTGATGTAGATTTCTATCCAGTATAATTAAGAGGCATATTTATGGCTCGAACCGAGATAAAATTTAATCATAATCGAATCATTGACTGATGAAGATCCACAGTAGTTAGATGCATTGCTAGAAAGATACTTGTCAGGTAGGAAATCAGAAACTTGAATTGAGTATTTTAATACTAGTGTATACACATGATAAATTAAGTATAAAGTTGATCTTCTTAGCCAATAAATATTACGCAATCATAGACCAAAGGAACTGTTATTTAACAGAAGTACTTCCAACAGCAAAAAATGTTGCAGGTACTAAGAGAATTGGAAAGAGTTCATATGAAGACCCTTTGGATGGAGCCTTGGAGCTGGTATTTAGCCTAGGCTACAGATTGGAAGCTATACAAAATGCAAAAGTCCTGGACATGGAGGGGGGGGGGTGTCCAAGGAGCTCAAAATTTATCAGAGTGCAAGAATGGGTCCCCAAGCTATTGCAGGACTTGCTTCCTCTCCTGTCTGCAGTCTCTAGTCTCTGACCATCCTTCTTTCTCACACTTGCAGCCTTGGATGTTGACCTGACTATTCCCTAGGCCCTGCTTCCTTTACTCGGATTTTTCATTCATTCATCACCTGCAGGCTGAAGTAATTTGTGGTCCCCTTCTGGGTTTGACCTTGATTTTCCAGTTTCTTTTGTAATGTGGACCGAGTGGGGAATGGCTCTTTAAATAGCACCTATGCATGCAGTGTTAACTTACCTGTGTTCAATATCCTGTAGGCTCTTATATGTGCTTCAAAACCAGTGCTATAGCCAATCAGACATAGTGGGCTCATATGTGCCTTTTCCTTTGGACCCCCTGATGACACAGAGATCACACTGCTTATGCTTCATCTATTAGCTCTCCACACATGCCAAGCTGTAGATGTCCATATTCCTGGGGCATCAGGACTCCTGGCATTGGCTGTTGTGCTAGATGGCCTTCGCAAAGGCTGGGTGGTACCTGTGGGGAGAGCCCTTGATCACAGAAAATGGCATCAGGACAGATGTTTCGCTCATGAAACACATTAAATTACCGAAAAACCGTTTGCATTCCGGCTATATTAGACAAGTATAAAGATGTCAGTATAGAGTGTTTTAATCGTACTCTTCTCCCTATCCTGACTATCCGATGAGCAAAACAGTTTACCCTATACTTCGTAGGTACTCAAAATGGTGGGGATATGTCTTGCACTTCGGTCATATGTCATCCCACTGCATGGCAGATACAAAATGTGGTTACTGCGGACTATCACTCCACAAAGGTAGTCCTTGTGTACAAACCTCTTCATGCGTATATTGCACAGTACACCATCCTCCTCGTTCACTGTGGTATTCAGTCTTCAAGAAAGAAAATAAAACAGGAATAAAAAATCTACTGACTTCCTGTCATATACTGAGGCATGAAATAAAAATGAACGACTATATCGTGTTGAAATAACAGATAAGATGAAACCCTCGGCCATCACTCCCACTATCTCAATTTTTTCTAAACCATTTCCCCCACTACCCACCTCTTGCATTTCGCACAGCACCATCTCATCACAGAGGCCCTCACAAAAATCCAGGCCACCAAAGATTGCAAAGGAGGAGGAGAAAGGGAATTTCTGCAAGGCCACTAGAGGTACCAGATCCCTCCATGCTGTATTGGTTTGCACAGGTGCCATCAGTGAGTGGATCCCCCTTGATAATAGCGATGTGGCTGCAACTGAACTCGACAATCATAGTTACTTACTTCCAGGAAGACCACTAATTCCACTGTATCGACCACCTTAATCCAACTACTGTTCTGTTGCTTGAGGGTCTTTAATGTACACCACTCCGTTTGTAGTAGTACCACTTCGTCTGGTGGAATTTCTAATTTACCTGAGTCTTATTGACAGTAATTGTCTCCTCTTTGTTGATGCTCTTCTCCACTGCGGTGCCACTCGTGGCACCTTTTCAGCTGTCAGTCTAATGATCTCTTCCCTCAATCTCGTGCCTCCGCTACATTGCTGCCACCACCTGGCAGACCTACTGCCACACGAGGTACTTCGAAGAGCCAAGTGGCTGTTCTATGCCTCTGCTGTTACCTTTGTCCCCCAATGTCACATCGCTGCGATGAGACTGTGCGAGATGTTGCCAGTGCGATCACCCACGCCACTGAAACTGTAACTATTATTTAGACAGATCCCCTCCATCATCAGCTATTCAGGATCGCTGAAGAGCCATGCAACCTTTAAAGTGACATCCTTCAGACAAACCTTACTGCTTTAAGCAGCTTTATGCTAAGGTTTGCTCTCTAACAAAACTAGGTAATAAATGCTCGAAGCAATCTGTCTCCTCCCTGGGAACCAACACCTTCATATCACGTGTGGGCCAAGCTCCAGAGTTTTCTGGCCCACCAAAGATCGACAAATGTACCAGGTCTCTTCATTCAGTGTTCTCTGTACTGATACGTTGACTCCTGCTGAATGCCTTGCATCTGCATCGACATCCCCTGCTTCTTGGCTGCCTTCCAGATGTGTAAGGGATGAATTGTAGACATCCCTCTATCCTTCACCTCCTCAGTATGCCGAATTAGACAATAAACCATTCACTGACTGGGAATTCCTTCAGGCTCTTGCCTTGTCTCTCAGTATGTCCCATGGCCCTGATTAAATTAATGATCACCTGATTTAAGCCGTATTCAGACGATCCAACGCCTGAATGTTACTCAAAGGCTATATCTATTCAGGTCTTAAACCATATTTGTCTACCAGTGTCTCCACTTCGTAATGGAGAAATAGCATTGCTGTGCCAATCCTCAACCCAGGCAGAAACTCGATTTCTCATGACAGCTACTGACCCATTAGCTGCACCAATGTGCTTCTCAAACTGCTGGAGAGGGTGGTAGCCTACAGATTATGTGGGTTTCTGGATTCTCAGGTCCTTTTGTCTCCCTACCGATGTGCTTTCTAGGAGGGACGATTGCCATCTGATCATCTGCTCCTGTTGAAAACGGCAGTCAGTATTTTCTAAATGCAGTCTTGTATTACCTACACAAGGTATAAGACACCACCTGGCGCAGTCACATTTCACTTACCCTACCAGTTTTTACTCTTCATATTTTATCCCGTCAATTTTTTATTGGCGGAGTTGGTACTTCAGATTTCCACTGATGTAAGAAATTGACATCCTGAAGGGCTCTACGCTGAGTCACTTTTCCTCATGCCGATCAATTGGCTAGTGATCTAGTGGGCCCATAGTCAAGCCCACATCGTATGTCACAGATTTTTGCATTTAGTAAAACTCCTGCTCTGTAGCTTTGGTTGAACACCAGCTTCAAGATGCCATGTAACAGGGCTCTGCTTGAACCCTTTTCCATGGTTTCCTGTTATGTTGCCAAAATATGTGTCGCGAATATTTGTCGTCATACCATGGTCCAGCGTGACCCAGAACTCTACTTGGGTACTCTTTGCTTGTATATTGTTGCACAGTCCGAATTTTTGGCATTCCTGTTTGATAAAAAGCTTACTTGACTACTCCATATTCGACAACAAAAAACTAACAGCCAGCTAAATATTAATGCAGTCTGCTTCCTTGCCCACACCTCTTGAGGTGCGGATCTACATCTACATCCATACACCGCAAGCCACCTGACGGTGTGTGACGGAGGGTACCCTGAGTACCTCTATCGGTTCTCCCTTCTATTCCAGTCTCGTATTGTTCGTGGAAATGAAGGATTGTTGGTATGCTTCTGTGTGGGCTCTAATCTCTCTGAATTTATCCTCATGGTCTCTTCGCGAGAATACGTAGGAGGGAGCAATATACTGCTTGACTCTTCGGTGAAGGTATGTTCTCGAAACTTTAACAAAAGCCCCTACTGAGCGTCTCTCCTGCGGAGTCTTCCACTGGAGTTTATCTATCATCTCCGTAACGCTTTCGCGATTACGAAATGATCCTGTAACGAAGCGCGCTGCTCTCCGTTGGATCTTCTCTCTCTCTTCTATCAACCCTATCTGGTACGGATCCCACACTTCTGAGCAGTATTCAAGCAGTGGGCGAACAAGCGTACTGTAACCTACTTCCTTTGTTTTCGGATGGCATTTCCTTAGGATTCTTCCAATGAATCTGTCTGGCATCTGCTTTACCAACGATCAACTTTATATGATCATTCCATTTTAAATCACTCCTAATGCGTACTCCCAGATAATTTATGGAATTAACTGCTTCCAGTTGCTGACCTGCTATTTTGTAGCTAAATGATAAGGGATCTATCTTTCTATGTATTCGCAGCACATTACACTTGTCTACATTGAGATTCAATTGCCTTTCCCTGCACCATGCATCATGCTACTCTTCTCCATCTTTACCGTATCCTGGTCTCATCCTGGCTGGACTTTGGTTGCCGGGTTTATGGCTTGGTGGTGCCTTCAAAGTTGTTAGACCTAATCAATCATCATGGAGTATATCTGGACACTGGCATGTTCCAAACTATTCCCATAGTCAGTCTCCTCGTCAAAGCAGGGATCTTCCCTCTTCAGTTCCGATGGTACCAACTCTTTCTTATCTATTCGGCAATTTCCTGATCGCCCAACATATCATAGCCTGTGCATCTTCGTGTTTTCACTGCACAGTGATTGCTCCATTAATTTTCGGGTGTGCAGCAGCATAAATTCAGCTTCTTTTAATATTTCGGCTGTATACCGATCAGCCATTTTCAGAGTGAGTCGAAAGACTGACTCTCCAGCACTCGCACTATCCTTTTGATCTCTCAGACAGCATCACTGCACATGAGAGCACAGATAAACAGGCGCCAGGAACGTTGATCTGCGGCAAAGAAGTAAAAAGTAGATGAATATGTCTGGTTGCGCAGTCGATCGACACTGGGATGTCAGTTTAGCACTGAGCTGCACTGCCGCGAAGTGTTTTTAAGTTTATTACAGGAAGAGCCAGATTCCACGACTAATCATAGCTGAAGCTTCTCTCTCTCTCTCTCTCTCTCTCTCTCTCTCTCTCTCTCTCCCTCCCTCCCTCTTAAATTCATCGCCAAGTGAATTTCACTTGTCCCTTTCACCATAAAGTCCCAGATATGATAACGTTAAAATTTCGATGTTTTCGTACAACACAGTGACCAGTATCAGTACAGTGTTCTGTCACAGCCGATTTATTTGGCTGTACCTGTGCTGTTTCGTACATCTTTCATGGACTGTACGAATCATCTGTCCGATATATGAGAGCCTAATTTGCACAGATCGTGTAAACCACAGCCTTCTGGAGCATCAAATAATCTTAACTGGAACCAAAGACTGTTGCTGTCTTTGGAGGACGGAAAATCACTTTGTGCTTGCAGGGGACCCCATCCCATTGTTGACGACAGGCGTCTCACATGCCAGGGGAAACTGTAGATTTAAATCTGTGTGTTCTTGTGTATTGCTTATGGTCACCTTCGATTTTATTCTTAGCGCCTTACTTCACTGCTTTGGAGAATACCCACTGGCTTCAAAAGCTACTCTTTTAAGTCTAGTAGATCATCCTGCAGACTGCTCTTATCAGCAACAAAGTGTGGTGCCCCCCCCCCCCCACCTCCAACAAACTTCTGACAACACTCATTGTCTGTGAAGGATGGTGGCAACTATTAGAACATAAACCTAAATGTGTGACCGTCAGTTTCTGATATAGTCATCTTTGTACTAAACCAAAACATCCAAAAATGGAAGGTATGCCTCCTCAGTTTCCATTGTAAACAGGATATTTGGGTATGAATGGAGTTCAGGCAGCATAAAAATGGTATTAATTTATCTCCACCTTAGGGCGACACTACAAACATATTGTCAACATACCTCCAAAAGATACTGGATTCCAGCGCCTTTTCCCCAAAGTTCTACATAAATAAATTGGCCACCAAGGGCGACAACGTTTTACCCATGGTGACAGTTTCTCTCTTCAATTACATAAATAAAAAATATGTCATCAGATGTTTGAGTAAAACTAAAATCTCGAGGCTTTATAAACTTCCAAAGATCCACAAGAATGATGTTCCTAGGAGTCTGATAGTAACATTGGCTCTCCAAACTATGACTGTGCCATTAATAACGCCTCTTCTCAGAAAATGTACTCATCACATATACAACTCGGTGGATTTCATTGCCAAGCTAAAATCACAGTAACTGTTCTGATACATTATTCAGGTTCAATGTCTCGCCCTCATTCACAAAGAGCCACTTTAAGAATACTTAACACTTATTGGTAGAAGTTTTGATAAGGAGATTTCAGCTTTGTCCATACATGTAATGACCACACATACTTTATATTTAATACAGCCAAGGAACGAATTAGGACCATCTATTTCAAGAACTTAGTCTGTTGTCTCCATGGCCTCACAGCTTGGGTCCCTTTCAGCTCTTCATGAATGTCGGGATACTGCTATATTTTACTATGACAGCTCTAAATCCACGGAGAGGACAGGTCATGCTTTTACACCTCCGAATGGTCAGGAACAACATTTGTTTCCAGGAACATGTACTATTATGTGGCAGAGCTGATAGTCATTAATAGCTCTAGATTTCATCAAACAAATCTCCATTGATCACTTATCAATATTTAGTGACTAAGTGAGCAGACTTCAGCCATTGATCTGATCAGTGGTACTCTTTTTAACTGTGTTGTCTGGTATTCATTACCTGTCCTTCAACTTCAGTCATACTGCCTGCTCAGTTGTCTTTTTGTGGGTCCAAAGTCGTGTGGTACCCCAGGGAATTAACTGGTCAATAGTTTGGCTGGAGGATTCCTCAGCCTCATTCGCTGCGAGGATCCCATTGGATTTAAGTGTGTAACTAAGGTCCTTGCTCGCTAGGAGATGGAACATATGGTGGGTTACTGCATCCTCTATTAAACTTCTCACTGTCAAGACCGCTGCTGCATATCACTCCTCAATTTGTTTCTCCCGGAAAGAATCCACCATTGTATGTTGCATCTGCTCCAGCCATACCAGACTGACCCATTGTTTTATTTTTTATTAGGAACAGCCATCGTACTATGCTTGTGGAGCTTCACTGAGTGTTCATATCGTGGTGTGATTCCCCCTCCTCCTGGCACTCCATGCTAAGCATAGACTTCTGAAATCTTTGTCTATAATACTGATGGAAGATTCAGACAGTTGAACTGGTTCCCCATTACCTCTGCCTCTCTTGTCCCTCCTGTCTTCACTACTTTTAGACACTCTGGCTCTTTCTGCCACATTCTGTATCCCATTTTAAGAGTAGCAAGTAAAATGTGATGGCACTAAGCAGTGTCGTATACCTTATGTAGATCAGAAAAGACTATAACGAATTGTTCAGAGCGAGCCTGTTGGATTGCTGTTTCTAACTTAACCAGAACTCTCCCGATGGACACTGCCTTGTCATAGGCACCTTCAGTGCGGGGCAGGAGGGTTTGCATTTCTCATTGATGCTCGGGGCTATGCCGGCATTTCCACAGCTACTTGCAGGGTCACTCAATCCGGACAGGGCTCGATGGATTGGTCTCATGAATTCTCACTCAATCAGCAGTGGTAGGATACAGTCCTGTTGACCCCAGGTTTCCTGAGATGGAGACTGGCTGCCAAACCTCTTCTAGCATGAACTCAATGTGTATGTCAGCGACCATTGTTGCGTTTGATGGTATAATGTTTTGGAGAATGGGACCTTGGCTTCACTGCCTGGACTGTTGATGGTACAGACCTATATTAAAAAATAAAAAAAATCCCTCAAACTCGGTGTTCTATATGTGGAGGAGGTGAATGGCTGTCGAGGTTAAGTTTATAGCGAGGAGACTGTGGGGCACCTGGTGCTACACTCCTCAGGCTTGTTGAGGCATGTGGGCTCTGCCTGGGTTGACATGTTTCCCTAGTGCTCATGGGATCCCTCTGGAGCGACCTACATTCTGATCTCTTCCTGCTGAGACGGTTGTACTGTCACATAGTGTCTACTACACCCATCCAACAAAACAGCTTGGTTGATTGTCCACCATAGTAGTAGTCTCAGAATTACAGTAATGGGGCTCTAGTTTGCTACAATACTGTCAACGAAATCGTCAGAGGGAACCTTTGAGAAAGTTTCTATATTCACAGGGCATTGGAGATTTTAATGTGTTGCAGAGTGGCTGGCTTCTCCTTTATCATCATTGTCAGTCAGCCATTGTAATCTGCTTTGTTTTAATCTTTTCATCCCGTTTCTTGCGCGTTTCTGTGGTTTTCTTGACCCCCTTTGTCCATTTACATGTTTGTTGCCCTTCATCGTTCTTGATTTTTCCTTTCGTTCCGTTTTGAGTTGTTAGTCTCGTTCGTTTTATTCTGAATTTGTATTGGCGATTTGTCACTAAACAATTTTCTTCCAGCTAATTCAATATCTTCTAACACGTATGTGTTACAAAATCCTCCTGCAAATCGAGGTTAGTGATGGGTCTCTAATTCAATTACACCTGTTTCCTTTCTTTGGTATTTGTGTGACTTGTGCAACTTTCAGTCGTTGGGTGCCGATCTTAACGACGAGCGAGCGATTGTGTATGAGTGACAAGTATGGAGCTATTGTATCATCATACTCTCAGAGAAACCTGACTTGGATACAGTGTGGACCAGAGATATTGCTTTGGTTTTAAGCTGCTTTGCTCCACCAAGGATATCTACTTCTAAGTTAGTCACGTTGGCGGTTGTAGTGGAATATTTACTTGTTTTGTGAAGGAATCTGGGGGCGCGCAGTGAAGGATCTACTTACGATGCGACAGTCTTGTCTTTGTGGTTTCTGTTAGATTTCCAGACAGTTTCTTTGTGGAAGCTACTGAAAGCATCTCGCGTTGAAGTTCTTGCTACATTTCGACCTATGTAAGGCTTTGACAATCTTTGGCATTTTGGGATCTTTTAAATTTGGCACGCCTTTTTTCGTTTCTTCTGCAAAATTATTCTGTCCTGTTTTATGTTCGATGGAGGATCAGTACTATCTCTTAATGATTGGTATATATCTCTTATACAAAGAATCTAAAGCACCTCTGCTTTGCGCTAAAGTAATGAGAATGGAAGGAGTGGAGGCTGTCTCTTAGAAAGGTGCCAAACGAATCTTTATCTGATTTTTTAGACAGATGTATTGTGCCTTTATTTTTAGTGACAAGCACTCAGTGATCGCCGACTGTTGACGTAAGTTAAGAATTAGCGGCAGTGTCAAACTGCACTCTTCCACGTTCGCGCTATATCGATTGAAATGTCCAGGGAAGTCTAAATATTTCGTAAATCCTAATACATCATAATGAGTACAAAAAAGTTAAATGATTTCATGAATGTAGTAACTGTAATCTTTACGATTGTGCATTAGGATTTACGAAATATTTAGACTTTCCTGGACATTTCAATCGATATATCTCGAACACGGGAGAGGACAGTTTGACACTACTGCAAATTCTTTTCTGAACTTGTGTAAACTATGAAGCGTCAACAGTCAGCGATCACTCAGAGTGCTCGTTATTAAAAATAAAAATTCCAGTTTCAATACAAGCGGAAGTTGCAATATGTTTTTCTCCCTTATATTTTCAATCCGTCTATCAAAATATATTGCCGTATCACTGTCACATGATGGCGTTGGCTCAGTAAACTGTATGTTGAGAGTTGATTTTCAGCCCATTGTCATTGCCCAGAACGCATGACTTGAGTATGGGAAGCTCCTAAACTGTTTTAGTTAATGCTTCTGTATCACCACCTGAAATGCTTATACTGTAGGAGGCAGCTGTACAAAATAAGTATCACTCTAGGGGCGTGGACGGAGAGAACGTCTTAAGTATGACGCACGTGGCGTTTTCTACGTTTTTAAAATGTCCACATCCCACAGCTACTGTAAGGTGCTTGGCTTGCAGTAATGTCGGTTAGAATTTATCGATAGGGAAGTAATGGCTGAGAGAGCTTCATTGTCCACCCTGCATTTAACAGATTTTCCATCAAAATTTAGATTTCTTCCCAAGTCTGATGAAACTGGCAGGTAACCAGCATGTAAAGTTTACGCCTGCTTGGTCCTCATAAAGCTATCGCACGTACTTCCCTGGCAGGGGGGAGTGGTTTCGAAAACACATGTCTACTTTCTGTAGAACCGGTTTATGCTTCGAAGTACACGAGGAAGGAAGAAAGAAAGTACACTGATGAGCCAAAACATTATGTCCACCCGCTTAATAGCTTGTTTGTCCATCTTTGGAATGAAATACATAAGTGACTTTGCGTATCAGGCTTGAAACAGTTTGTTGGTAGGTTTGCGGAGGTATGTGGCACTACATGTTTACGCACATGTCATGTAATTCGCGTAGTTAACAGGCAGCTGATTTGCGTACGCGGTGATGTCGCCCGATAACGACTGAGATGGGCCGACACGTTTCCATCGATCGACGGTCGAATCTCGATGGTCCCGTGCCCACTGCAGCCATAATTGCCGATGACGTCGTCAGTATGCGAACACGTTGGAGTGGTCTACTGCGTAGCCCTATGTTCGATGTACGATGGACGGTGTACTCCGAAACTCTTACGCATGCGTCAGCATTGTGCTCTTTCGGCAGAGATGCTACTAATCACCGTCTATCCTACTTTCCAGAGCAGACAAGCCTCACCCACGTTCTGTGAAGGGTCGTGAACGCCGAACCATTTAGCGTCTAGTGGTAATTACACTGTCTTACCGCCTTCTTTAGTTGCTCACGACAGCAGCACTTGAACATTCGACCAGCTTCACCGTTTTCGAGATATTCGTTCACAGGCTCGCGTAATGATAAACTGCCCTTTGTCAGATTCACTTATCTCGATGGATTTCCCCACTTGCAACACATATCTTCGCTAGGGTGATCCCCTGTGTGTGTGTGTGTGTGTGTGTGTGTGTGTGTGTGTCCTGCTTACATACTTTCGTTACTGCTTCATGTGCCCGCAACACCACAGGTGGCATCCAACGTCGCGGTAGGCAGTGTCCATAATTGTTTGACTCATCAATGTATGCAGTTTAGCAGAAAGTGCATATGTGTAAAATATGTTAAATGACGACTCTGTGCAGAATTTGTCATAGAGGCAGATGATCATGCACATGTAATATAAACGAATGAATGTAATCAGCAACTTACTGTTGGTCAAGAAAACAACAAAAGTTCATCGAGCGTGCTGAGTCTCTCCGCCGAAGAGCGGTATATATTTTATGTGGTTAAGAATTTGACATTCCTGAAAAACCTTCAGTACCATTTCCTGGCAGGCTGACAGTCAAATTGGCGGTTCTGGCACAAAAGTTCGATTGCGCCATATTGCCAGTAGGTGTACTGCGTACTGACAGAGGTCCGCAATTTTGTGCTGTATAGTCTAATTTCATGAGAGTTCTATGTTACTTATCTTTGGAGTGTTTCGGGCGCTTTCTGTATAACTATGCTCGTGTTTGAGCTGATTGTTTATTACCTCATAAGGTCTAATCCTGAAAATCAAATATAATTTCGGGTGGTGTTGGCGGTGCTGCTCAACACCGCAACGCGAAATGCCTTTCATTGTTTCCGGTGCCACTATTTCCGAACCAGTGCCACGGAAGCACTTGTTTATGTATGAATGAATGAATGTTGTATGTTGTTGGATTCTACATTTCGCTGATACTGGATTTTGTTTACTGTCATTATAACCTTGTTGTCTCTAAGGAACTTTTTATTGGTAGCCTCTGTAAACTTAACCACTTGGTTGAAAAAAAGCTCGGAACATGAGATACTATATCGCGGACTCTGGGAAGTTTAGGAGGTACTCCACGAGGCATAACAGCATCCACTATGGATAAAATTTGCAAAACAGCGTCCTTACATGTTATGTTTCATTTGATTTTGTCGAAAATCGTATGCATATGAGAACTTTTTGCATCCATTTGGGAAGAGAGATGTTTAGAAGTAATCATTCTTATGGATTAGGTGACTAGAAAACTACAGACTGTGATAGAAGCCGAAGACACGATACGAAATACTATAGTAAGGAACGCCTTATAATGCGCTGTCGATAATTTTTGTATGTTTCTCCATTGTTTGGTTTCGTGTACAAAGTAAAGCAAGTTTTTACTATTTCAAGAACACATTCGTATATTCTTTCAACGAAATCACCATTTCGAACTGAACGAAACAAATGACAAAAAGTAATAAAGAATCGGTGTATAAATACTGTTTTCACCAGTGTCTCGTAATCGAAATACCTGTAGATATGCAGAAGCGAGTGTAACTGGAGCACTCTAGTAAAAGATAGTCATTCACAAATTCATTTATGTTGATGAAGTAGTTGTAGAATATGGTCACAAATTTCGAAAACTGAAAGTATAAATAATGAAATCTGATGATAAATCGTTAGAAAAGATTTGCTGCTGGGAGAAAACAGTGAGATAGGACTTGTAAAATGGAACGTGGGAATAAACACTAAAAACAGTCAATGTGGAAGACTGCCTGTCATCAAACAAGAGCAGTAAATACGTGAACTGCAACATGGGGAAGAGTAAACGTGCAGTACTTTTACATCTGAGCCAGTTTGAGAGTATTATCTCTTCTGGAGCATAAACCTAGGCGTTGAACTTTGCCTTTCGCGGGCAAGTGCTCTACCATCTCTGAGCACTTGCTCGTGAAAGGCAAAGGTCCAGAGTCGAGTCTCGGTCCGGCACACAGTTTTAATCTGCCAGGAAGTTTCATATCAGCGCACACTCCGCTGCAGAGCGAAAATCTCATTCCAGTATCAGAGTTAGTTCCCCAGGAAGCGAATACACCCTCTAGATGACATGTAGTCGTCCGTGATTTGACTTAGAGTGCCCAGTGGCGGAAATTGTAAGTGAAATAACATCAGTAAAAGTAATGCATTCGCCCTAACAGATTACTTTTAATCCATTTTCTAGGAAGAAGTCACCAGATGCCACAAAGAAAGAAATTATTTTGTCTGATTCGGAGAAAAGCTGCCGCTGCGTTGATCAGTCTACTACACACAGTTTTGTGTTGTCGACGGTATTAGTGACTGCATGTAGATCCGAAACTTAGTAGCTGTTGGGCTGGATGCGACTCGTAGCGACAGCGAGAAGTCTGCTCGTTCAGGACTGTGTGTGTGTGTGTGTGTGTGTGTGTGTGTGTGTGTGTGGTGCGCGGCGCTAGTGCCATTGTCCTTGAGGCAGGAAGCTGCTGCGGTTGGTTGTATGACTCATGGGACCCACTGTGGTGCTGCAGCCGGCCACACGCATTTCACCCGCTGGCCGCGTACATGGTGTGCCTGGCCCAACCGCCGTGTGTCGAGATTAGATAAACTAATCAACCAGAAGCGCAATAATATATTCTCTCTCTCTCTCTCTCTCTCTCTCTCTCTGTTTTTTTGTTTCCGCGTATATGCTCGCAAGAAACACGCTAAAACAGTCTCATGTTCGTACCACAGATTTCAGATCCAGTAGTATTTTATGTAAATTCGGGCAAAGATCTCGCCCAGAGGTGCCACTTCGTAAGTATGGGAATGAGCCTACGCGAAAGTAGTCGCTTGTTTGATTACTGGATGCTGTGCTTCATTGTGAATGCACAGGTGTCTAGAGATTAGTGAACCAACAGAATCTAATCTTCACTGTTAATATATAATAAATGCATACCAAGCCATTACAAGCTTTTTTGATTGTCTCATTACTATCGATTACATTTTTACCTTGATGGATTCTTAGCCTGTGACATTGATCTCCAGGAACATCTATGATACATAGATGAGTACAGATAATACATGCTCTGTGATCGCTGACCTGCTTAGAAGCTTATGTTGTGTAGTTGCTTTTAGAAAATTCGTTTCACTAGAAATAAACGTCCAGATTCCCGATACATTTCGTGTAATATTTGGTGCAGTATTTTTTCAATGACTTTTTTTTTTGCGTTGGAGTGTTACTACAGTAAATCCTTTTGTGTTGTGGCCAAGTACGTCAAAACATAACCAGTGAGGCAGCTGTATAAACGAAACGCACAAAAGGTGTGAATATGTCCTTTAATAATTTTCACAACAACATCAGTTTTGCTACAGTTCGTTAACTTTTCTACCAAGAGCAGGCATCTTCTGCAGGGGGAGCGACTGTTAAAACTAAGTTTTCGAAAATAGCCACAAGTCGCACTTCGTATTTATTATGACCGGTTTCGCTCTTCAAATGAGAAAGAGCATCATCAGAATATAGGCTAAAACTTAAAGTTGGTGACAGCATTTAAGATTGCCTTTTCAATTGTCTGACAGCTCTAAAGATTAATTTGTCTCTACTATAGTATTTAAACGTACGTTTAAAGTACAGTCCTGAATGATTACATTGTCATTGACAGCGCCAAAGACGAAATGAGTAGATCGCTGTTGATTTTACAGACCTGTGTTTCTTGATTATTTTTCAAGGCATTAAACCTTCGCTACTCATCTCTTCTCGCTACCGCTCTTTAAGAGTATCTATTTGGTTGCTAATGAACTAATTGGTACCCGAAATATTGCACAACGGTTAAAATTTTCACGCTAGCTGTTGACTGGTCGGTGTGGTCGATCAGAAATGTGGGCATTTAGGCTTTTAACGGCAAAAAATACATGGTAACTGTATCACTAGCCGCGTGTAACAGTAGCATTGATCTTACGAAAAGTGGCTTTCTATTAGACTGACTTAATTCTATCCTTAATCTTCACTTATCTTAGGCTAATCTTTGCATGTCCGCATAACTCCCGTGCTACATTCCGCTGTCTGTTTTCCATATCCTGGTTTTAGGATGCCGCAACAGATACCTCACAGCAATGGTTTCTCTAGTCTTGTTTCCTCGCCAGTTTTTAGTGCCTCTATTTCCTTCATTCTCTTTGCGTGCTGTATACTTCAGATGACGCCACATTAAATGGCTTTAAATTTCTTCAGGTTAGGTATGCCATAACTAACAAATAAGTTCAGACCATAAAAGGTAATTCGTTCCGGATGTCTGGGTACCTTCAGGTCCCGCACTGTTAACCGAAGAATTACATTGGAATCACCTCGGAGAGAGGTTATCTATTTTAGTGCCTGCTATAATGTTGCTCCTAGGAGCACACATTGAGAAGCCTTCCTCGTACGAAATGAAATTGGTGTTCAGATATAAATTTTTCTGGACTATTTTAAACGTGTTAAAATTTAGTTGTATGCCTTGTTAGTTTCGACCCTGTTCCCCTTTCAAGCTCGCGTCACTAAAATATAGCACGTCTCTCTTAAAGGGCATTAGTGGACTGCTCCATCACTGACGGATAATCAGATGTTTCCTATGGCGGATGAGTCGTGTGAGCAAGAGTGAGTGACTGTGGAAATTTGTGTTGTTTTTTCAAGCAATACTTCGACCAGATGGCTGTTCTTTACTCTCCGTGCAGACGTACCGTGTAAGTGAATTATGTTGACATGATGTTCATTCTGTGGAGCAGTCAAGAAACCGAAACAGCTGAGTTCGTAAGTTGATCTTAGCTATCAACGGAGACAGAAAGACTGTTAACTGAAAATTACATTACATTACATGCATATTCTGGTGAAAGTCTAATGTTAACACGTTCGTTTCTTCGAAGAGCATTTAAAATTACAATAGTTTTTTTCTTTAACCTTTCTTCCTTCCAATTAAACGTTGTAGGGGATCTGCTACACTCTATAAACGAGAAATGAGGGCAGCAATTTGCTTGCTCATTGTTAGTTTCAACCGCGGCTATCATCTCAACATGCCGTTGTAAAAGCGAACGTTTGTGCAGAATCGTTTCGACGAAGTGAAGATCAATTTGACATGACTGAGCGGAACAACTGATGCTAATACAAATCCTTCTGGTCCTCCGGAAGTTCCTGTTCACGGAGCATTGGTTCTTAATTTTATACTGCCTAGTGTTCTTTTACACTATTTAATGACGGCGACGCCGAGAGTGCGAGGAGCATAGTAGTCATTCAGCTCTCATAAAGATTCCAACTTCGGCCACGCAAGAGAATTGTACTTGGATAAGGTTTAATAATAATACCTTTTGCAGCGTTAAATTAAAAATGAGTACTTTTCATCGTTTGGAACTTAAGACTCGTTTGGCGTATAGGAATTTTCACAAAATATTCGATGTTACCAAAATGAGCCACAGGGTAGCAAAAAATACTGGCCTCGAACGTGACTGGCGAAAATAAGGAATCTGTCATGTAGGGTCTATAAAAATCATGACACGAAACCGGTTTTCAAGAACAGAACGTATGCGCATTACAGTTGAACTCGCATGGTTGTCGGACATACTTGTTGCGTTAGTCATGACGCCGCATACAGCAGTGGAGCCCAGGAGCTAGCCCTTTGATGGGTGACTGTGCTGGGATTATCTGTCTCGGAAGCGTTGGATTGCACCTGCGAAGATTCATTCTGGCTTGGCACATATTTCGGTTATCTTTCTCTCCATCCACAGCTGCAGGAAGTTTTTGGCGGTGCCTGTTTAGCGATGTTTCATAGTACTGCGTCAGTGATCTGTGAAAGGAGGTTAGTTGCTCGAAAATGAGCGTCGTACTTTCTGTGAATAATATTTTGCGCTCCCACCACATGTAAAGTTGTTAACATTGGTATAAAAACTGCTTTTGATATAGTATGTACCGTATGTCACAGTATATAAAGTTTGAATCTCCCAGAGCATACTGTTAATTAATCATGTAACGTGGACTCTTTGAAAGAATTTTAATTATTGCTCTTTTTTTATCGTAAATGCTATCGATCTCTCTTGGGCTGATCTTGTCTAGGACTAAAATGACCTGTCAAGTAGCTTTATGTACTATGTATTCATCATAGTGTGGCAAACTGAGCCAATAGTCGAGGAAGAGACATTGTGTAAATTAATATAAGGCTCTAGTACATGTGAACGTTTAGATTGAGGGACAGCTCTCACTGTCGCATTCCGAAGGCTATACACAAAAAACAAGCATTGCCTAATCACAAATTTCAAATGTTCCTTCTTCACAAGTAATCGTATAGTAGGTAATTTAAAAACAGCTTCAGTGTTTTAATTTTTTTGTGTGAGGGGGGAGAGGGAATTATTTGTGTGTGTGTGTGTGTACCGTGTGTACCATAAAGACGTAACTTTTCTTTCCCTAACGCAGTGTATATCTTAATTTCGACTTTATTTCCATACTACAATTAATAAAAAATGTGTAGAACGCTGTATTTTTAGTGTCTAAATCGTCACACATACTCTAATAGCACTAATATTATGTTTTGGTGCAGTCTCTATATTCTCACGTAATACCATTTTCGGCTAATAGCAGTCCTCAGCCCAGTAATAAAAGGAAAGAGATCGAAATATTTCTCTTCGTATAGGATATTTTCAATTGTTGACGCATTTCTTCCATCCCCAACCTCCCGCCTCGCCATGGCCTATAACGTTCGAATGATGTCCATCTTGCTTCTGCGAATCATCCTTCATCCATCCAGAAAGCAGTATGTCTCTTTGATGAAACTGTAGATGACTTCAAACGAGAACCACAACGTTGGAGGAGGACACTGGTTAGTGACTTCAGGGTACGTTATCGGTGTGAGGTAGCAGACCAGTTCAGTGTGCTTAAATCTAAATACACTTCTCACATATTACAAAGATATGTATGAAAAACGAAAGCACAAAAATCTTTCAACCACATTTTTTGTAGACAACTGTCGCTGTACAGTTTTGGGTAGTAATGAAGTATGCAAAGTATAAATTTTCAAAGTGAAGTTCCATTTCCAGATATTAAGAAAGAACCGCCATGCAAAAAAAAGTGGCAAAGGAAATAAAGTAGGTGGGTGACAGTATTAGTTCCCAGAATAATAGTAAATGCATGAGAATTGCTTAAAATTGCTTGTCTCTGAGATTACAAAAAACTTCCGCATTCATTCCCATAGTCACGGTATTTGCGTTTGTTTTTTTTATTTTTCAATGTATCTTAAGCTTTCTTGCTCTATTCTGACAATTTTTGTGAATAAATTAGAAGTTTCGCATAGCTCATCCTTTTTAATATTGCTGTAAGTTGGTATTTTCTCCATTAAACAACTCTGCGGCGAAAACTCGTGTTTACCTTTTTAGGCCAGATAAGAGGGTAGGCTGAAACGTAATACACAGATGATTCTAGAACAGAAATAAAAACATTTAGGAAGATCAGGTGAAAAGTACAGTAAAGTAAAATTATTAAGCTTCAAAATCATAAATTTATTTTTCAGCATAGTTACCTTAAGACTGACATTTCTCCCAAATTGTAATAAGTTGTTTTCAATAGCTAAAAATTTGGTAACAGCACGCTATGCAACTCGTGTTGACATAGCACTACAACACACATACTTCCGCTACTCAAAACACACTGCATGAACGGAACTCGTTCAAACTGCGCATGCGTGTAGAAGTAGTTACCTTCTTCATGCCACCTGGAAAGTTTCTCGAGGTCATTTTGTTCGCATTCTACAAACGTGCTTTATTTCTCAGCATACCTTCGTACGTAAGATACTTAGCTACACAGTTCATTCATATTGTGACCACCGCTTCTGTTAGACATCAACGTGCAGTAGCCACCCAAAGACGGCAGGTGGCAGTCTGAGCAGTGGAGGGAATATAAAGCGTGCCTGGGTGATGGGGAAAACGGTGCAGTCGACGTAATGCGGAAACGAAGCTGTTAGACACCCAAAGACCATGACCATTGGCATACGGCTCAAGGGTGGAAGCATTTCAGAAATGACAGTTTGTGAACTATTCATGTGCCGCCTTTAAGTACCCATAGTAGTAGGGCAAAGAGAGCATGAGCGCATTTTGTTAGCTTGAGTTGCATAAATTTAGGGGCAAACTGGACTGATTTATGATCCCCCTTCCCCATCGCTTATCCTGTTATGCTAATTGCCTTATGACACCCTGGGTGTTCATTTATAACCCTCTGGGCATAACCCGACCTACACAGAAAGCACCACCCCTCCCTCCCTCTGGGAAATTCCCAACCCTCCCCCTGCCACCACTAGAAACATACTTTTGATATCAAATTAATTTACTAATAAATTAAATTGATCAATTAATTTTTCTCTCCCACTCCTGGGAAACCCCCCAGCCCCCCTCCCCACCTGTGTTTGGAAATTGGTAGGAAGACTCGATCTGCACTGAACTGCTGGAGAGGCAAGATACAGGGTAGTTTATTTTCTTTATTTTGGGTGATACCCTGTTGGCAGTTGCCAGGAAGAGCTCAGCCCCTCCATTTTGCACCCCCCCCCCCCCCTCTCCCGTATGAGTGCACGTCCTGAATTTTCCGCGCTTTTGAAGGGGATTTCTGCTACACTTCCTTTGTCAGTTCTCCTTAACCTATTCTGTTCCATGTCACCACCTGCGATATCAAATTATTTGACTAATTAATTAAATTGATTGAAAAAATTGGCATGAAATGGCTCAATTGAAGTACTGTAGGTTAACGTGTTGTGCCACTTTCAGTATTCTGTTGTTGAACACGAGCTGCTTCAGATTAGGTACAAGTTACTCAAATAGTCCCCTCCTAATCCATCAATTTGATTGACTAATTAATTAAATGGAAATCCTTTTTATATTTGATAGTTGTCCTTGGTGGATACAGACCAGACCCCTTCAGGGAATATTGATTGATGGATTGGCGGAAATAGATTGCAGTGTGTGGAACATTTTTTTAAAGTAGTTATCAGGAAATTGATTGCAATGTTGGATATTTAAACAATTGCAGCACCTTTACTCTATTCGCACAAGGCATACAGTCATGAAGCACTCACCAGATGTAGTTACACTGTCGTGGCTCATGATAAACATATCTGGTGATCAATGGGCTGCACCATATGCTGTTGTCTGAACCGACCAAGAGGCCGCCCTATGAATGACGACCAGTCGTCTACTCTTATGGGCACATCTCACTGTATTAGTACATGGACTGTACAGAGACAGTCTATCAATACTGATATTACACTAAGCATGGTGAGTGTTCAGTGAACTCTTCTGCTGTCTACAATAGCGGGCACAAGTTAAATTTTTTGTGGCCATCCGCCCGCCAGATCGCCCCCAGTTGCTGTCCTCTTTGTTTGCAGAGACTTCCTTTGCTGGGGAATTCCCATATCAAGTGGCTACTTCCAGTTGCAACACCTGCAACTCGGACCAGCAGACCAAGCTGTCCCAGTAAACTGCACTTCCATTGACTTAAACATTACAATCTGGAAACCAAACTAACACCTCTTTTGTCCTGAACAAAATAGTGGATACACTTACAGAAAACAGATGCATGTGTGCTAGGTGTTGATAACATGGAAGCACCGGAAATGAGAGACGGTCATTCTTCCTTAACAGCGGATAATGCTGGTGGAATAGATTGTGTAATGTGATTGACCCCCAAGTGAAGAATAATAAATTTATGTATGTCGGATCACAAACCCACGTGTGATCCCTAAGTTACAGGCAACCAACTTAAAGATTTTTATATAGTGTCCTTAGCTAAAGAGCATTGTATTACCAGCCGGGGGACTGCAATATACAACTAAAAAATGCATCACCTGAAACTTACTGGCAGATTAAAACTGTGTGCCAGACCGAGACTCGAACTCGAGACTTTTGCCTTTCGCGGGAAAGTGCTCTACCAACTGAGCTACCCAAGCACGACTCACGCCCCATCCTCACAGCTTTACTTTTGCCAGTACGTCGTCTCCTACCTTCCAAACTTCACAGAAGCTCTCCTGCGAACCTTGCAAAGAACTAGCACTCCTGAAAGAAAGCACCCGTGCTTGGGTAGCTCAGTTGGTAGAGCACTTGCCCCAGAAAGGCAAAGGCCCCGAGTTCGAGTCTCGGTCCGGCACACAGTTTTAATCTGCCAGAGTTTCATATCAGTGCACACTCCGCTGTAGAGTGAAAATTTCATTCTAGAATGCATCACCTGTTTGACTATGTGCAAGACTGTTAGTGTTTTAACCCTAGTAAACAGTATCTACAGTGTGTTTCTCTATACTCTCTACCATTCAAAAATCTTGTGGTGTCAACTAACAAACATCTTTGAGAACAGTTGGTGCATGGTTTTCTAACAACATTCTGTTGGTTGTTTATTGAGGTAACAGGGATATATGCAAGTTCAGTGCAGTCTTTGACACTTCCTTGGAAAAGAGAACCATCTGCCTGTAAATTCATATGGATCTGTATTAAAGGATGATAGAAAGCAGGAGTAATTGGTTGAAAGATAAAAAGTAAGAGTAATTCGTTGAGACGGGTTGTAATGAGATAAGATTTAATGGTAGACTGATGATGCATCCTAGAGAAAGGGAAGTGTTGAGACAGGTAATTTATCCTGTATTTAACCAATTTTTCCGTTCTTCCCTCGGGGTTCATCAGTTGTGCAGTGTAACTTGCATTCGACTCTTACGCAATTGCAGGTTCTGTGTGTGAGACTTAGAGCGCTACCTGCCTGCAATCGTTAACAGCGAACTTTTCCTTAAAACACTCAGCACGTGTGGTAATTCATGTCCATTGATAGAAAATCTATTTAAATGGCTCTTCTAGATGAACAAAAATGTATGTGAAGCAGTTCATGTCTGTGCCACGTTTTGGACACAGAATCAATGCAGTTATGAAAATGAAGACTAAGTTAGTGATGAAGCTTTGTGAGGTACCGCAGTCCCTGTGAATACATTTTCTTGACAAACGTGTTTGGAAGAGAGTTCGTTCCGTTTGTGGCGTTAGTGCAGCACGGCATGTAATTTCGCATATCGCAAGTCTCTGCTATGTGTCTGTGTTCTGTGACTGTTTCTCTCTTCCCAGCACCTTCTTGGTGTGGAATCCAGGCACTACAATACTACAGAATTGGTAGCAAAAGTGATTTATGTAAAATGTTTCAAACTACTTCCGTCTGGAGCTTCAACATGCATAAACCGTACATTGCTGCTTCTTTAAATCATCTGTTACATCACCACATTACTCTCAAATGTATGAGACTTGTATCCATTATACACCCAACAAGGAGTGCTATACTCCTCAGCATGCAAGCTTCTAGAGAGATAGTGTGTAATTGGACAGGTGATGTAAGATTAGTAGGGAACAGTCTTTGCAGAATGGCAGTTAGTCTTGGCATGAGAAAACCGGTCTGTATCATTAGCACTGATCAGTACAACTTTGGAATACGTGTTATACTCTTTGGGAAAGCAAAATATCAAACTTTATTTATTACGTGGAACTCGGCTCGTTCAGTTCCATCAAGAGACATCGAATGTAGTGAGCATAGATAGTACCCTACTAATTGTGGTCTGTTTCAAATTAATTCTGAGACAATGTTGCAGGGAGGGTTGGTTAAAGACAGAGGAAAAGTTAAGAGATGCATGGAGAAGCCATATAGTTTTGCTCAGGATCCTTAGCCTATAGGTTCATTGAAGGGGTAGCTCATTTCAAAACAGAGGGTTGAGTGCTCGATCTTTGAATCTCCGACTTCATCTCGCGAATGCTAGAATACTTACTGTCTCCTTCCACATTGGGGAGATGGCTAATCGTAATAAAATCTTAGCGGATTTAGAAAGTGTTTTGGCTAAGCAATGTAGTTTTTGCACCTTCTGCTGATGGGTATTTCCTACACTACGAAACAGTATTTGTCATGTGATGTAGGCTGTGTAACAGGGTTCGCGATGTGTCCACATGTACATAACCCTCGCAAAGAAATGGAGGGGGTGGTTTAGCAGCATTACAGAGATTCAGAACCATTCAGTAATGTCAGTGGCTGATGGCATCACAAGATTGATGCAATGAGATGTTTTCTTGACGTGACAGCTTGTTGAGAGTACTGATATGGACCTCAAGTAATTGACTAAAATGTGTTGAAATTACGAAAAACCTGATAAAATTACGAAAATTAATGGAAAATACTTAAAATTGATGAAAATACTACAAAAAATATGGAGGGTTGAGGGTACCTACATATCCCCCTACGTGTATGAAAATCATTACATTCCACCTCCAGTGGGAGTAACAACTGATGCTGCATACTATCCATTCTCTTATCAGTTTGTCATGCAGAATACCCCCTTGTTTCACATGTGGTTATGTACTTTAAGCCATAAAAATAGAAGATGCCGTGTCCAAAGAGTTTTAGGTCAGGATGACCACCACCTAGGACAATGAAACAGTGATCACATACCTGGGTGCAATATGCACCACCAACATGAGGAGCCAATGCTCAGGGTCTCTTCAAAAATAGACAGACATGTGCTACCCTTTGCTTTGGAAGATGAGATTAGATGTAGAGGTCATCACTTTCAGATAGCTGTTTGGAAATGCCTCACAGTGCTGCAGACTCATCCAGTTTCCATATATTGAGATGTCTTCCATATTTTTGTCAATAAGAAACACCACCTCTGCCTTTTATTTCAGCCATCCTGTGTGTTGTGGGAGCACCTTAACTTGCACCAGCAATATCCAGCTTTGTTAGAGCCAAAGGATCAAAATGTGTTAATGCTGGTTCAGTACTTGACACTGACCTCAGTCAGAAAAACAAAATGTATGACAGTATAGAAAGCTGTCGTTATATACTGCTTGGATGTGTTACAGCAGAGAAACAATGTATCAAATTTATTATGAAAGATGAGACAGGAACACACTTTCGTGATTGATAGTCTGTAAAGTTTAGTCGCCCGTGCTGTAGGAGGACAATATTTTACAAAGTTCTGTGTAAGTGACTTCGATCACGGTCCACCTGCTCAAGTGGACCAGTACATGTACATTTAATATTTAATGTACTTGACGTCAACACGCAGACAGTATTTGTTTTCAATATATTAGAAGAGAGGGATGCGGTAGTATCTTATCGAGTTCTCTACCAGGTGTCGTTAGTGAAGTTTTTGTAGTTTTACTCTATGGAGTGTTATAAAAATGAAATGAGAGAGGGGGGAGGGGTGTTGTGTGTTGTCTGCAATGTCTAAGTCACCATTACACTTTTGTATATCTAACGTGTTAATCATAGGAATACGATAAAGGAGACCAGGCTTGTAGGGCGTGTCATTTATAGACTGTCATTAGATCTCGATGAATTGTGTTATACTTCTGAATTTCTTTATGCAGTCTGCATATACTTTCTCGTTGTGAATTTTGCCCTTTATTTTAGTGTGCTATTTTTCTTGTGATAGTGCTCTACCTGGTCAGTGATGGGTGGAGAACTACACATCCTTCTAACTAATGGAACAGTGCTGTGATGAGATTTCTAGAGAATTAGCAGGGCCCTGTGACTTGGTAGGGGAAATCTCTTCATGGAACTCGTGTGGATTTAAATCCTATGCATCAAAGATTGGAAGAGTCGTGAGTATACGGCAGGTAAGCAATACTCTGTTGGAAAGGAAATTGAGAGGTGGACCCTTACTGCTTCTTTAAGTGTTGTGGGTGAACGTACTACAACCCCTCACATACAGCTCACGAAGTCACTGCAAGGAGAAAATTAAGAGTTAACCGGAAGATTTTTACTGAGAGACAGTCGGTGGCAGAAGTTCCAGCTTTTGTTTTCTTCCTAAATAAGACACACTATTCTACTGTGAGGTTTGTGGGCCTATAAAGGGACGGAATGACGACTTAACAGACTAAATTTGCATTTACTTTGCAAACCATTGCGCAGTATGTGGAGGAGGGTACTCTGTACCACTACCAGTCACTCTGTTTCCTATTCCATTTGCAAACATAGCAAGGAAAAAAGACTGGCTGTATGCCTCCTTATGAACGGGAATTCCTCGTATCTTATCTTCGGGGTCCTTAACGTGAAATGTATGTTGGCGGCAGTAGAATCCTTCTGCTGTTTGCTTCAATGTATGTTCTCAATAGTTTTCGTCGAAAAGAACATTTGTCTTCCCTCCAGGGATTTCCATTTGAACTATCTGGCAAGTGTAATCGGACAGGTGGAAAAAAATTACTCGCTGTGCAAAGTGACTCTCATGATCAGTTTAGTTAATTAGTCTCTCAATTTGATATCAGTAATATGCCACCAGGTGGAAGCGAGGACTGGAGTACCACAGATGTGATTTGGGGTTGGAGTGGTAATCAGGTGTTTTTTCGTTGCAGAGAGATCTTTTAACGAAATTTCGATCTCCCACCTACACGGGGAGAGATGATCTATGTAAAAAATAGACTATTACCGAATCTATAATGTTGTACGTAGTGTAGTCTTGATACTGAAAACTTCTCTTTTACCTTGATACCTTAAGAAACTTTGTACATAACGAAGCATTAGGTTACTTCAAGAGGATTCGAAAGTAAGGAAGCATCCTGTGATAGGCATAAAGATTGCTCTTAGCACTCTGTCATGAACCAAAAGTGAGTTTAATATTCTTTTCCTGTGATGCAGGACGTAACGGATACTAAGCTGATTAGAACAGATTTCTTTTTAACTGATGTGAAAAACGTAACCTAAGCCATACTGCTACAGAATTTTCACAAGAAGTAACGATACGTTAGCATTGTGAAAACGCCTGTATGCCCCAATTTATCCTGTCTTCGAAAATAACTCATATAAAAGTGAGAAATCTAAATTTCACATGAGAAATTTGAGGTGTATGGTCAACAACATCCCTGTCTCGGGTTGGGTGAAGTGGATTTTTTAAAGGGAGGGGAGGGCTGTGTTGGGGCGGTATTGGTTAGAAATACTGTATATGCCCAAGCTGCTGATACTTACCTCCCGTGTCTGCCACCAGTGGCCAACTGGAAGAAAGGTTCCAGCTACCGGCTAGTCTGCTTTCGCCTGCAACTGCACCTTGTTGCGCCGTCTGGATAGCTGAATAGTGAACTAGCCAGTGTGCTGGTAGAGCGACGACAGAAATGGGCGTGTGTGTTGCGTGAGAAGATTTGAAATAGCGAGTGTTCGTGCTGAACTACTATTCCCCCTTGTAAATTGACTGGTTGACAGCTTGGTGGTCTCGGCAGCAGTATCTCCCAGGAGGGGAGTGCATTTGTATCGTCAAGTGGCAGGGGAGGGTTGGGGTTTCCCAGAGGGGGGGAGGGTTGGGTGATCTCTGAGGACATCATAAATCAACCCACAGGGGTCACAAGTCAATTAGCATAACAGTAGGTTAAGGGGTGGTGGATGGAGTCATAAATCAAGTTTGCCCCTGAATATATGTGACCTGCACCAACAAATTGTGCTAGTGCTCTTTGGTCTACTTCTTACTGTGCATGGTAAAATGGTGCTATCCAAAACAGGCCCCAAGACAACTGTGTTGCATCACGGGCCGTAGAAGTCAGGTGTGAAAGACAGCTGCAGAGATATGTACGGACGAATAGACATTGAGCTTCTGACTGCTCAAATGAACCATGGGGCTAATGAGTGTGTCTACTCAACGACCATTCAGTGGACGTTGCTGCCTGTGGGCCTCCACAGCACTCGCCTGTTCATGTACCTGTACTGACTGCTGTTCATCGATGACAAAGGCTGGCATTTGCACACCAGTAGCGGAACTGGATATCCACCGAGTGGCGGAATGCTTTGGCAGAAAACAATACAACTCTTGATTTTGATAAGTGTTGGAATCCTTCATTGCAGATTGTAACTGGATAAGACATGCATCTGTCTTCTTGTGACGTTCCAGTGTATGCTGGGTGCAAAACTTTGGCGATGGTGTGGGTGCGCTAACGCGCCGGAGCTGCGTAGGAAGCAGTCGGTCCGCGACTGAGTCAGCCGCTGCTGCCGTGCGTGGTAGCTGCTGTATTCGGGGCGGCCAATGTCGGCAAGGCCTTGTCCCAGTGTGGCGGCGGCGGCTGTTGCTGCTGCCGCTGCTGCTGAAAAAGGAAAGTGCGCTGCGCAGATTGCGGCCAGTCCCCAGAGATCACACCGCCCCAGCTGCTGCCTAAGATCTGAGTTCATCTTAGGCATCTCTCCGGCATTTGGAGCGACCTTCTCCCGATCTCGGTGTGTGAACCCTCGGCCTCCTTTTAGCAGTTTCCCCTGTTGCAGTGCTGTTAGACATGTATCTACTGGTTGTCGTAATGTAAAATATTTATCATACACCGTAAACTTTTTGTTGTGACTAGGAACAATAAGTGCTCAACGTAAAAACATTACACTAACCCTCCCTAAGAGAGCCGTAGCGTTTTTTCTTTTTGTTGGTTTCATGGAAGGTGATCTAGGCTCGACTTAACCTGGCTTGTAATCGAACTGGAATCCTTAGTTTCAAGTTCTTTGTCATGAAAAAAAAATTGAGGTTGCACGGTTTAGAATTCATATCACTTGTGTATTGTTTAGCGTCTAGTGTCTCGCAGTCACTGGAGCAGCGTAGAGTCAAGAATGCTACTGATTGCCTGCAGCTTTCAACTGCCGTTGACTCCTTTCTGGCCTACTGAGGCTGTGTGGGGGCGATGGTAGTAATAGTTTGTCGATAGAAGTTACCTCTGAAAGTATTATATAATTTAAAGTAATGAAACAGTCCAATCTTGGTTTCTTTCGCGGTAAAATGAAATGGCATTTATTGACTCCTGTTCCCGGATTTCTGCGCATTACACAGTGCGTTCAGTTCAAGGTAGCCGCTAGCTTCATTAATTGAAATAGCCTCGGAGAGTAATGCAGACTTAATACAAATTTCTTCATAAGTCGTCGTGGAGCTTAAACCAATAGGATATAGACGTGGGGTCCGCTCGCGGTAATCACACGGAATTTGATTCCTTAGGTACAACCAAAGTATTAAACGATGTATTAGAGGTTGGTTGTCATTTCATCGGTGGATTTCGTTCCGGATGAAGCGGGGCTGCACCTCAGCGGCCATATACAGGATGTTTCAAAAATGACCGGTATATTTGAAACGGCAATAAAAACTAAACGGGCAGCGATAGAAATACACCGTTTGTTGCAATATGCTTGGGACAACAGTACATTTTCAGGCGGACAAACTTTCGAAATTACAGTAGTTACAATTTTCAACAACAGATGGCGCTGCAAGTGATGTGAAAGATATAGAAGACAACGCAGTCTGTGGGTGCGCCATTCTGTACGTCGTCTTTCTGCTGTAAGCGTGTGCTGTTCACAACGTGCAAGTGTGCTGTAGACAACATGGTTTATTCCTTAGAACAGAGGATTTTTCTGGTGTTGGAATTCCACCGCCTAGAACACAGTGTTGTTGCAACAAGACGAAGTTTTCAACGGAGGTTTAATGTAACCAAAGGACCGAAAAGCGATACAGTAAAGAATCTGTTTGAAAAATTTCAACGGACTGGGAACGTGACGGATGAACGTGCTGGAAAGGTAGGGCGACCGCGTACGGCAACCACAGAGGGCAATGCGCAGCTAGTGCAGCAGGTGATCCAACAGCGCCCTCGGGTTTCCGTTCGCCGTGTTGCAGCTGCGGTCCAAATGACGCCAACGTCCACGTATCGTCTCATGCGCCAGAGTTTACACCTCTATCCATACAAAATTCAAACGCGGCAACCCCTCAGCGCCGCTACCATTGCTGCACGAGAGACATTCGCTAACGATATAGTGCACAGGATTGATGACGGCGATATGCATGTGGGCAGCATTTGGTTTACTGACGAAGCTTATTTTTACCTGGACGGCTTCGTCAATAAACAGAACTGGCGCATATGGGGAACCGAAAAGCCCCATGTTGCAGTCCCATCGTCCCTGCATCCTCAAAAAGTACTGGTCTGGGCCGCCATTTCTTCCAAAGGAATCATTGGCCCATTTTTCAGATCCGAAACGATTACTGCATCACGCTATCTGGACATTCTTCGTGAATTTGAGGCGGTACAAACTGCCTTAGACGAGACTGCGAACACCTCGTGGTTTATGCAAGATGGTGCCCGGCCACATCGCACGGCCGACGTCTTTAATTTCCTGAATGAATATTTCGATGATCGCGTGATTGCTTTGGGCTATCCGAAGCATACAGGAGGCGGCGTGGATTGGCCTCCCTATTCGCCAGACATGAACCCCTGTGACTTCTTTCTGTGGGGACACTTGAAAGACCAGGTGTACCGCCAGAATCCAGAAACAATTGAACAGCTGAAGCAGTACATCTCATCTGCATGTGAAGCCATTCCGCCAGACACGTTGTCAAAGGTTTCGGGTAATTTCATTCAGAGACTACGCCATATTATTGCTACGCATGGTGGATATGTGGAAAATATCGTACTATAGAGTTTCCCAGACCGCAGCGCCATCTGTTGTTGACAATTGTAACTACTGTAATTTCGAAAGTTTGTCTGCCTGAAAATGTACTGTTGTCCCAAGCATATTGCAACAAACGGTGTATTTGTATCGCTGCTCGTTTAGTTTTTATTACCGTTTCAAATATACCGGTCATTTTTGAAACACCTTGTATTTATGGAGTCTTTTCTTCTCAAGAAGTTGGTATTAAAGTGCCCCGTTAGCTAATGAATGGCGGGATTAATGTACTGCGACACTTTACTCCATACTGAAGATTTAAGAACGACCGTCATTTTCACGGTTGCATCAGAGTAATCGGCATTTTACACCATATTTCGGAAGTTTCCCTGGTTGCCTTCTTCGGGACTGTCGACCACAGACCTCGGTTTCACGTTCACTGGACTACGACGAAACTGTGAAGTGGATAAGCTGCTGTCCGTCTCGAGGCATTCCATGTGCCGGCTGTTAAGATGCCCGACAAATCATGCTCCCAATCCGTTTCGCTTAAAGCCTGCGTCCGTGTTAACTGTCTTAGTCAAAAGGCATTTTTACACCTAGATGTTTTCTAGACCTCCGCATTTTGTCAAAGGCTAATCCTGGTAGTCGAATACATACCTGAAGTCCAGTTCTGAAACGTTTCCAGAATTCTCATGTACAGTTGCCGTAGCTTCTGCGTTGGACACAAAACGTTTCCTAGAGAGACTTTTATTTGCGGTTTGGTTATAGATGGAAGACAGCGTTCCATATGTTACGAATTGGCCGGGTGTTTTAACAGTTCTTCCGCCATATGCTCCAATTATTTCACTGTCATAAGACTTTCACGGGCAGGTGCATTATCATTATCGATCTTTTTTCTTTTGTATCTCAGATTTTATACCACATTTCTTTTCATCTAGTCGCTTCTGAGGACTTGTGTTATATTTGCCAAGTACTGCTTTATGATTTGCAAACTGGTGAAAAGACACTCTTGTGTACCCTAGAAAAAACTTCTTTCCGCCGAATAAAATTGACTTGGCGTTTCTTTCATGCCATAGTGGTAGGCATGGTATATCAACACGATTGTTTTAAAAACGTCCAGTCGTTGTTGAGAAATTGATTTTCGTATTTGCTTTTTGTCATCATTCAACAAGACTGCACTTAGCTTACACAGAGAATCCTCGTAGTTTATGCTGCGTATAAAATGTATGTAATGCCTTCTGATAAATTTTTGCTAGCTATTTCATTGTCTTTTAGTCGTAGATTGTTCATTATCCATTGTTTACCTTTTCGATGTCCTCGTGAGTATCCACAGTTTATGGATCAGTTTAAAGTTGATCTTACCGAGAAGCACTATCTCTTACCAAAAGTCGCCCATTTATTAACTGTTGAAAATGGAACACCCTCTTTCCAAACTTTAAATTGTGCTGCATTTTCCGTAATGGTAAACGGTCCTATGGTAAGAAGTTCTAGTTTTCCTTTCAGCGAGACAACACAATTGCTTTTTTAAAGCCCTGTTAACAGAACTCCTTTGCTGTCGATGTCGGCATTGCCGTTATTGAGTGTTGTGCACTTACATAACAGAACAAAATCCTTTGCCATCAGTACCATCTGTGGGCCAGACTGAAAAAAAAAAAAGCGCTCATACCTGCTACCCGTATAACAGTTTATTAATTATTGCATTTTCAAAATTTGGTGGTACACTGCGAAACCAAACCAACTTCGAACATAGTGTTTATAAGGTACATCATATTACATGTTTCTCATACGGGAGGAAAAGCCAAAACTACTGGCAGTAGTGGACTTGACGTTGCATAACTACATCTTCCGACCAGACACATCGAACACTAGGCGAGGCGGAATATGTTAGCGGAAAGGGGAAAAAAATTACTTTAGAAGTGTGATTTCACGAGATACCCTATAGTTTGAACGAGAATCCGTTTCAAGGAATCTCGATCGTCCTCTGCTCCGGGTGTGTGATGGGTTTCGATCGCAGTAGAGCAAGCAATCTTAGATTACGTTATGTGGCGGAGCTGCGTAATGTAAAAGATGGTCGTGACCTCAACGCGGGTTATACTTTCGCATTCTGCAGCGTTTCTACCTCCGGGACAGTCTTGGAAAACAGCTGTGCGTGTAGCGAGATGTCTGGCCTATGCCAGCGTGAACGTTTCGTGTAAACCTGTTGGTGTGCTGGCAGCAGAGGCGAGACCAAGTATGTGGTGCGTAGGACGCAAGACAGCGGGCGCGGCGAGGCCATGCGAGCAAGCAAGCAAGGACCGGAATCGGGCTGCTCTCGAGCTGTCGCTTAGCCTGCTCGGCGAACATCTCTAAGCCTCTCCACCCTCCACAGACTACCCGGATGGTGTGCGCGATGCACCGTACGTGGCGTACCAGAATTATTTCCTCCAACACTTCCCTCGTGATCATTACCGGGGACTATAACTCGTCTTGGTACCTGAGAAGTCGGAATTTTTAAATTATCTCGTTGTTGCCTTTCTTATGCTGTGGTAAATCGTTTCTTTGCATCTTACGCAATGATCTAAACAATGAAAAGTTATTTATACAGCGCGACCGGAAAAATGGGACTTGTGAAAACCCCAATAAAAATAGCTATCGAACCACTACAATTTGCCTTCTATAGACAGTAACCAAAATTATCAATATTTGAAAATGGTCCTGTACATGGCGTCGTCCTGTACGTATGCTTTCTTCCAGTCTGATCTTGAAGTTCCCCCTTGAGTGAGTGTCACAATATCTGACTTAAAGTACCACACATTTCGTCTTGACTTCGTTTCAGTTCATCCAGTGTTCTTGGCAGAATGATGTAGACCTGATTCTGAGGGAAGTCCACAAGAAAAATTCACAAATGAACAAATCCCGGTAATCTTGGCGGTCGGGGAATGACACCGAATCTTGATGACACGGTTGCCTAACAATTTTCGCAAAGCTGCCACTGCCTTCCACTGTGCGATATCGCACGATCCTAGCGATAAGAAAATAGACTGCTTTTAACAATTCGATTGGTCAGTCGATTGTTTTTTTTCTTTCAGTCGTTTTTTTTTTTCAGTCGAATGAACCAACCGACTGAAACTATTCGCTGCTGCCATGTCAGCTATATGAATGTTTCCACTATCTGCATTCACAATATTTTGCTCAGCTATGACACGACCTGTAAAACTGAAAATGCCGGGGGCACTTGTGTAGCTGGTGACGTAGTTTTTTGTACAAAATATTCTACATCATCACATTGGCTATAAAATGGAGTGCGAACTATCGCTAAAACAAGGAAGATTCCTTTCTTCGTCATAAATCATTAAGTGAACAATTGTGGTCATCTTTGCATCCCCAATTACAGCTGCAATACGTCCGGATTTCCCCCGATTGGCCCTAATTTTGAGGACGTCCAGAGGTGTGCTGGAGGGATTTATATACAGCTGTCCGGGATAAACCTGGACCTTTTTTCGTGTCTGGAAATTCGATTGATCGGAAATAGACTATAATAAACACTAAAATTCATTAAAGGAGGACCGAACCATAGATAGTTTCTTCGTTTTAGTCTACTAAAAATGCAGCGGCAAACATGCTTAAACGCGTGTACACTAAGTTGCAAAATGATCTTTACAACTTCTATCACGTATATTTTAAATTTATTTTCCCATGGCAGTTATTGACTGGCCACCCTCCAGCAGTTGGCTCAATGTGTGGAATGGTTGCTACAGACCAGAACTGGCAGCCAGGTCCTGCAGAACCCCGTTATATTTTTTTCTTCGGACTTAAACGACCTCTGAGCTCGCATCAGAGCAGTAATAGCACAATTTGTGGACGTCCTAGGCTGGACATGGGATATCACTTACATAATCCCTGTGCTACAGACGGCGCGCACATTTGAGGTGACCATCCGTTTCCCCTTTTTTTTTGTGACGGTCAAGATTTTTCTAGCTCTTAGTACGATGTCTGAACATGAACGTCTCTCATGTATAATTTGTATCAGCTGATCGGATGGTGGCATGCGCCCGTCGGCGTTGTCGCCACTGGAACGCAAGTGAGTTAGTTAGTTGCGTGTTCCATTGATCAGTCGCACGGTATGGTAGCCGTTATGACGTGGAACGTGTCCAGTGCATAAGAAATGCACATATGAAACAAGATTTTTTAATAAATATATATATATACACACGATACAGAGTTAAAGATTAATATTTCTATTATCTACCCCATTCCCTTAAATGGCACAATACCATATTTATAGATTTATTCATATTCAAGATTTCATCTATGGTATAGAAGGAGTTGTCAAGGAGATATATCAGTTTATTTTTAACACTATTACTGATGGCTGTCAGACGTTTTATTTCATCTGATAATTTGTCGATAATTTTTATAGCAGCATATTTTAGCCCTTTTGTGCCAAAGATAGGTTGAGTAAAGGATGTTGTTGTTGTGGTCTTCAGTCCTGAGATTGGTTTGATGCAGCTCTCCATGCTACTCTATCCTGTGCAAGCTTTTTCATCTCCTAGTACTTACTGCAGCCTACATCCTTATGTGAATCTGCTTAGTGTATTCATCTATTGGTCTCCCTCTGCGATTTTACCCTCCACGCTGGCCTCCAATACTAAATTGGTGATCCCTCGATGTCTCGGAACATGTCCTACCAACCGATCCCTTCTTCTAGTCAAGTTGTGCCACGAGCTCCTCTTCTCCCCAATTCTATTCAATACCTCCTCATTAGTTACGTGATCTACCCATCTAATCTCCAGCATTCTTCTGTAGCATCACATTTCGAAAGCTTCTATTCTCTTCTTGTCTAACTATTTATCGTCCATGTTTCACTTCCATACATGGCTACACTCCATACAAATACTTTCAGAAACGACTTCCTAACACTCAAATCAATACTGGATGTCAACAAATTTCTCTTCTTCAGAAACTCTTTCCTTGCTATTGCCAGTCTACATTTTATATACTCTCTACTTCGACCATCATCAGTTATTTTGCTCCCCAAATAGCAAAACTCCTTTACGACTTTAAGTGTCTCATTCCCTAATCTAATTCCCTCAGCCTCATTTTGCTTTTGTTGATGTTCATCTTATACCCTCCTTTCAAAACACTGTCCATTCCGTTCAGCTGCTCTTCCAAGTTCTTTGCTGTCTCTGACAGAATGACAATGTCATCGGCGAACCTCAAAGTTTTTATTTCTTCTCCATGGATTTTAATACCTACTCCGACTGTTTCTTTTGTTTCCTTTACTGCTTGCTCAATATACAGATTGAATAACGTCGGGGATAGGATACAACTCTGTGTCACTCCCTTCCCAACCACTGCTTCCCTTTCATACCACTCGACTCTTAAAACTGCCATCTGCTTCCTGTACAAATTGTAAATAGCCTTTCGCTCCTTGTATTTCGCCGAGGATAGTGTCTTTCTTTTTTCTGGTATTATAATCATGAATGTCAGTGTTTTTAAACTGGTTAATGTTGTAAGGAACAAATTTCATTGGTGAGTAAATTTGCTGTGAGGCTGTTGTAAGAATTCCTAATCTTTTAAAAAGATGCCCACAAGATGTGCAACTACGAACCCCACACATTATTCTACCCACTTCCTTTTGAGCAGTGAATACTTTTTGTCTAAATGTTTAGTTACCCCAAAATATTATTCCGTATGGCATTAGAGAATGAAAGTATGGGAAGTATGGTAGCCTACTAATTTCTATATCCTCAGAATTTGCAATAATTCTGATTGCAAAAGTTGTTGAAGCTAGTCGCTTTAGACGATCCAAAATATGAATTTTGCAATTAATATTCTCATCTATAGGTACACCAAAAAACGTAGTATGCTGTACCCTGTCTGACTTCTGTGGTTGTGGTATATTTATTGAAGGAATTGTACTTTTTGCAGCAGAAAATAGGATGTACTGTGTTTTTTCAGAGTTTAGAGCAAACCCATTTGCAGAAATCCAATTAATGACTTTTGCAACGACCTTATTTGTACTATTTTCAATTGGAGTTCCTTTTACTGGGTTAATGATGATGCTTGTATCATCAGCAAACAGTTTCCTTTCAGCTTCCCGTTTCAGATAGGGAGGTCGTTCACATATATGATAAACAGAAGGGGACCCATAATTGAACCCTGTGGAACACCTAATGTAATTTCACCCCAGTTAGCTGAAGTGGCAAACTTATTTAAATCACCTGACCCAAATAAGGAAACTTTTTGCTTCATGTTCTGTAGGTATGACTTAAACCACTCGCATGCTATTCCATTGATACCATAGAATTATTTCTGTAACATAATGTCATGGTTCACACAATCAAATGCTTTGGACAAGTCACAGAAAAATTCCTATTGTTGACGTTTTACTATTTAAAGTCTCTATTATGTGGATAGTGAAATTGTATATTGCTGTCTCAATGGAACAGCGTTTTTGAAATCCGCACTGAGATTTACTAAGTATCCCATTATCGTTGAGATGGGTAACCACTTTTGAGTACATTACTTTCTCGAAGATTTTTGAAATTGCTGTAAGCAAGGATACTGGCCGATAATTATTGACATTGGTGTTCTCCTTTTTGTAGAGAGGCCTGACAATAGCATATTTTAACCTGTCTGGAAAAATACCTCCCCCCCCCCTCATGTCCCCGCTCCCCTCGCAACATCGCTACCATCGACCAATTTACCGTCTACATACTGTGCCCGGGAAAATATAACGATTTGACCCAGATGTCCGGGATTTTTGAAGTTTGTTCTCGGATATGTAGTGAGAATTTTGGCATTAACATGAGGTCTCTAGTGACTAGTCGCAGAGTAATGCATTTCCTTTGACTTCTTAACCTCATTAGTCTTTGAATCTGTATTGCACTGACAATATTTGCCCAACATCGAAGACGTCGACGTTATGCACTGTATGTATTGTTTCTAATCTAGCTTGTTACGTTCACTCACGGTACATGCTGTTGATAATATTAACGCTGACTTCACTCTCCGCCATCAAGCTTTTATTCAGCGTTGCTCGGGCCTGTCTCGGGTTTGTTTTTCTGGCAGTGTGTTAGTTGTACGTTAACGGTGATTATTCTAATAAGGACACGTTTACTGCTGTGCGCCTGTGTGTGTTCACTGCACAAAAACATAATGCTGAGCTGTGCCTGCAGCGACTGTAGTATAGTCACAGTACTCTTGCTTCTGTAAATAGGCGACTGTAAAAAACCCGAATCTCCCGCGTTTGGTCTGGTTCTTACGTATCACAGGCCTTTTCACTGTTATGTAGGTTCTTTCGAATAAACAAAGGCCGTTGTGATAATAAATCAAATAAATCATAATTAGATTATTACTCTGTAACGAGCAATGGGAGAACACGGATAACTTAAGGCAAATTACTCAGAAAATATATGTATCAGAAACACCACCTAATTTTGTTGGTTCGCCCTGTGGAAATGTCGCATCGCTTCGTCATTTGTCAGTAAAGCTCGTTGCTCTATATGGATCCAACAGCATTGACGATTACTTCATTCTAAATCATCTACGAGAATGGACCATTTTTAACCACCGTTAGCTGTCAGTTTTATTCCTTTGATGCACCATCCGTACAAAGTTAAGAGTCGTGTATGAAAGGAATAAAAAACTGACAGCATACGGTGGTTAAAAATTTCTTAATTTAGTTTCGATGATACATTGATGTTGTGGACCCGTACGTAATTAAATTTATTGTAAATTATTGCAATGTCATGCTGCTAGCTACGTGTTCTTCTTGGATGTGTTACGATGGCCATTGTTCATAAATTTTCCGTATCACCCAACAGTTTTCGGGAATTCGGTTAAGTTCTCGAAAGATTCGCAATTCTTTTAAGACTTCGGTAGTGACTCGACACGAGACCGCTGGTAATACTAACTGCTGGTCTTGTCATATTAGCGCTCCGTGGCATTTTTTCTGAATAGTGTCTCCAGCTGTGCCAAGTTTTTTAAATTCGATTTTTGTTTCGTTTTGCCGAGAAGCATGAAGCTCTACGGATCCAAGTAGAAATGTTTTAAGAAAGGAAGGGACGAATATAGACATGGGTAGACCTCAATGGTCCGTGCTTTGAAGTCGGCCATCACTCATGATAAAAACTTTGAAAGGGCACTGTTCAGCGTAGTCTGTCAGGTTTTGCGCACGACACTTTGCTGCCGAGCATACGAATACGTTTCAGCAGTGAATTGCTTGTTCACGGGCATTGATGTAACTTGGCAGCATGCTTAGAACTGTCACTCGCTAATATGCTACACAAATCTTCCTTAATGATGTCACCGGCTTTTTTGAAAATGAGGAAGTAATTCACATTACTCTAAAACTGGTCTTATGGCTGTTGCCTAATCGTGTGTGATATTGGCGGGATATAGTCAATTCTTATTGAAGTAAGGTACAGAATTATATACAAAAAATGGAAACATTACTGAAATTAACATTTATATTATTTTTGTAGTTTAAGATCTTTGAATTTTGCACCCGCAATCATCAGTTTGACATTTTGATGACACACACACACACACACACACACACACACACACACACACACACACACACACACATACGGAGTGTGTCCCTAAGGATCCAGCCAAAATACACCACTCAGGGCGGAGGTCACAAAATTTTGACCTAGTTTTGCATTTAGGATGAGAATTTTTGAAAGCTACATAAAGTTCATTTAAATTTGACAGCACTAATCATTTCTGCTTTGTTAGGTTAACTCCATTTATAACAACTGTTTCGCTAACTTTGCAACTGGGGCGCATTCTACTGTTTTCATAATCTTCAAAAAAACTGCTGGATCTTTTTGTTTCTTGACTTATACCTACTCCTTGCTTATTTCCTAAAACTGGAAGAAAGCCTTGCTCTTTCATTAATTTTCGGGTTAGTTCAACCAAACGATGAGAAACGTTGAATTTTTGAACTATTTTTTTCTCCTGACCATGAGTCAACTGTAATGTTGTAACGTAACCCAGTGCAGGGAGATTGAAATTTTCGCTAATATCTCCAGACTAAAAAATCGTCGCTCGTCTACAAATAAAAGTGGTTGCCATCCAGTACAGGTGCAAGATAAATTATTTTAAAATACTGTTTTGAACTTCTCAAATATAGGGCAATCACATACAAAAAATTAAAGTATTTAAAAATGGTCAAGCAACAATCACTGGACCACTTCATATCGATTGACCCAAAAAGTAGCTGAATGATGGAGTGGACAGAAAGGAATTTGTTTCTGCCATGTTGTTCAGGCAAATGTGTTAAGATTAAAGAGAAATGGACAGTGTTCATTGATATGAGACTAAAGAAGACGGAGGGTAAGGAAATCTCTGCGCTTCCCTGCACGCAGCCAGGTTAGCTTTGCATGTGATGGTGAAATGTGATAAAATATTCGAACATCACAGGGATTCATAACCAGTTCCAGGCGTGGTGAGCGTTCCTGAGCGAGGCCTTGCAGAGCAACATCGCTGTAATCAATAATCGGAAGTATAGATGTTTGAACAAGTTTCTTTCTCAGATCAAGAGGGAAGAGCCATTTATTTATTTATTTATTTTAGGTAGTGCCTGTAGGATGCCTTGTTGCATTTACATGCTCTGTCCTATTCAGATTTTCATCTATTATTACTAGACTATTTGCTGAATGAAAGAAGTTGATATTTGTTCCATTTGGGGTTAAAGGTAGTAGTGATACCCGATATTTCGTCCTAATGAGGCTATAATGACCAACTATTACCGCTTGAGATTTGGATGGGTTGAGCTTTAACCCAATATCTTGCGCCCAATTTGATATTGAACACACATTTGTATTGAGATTCTAGACGGCTGTCTTCTGGTTCATTGGTTTTGCACTTGGATACAATTGGTCATCAAGCGTACATGTGGTATCTGCAGTAGGACAGAACTGATGGCACATCATTTACGTACAATGAAAAGTAGGTAGGAGCTAGTCCCGAAGCCTGGGGCGCCTGATGCTACCTGCCTCCGTCGTGACTTTGTGGTGCCGTACGTGACGCACTGATGGCGAGACGCCAGGTATGAGCAAAACCATTGCACTGCACTTGTCCAGAAATTTAGGCTGCTAAGTTTGGCAAGTAAGTCACAGACGACAGTGTGCAAGACTGAAGGGGGTCATCCCGTGTAAAGTCATAGGGGTTGATAAGGTAGCCATTTCAGAATTTAGTCGTATTTGGTATAGGGATACCTACATCCCTTAACAGTAAAATTGCCAGGTAGCAGTGTCATAACTTTAACAATTTTTGATAAATTCAGGTTGGAAGGCTCAAGGGTCATTAGTCTGGCACCAATTTTCCTATTTTATGAGGTATACTATTTTTAAGTGATGTGTTGACCTAGAGACCTGAGTTTCTTATGCATCTAGTATGTAGGCCGCTTAGTTGATATAATGTATAAAAAGTAAGATACATCATTTAGATCTTTATGAAAAAAGGGAAAAACGCTTTTTCCATGCTGTGCTTTAAATTCGTGACTTTTTTCAAAAAAGCGTAACTTTGTACAGGACAACGATACAAATTGCAACTTGTACATTGTAACTCTTTAGTCCTGCTATTAAGTATAAATAACGAAAAGTATTTGACATTACAATTAATGGCTCTTACCGTCACTTAAAGATGGCTCCACCGGAAAAAACATCAAATTTGACGAACTTCAAAGTCCAGGAAGGGGGAGGGGGGTTAGCTAGACAATTGAGTCTCAACTTGATTTTTACTTAAGTGTTTACGTATGTGATAGCAAAGAAGAATAGAATAATATCCTTCCTCTATTCATAAACACGTACTCTCCACATACAGCTCTACAGGGAATTAATAAATAAAAACTGTTTGTTCAATGAAAAATTGTACCTAAAATATTTATGATCGACCTTTCCGATCAGAACTCTTAACAGGTGAGAACTGAAACTGTTAACAATCATTTTTCTTAGTGTATATGTTCTATTATACTATCAAAATATCTTTCCAATGTAAAAAAATAAAAAAGACAGCTTGGGTGAAAAAGTGTGGTAATATATCGGTATTCTGTTACTGTAAATTAAGTTACTTAAATGAAATAAAAGAATGCAAGTAATAATGAGACATCAGTAATTTTTTTATATGTAATCTGATGTGTACATAGACATAAAAATTCGGCAAAGGGCAGTTTCATAAACAAATGAAAGTGTAAAGAAGTTGTATTTTTAAAAAACTCCAGACTTGCATAAAACATTTTTTGACATTGTTCCAAAAAAGAAATGTTTACTTAAATTGTTTGGATACGATCTTTTCATAGTACTTAGTGTCAAGTTTATTCAGCTGTGCACTAAGACGTTGTAATGATGGAAATTCGACCTTACATATGACGTTGGAGAAGGGGACTGATAAACTCTTTCCTACTTGGCCATGGAAGGAATTGTGATTCGGCGGGAGACATGCAGTTAATCACAACATCTTTAAATTCACGTGAACTGGAAAATGTGTCCTATGCACCAGTTTCCGTCGTATTTGAAAGCCACAGACTGCCCCACTTGAAGCTGTTCTAACAAAGCATTTTCACGGGCTGCCATAGAAACAGTATATCCAATTGCAGCTGTTGAAAGTCCGACTTCGTTCCACTTCTGATTGTAAGTTATTGTTATTTTAATATTAGGTTAAATTCAGAGACGCTAAGAACTAGTTAAACTAACAAGGGATGAAGCAGTTACAGGAGGGCGGGTAACAAATGTGGTGAGTGGAAACATTGAAATAGTTACTGTGAACGGTCAGAGTAATCGCAGGCAGGTTCCAAAACTCCAGCCTCTCCTACATAGCAGTCGTCAGAGGACCACACCAGGAACTGTGTTGAAACTCCAACTTTTCGCCAAACATTGAAGGACGTGGCCGTGTTTATATCTCACATCCATGGTAGGCTTTCAGAGGTAGCCTAAACTCGATAGCACGGAAATACATCGAGTACGCGGTACCAGGTGGCGACATCAACGTGCTCATTTTCGGCTGGGAAACCTACGCATACGTTACCCGCGTTGACAGATAACTTACAAAGTAATCCGAAATTCACCTTTAGACAACTGCCTCTAACTGTGTCAACTTTGATTCCATCAGGAAGCGTTGTGCACAGCGGACCGCAGAGTACCAGGAAGGAGAGGCACATAGCAGTCAGTCGTAATCCCGTTAGTTTGTATTATTCTTGCAAATCTAGATTTCGACTGTATATAACCATCTCATATAATCTCTGGTCTCAGTTATAGATGTGTTCATAGCCTACTGCCCGTGTTGTTAACAACAAAAGCACTGAAGATGGCTGTATATAGCCGAGATCTAGATTTGAAAGAATAATAAAAACTAATGGGATTGCGACTGACTCCTGTGTGCCGCTCCTTCCTCTGACATTGTATCAGGCAACGCACACGCAAAGTAAATATTAATTTGGTGCATAAATTCGTAGCGTTTTTCTATAAGCTTAATACATACAATAGGTACACACAAGACTCTAGCCATCAATAATATATTCTCCTTTACTGTTTTCATTAGTCTACCAACACAACTTTCCGATACCGCGACTGTAGAAATCACATGCTTCTGAGGGGAATAACGTATCGAGCCATCTTCGGAGCGCATTTTCAGCCAGAAAGGAAGTTCTTTGAGGGTTGTTCGACAGAGAGCGGAAAAGGTGAAAATCTGAGAGCGCAAGATCAGGAGAATAAGGTGGGTGCGGGATGACTCACCAACCCAACTCCTGTATACTGTTTTTTGCCTGGCCAGCAGAACGCGGGCGGGCGTCATCGAGGAGTAGCATAACTTGATGCAGCCTTCCTGGCCGTTTTTCTTGGATCGCGTCTGCAAGACGTCTCAGTTGTTGACAATAAACGTCAGCAGTGGTAGGACACCTCGGGAAGCAATTCGTAGTACACCACGCTGTCGCTGTTCCACCAGATGTATATCCTCTTTTGTTAAAGCGCGCATGTCTTTGTACGGGGTTGTGCTTTGTTTGCGCTTAACCGTTCCCTTCTTTTCCTTATGTTAGCGTAAAGATACCATTTCTCCAGCAGCGTAGGAATGGTTTGCTAGTAGACAGATTTTGTCTCCCTAGATTTCCGGCTTTAATTGCTGTCCCACTTGGTCGACCAACAGCAAAGATAAGATCATGTGGAGTATCTTCGTAGGTTAGCGACTAGCTCGACGAATGTTGAACTAATGAAACGTAGTAAGTTAAATTCGACGGCGAAAGTTCAACTAACGAAACTAAAACTAGGTACAAGTAGGAAAGAGTAAATATACCTGTGTTACGCATAAACGACTTATCAGATATGACCCGGAGCGCTATCAGATCGCTCGGTAGCTATCTATGTTATCTACAGGAAAATGTCATCGTCGTAAGATGGCTAGGAAATGCAGAATGTTGTGTACGAAATTAGCACCATGTGTAATAAGTGGCAGTTCACGTACAGACGTTACCTTGCATTAGTCCACATTGACAGGGACAGAAACAGATTGTATCTGATTAGTTGATAAGTAGCGTACATGCGGAGTGCGTCACATTGTGTAAATATTCATTAGTAATACTAAGAAGCTATATAAAATCAGTGTTCGGGAAGGAGAATGCGGGTAGGAGCCACGGGCGTGTTTAGACTTGGTGGAAGGGTTGTAGGAAAGTGAAGTACATAAGTGAAAGAATCACATAAAAGACGCTAGGTTTGTTAGGAGTCCTCCTCAAGTAGGCATGACCAAACATCGAACGAATATATAGATGGGGTACTAGCATCGTAATAAGTCAGTATAGTCCATATGAAAGTGTAACTAAATTGTACGGAGAACTTACATGCGAACTTTGGAAGAAATGCGACATATTTGTCGCGAAATCCTATTAGGTAAACTTAGGGAACCAATATTCTAGGAACACTGACTGTTTTGCTTCCGCCATCATGCATCTCTCTTAGGGATAATATGAATGAGAGCACGTACACACACACACACACACACACACACACACACACACACACACACACACACACACACAACAGTTTTCTCTCTCTCAATATGCGAAGGGAATGAGACAGAAAATCACTAATATTGGTGTACTGTTTAGTGGTTTCAGATGTAAATATGTATGTGTAGAAACTCAATAACGTTTATGAAAAGACTTGATACCTAATCAAACTATAAACGCGCAGCAATTGTCATGCCTGCGCCCACAAACGTCATTACTGAACATAGGCTCGATTTTATACCAAACAAATATGTAAACACTGGTGTTGGATATGCGACTGTGATGTAATCTCATTTTGGTGTTTCCGAATTGCATCACTAACAGCAAGTAGAGTATACACGTGAAAAGTTTCTAAATAAACCCATCCCAATTCCATATTTAGTTTGTTACTGCTGTTCATTTCCCATGACTTCAAAGCATGTTATAATAGTTGGAAGTAATTCGTATCATCTTTGCGAGGGATTTTTGGTCAGATAGGCACGTCCATTTGTCCTCACGTGTAAAGTATTGAAAGAAATCGAAAATGTACTGTAGTCGTAAAGGCGGTTCTTCACTTTTTAGGTGACTTAGTTACGAGAATGTATCTAACTATACAACGCCTTGGTCTCGAGTAATTATCTTCCGTGTTGCAGCGAAACATCTGTTGAATGACATTCCACTAACAGTGACACCCACCATTAGAATCTAGCTCGAAAAAAATTGCCCCACTAAAGAGATGAGCTCTAAAAGAATATCACGTTTTGCTACAGGCTAACAACAATAAAACCAATTATTGGTGCCCACAGAAACCACTGACCAGTGTTTGGATACATCGATGCATTGTCATAGTACAATGTCAAATGGATTCGAGCTGACAGATGCGCAGTTTTATGTAATGCTGCTAATGGCACTGTGTACAAATAATGCTCCTCAAAATTTAATATACAACATGCAGTGAAGTAAATAACCAACATTCTTTCCTCGACCCCCTCCCCCCCCCCCCTCCCAAAGGGAGCTCACGTGTCATACGTGAATATTATTGGCCAACATGGGGTCCCAGCCCTTGCTGCAATACTTAACTTTCTGTGCTGCAAATGCATACTTCTGCTATTTGTCCCCCTCTTCCTTTCCATTCGATGGCCTTCTTAGCGCTCACCACGCTTAGATTTCATTTATGATATTCATTTTGGACACACGTAGTTTTTCTCCTTTCTCTTATGGCACTTTATGGAAATTTTCATCGTTATATGGTTCTCAGTAGTTGGGTTTAAACTGCAATTCCTCTCCTAAACTTTACCGAAGTGCGGATCGTGCAGAGTTGGTCACCAAATGCAGCGTACATTCCACTTTTCCTGCCTATCTGTCCTTCCACCCTTGGCAAAATTAATACACCCAAAACCCAACACAATAGCCGTTCAGTTGGGAGGAGTCACCAGGTACCTACATGGTGGCAGCACTATAGGTACCTGTGCTGCATATGCCAAGGACCATGAGCATGTCTTGCTGGGGCACTGGAACTGCGGGTAACAGTTATCCAGCCAGGAGCCCATGTTCGGAGTGGGTAGTACCACGGCGGATGCCGGCTGTAGTGGCCGAGCAGTTCTAGGCACTTCAGTCTGTAACTGCATGACCGGTACGATCGCAGGTTCGAATTCTGCCTCGGGCATGGATGTGTGTGATGTCCTTAGGTTAGTTAGGTTTAAGTATTTCTAAGTTCAAGGTGACTGATGACCTCAAACGTTGTCCCATAGTGCTCAGTCATTTGAACCATGGCGGTTGACTCACAAATGAAGTGGCTCAAACTGCAGGGCCCCAGCAGGCTCTTCTGCAGAAGAGGATTATTACATGTGGTGTGATAGGACCCCATAGCGTTTGTTTCCCTGGCTACCCCATGGGAGGAATGTAAGGCTAAGAAACAATAGCAGAAATACCCCCCACAGTACTTCTTTTGCTGTGGGACTGATAAGGATTCCTTTTTGGTCACAATGCCATTATTCTTAGTTGAACACCTTGAGGACAGGTGTGGGAAGTAACTACGATTTTGAAAATGTAAAGTGGTTCAGTTCTGATTAAAATGGCATCCCCCCATAACCGTCTCAATACGGTACGGGGTGTCATGCTCCATTGCAGTCTTCATTAACGGATTGATGACGAGTTGGCTGGCAATTTAGAGCAAAAAGGGTGTGCATTTGGTCTGCCGCACCCAGTGGGAACCAAAGGACTATAGGATTGAAAGTGGGGCCCTTCATCTTGGCTTTCAAGGTGACTCGCTGTCTGAAAAGGTCAAGGTGGTGGTGTGGTGATACAGTGTGAAACCATATGCTTCTCCTACCATTCTGTGTGTCAAATGCCTGAGTTTCGTTCACACGTCTCCGTGTTGAAATGTCAGCCCTGTCTGTTGGAATTGTGGTCAACCAATGTGCACGATCTCTCCATGTGCCACTCACCCCATCTATATCAACTGCTCAGAGCACCATTTGCCCCGTTCACTGGGCTGTGTCGTCATCCAAAGAGAGAAGGAAAGCCAAGAATATGAGACTCTTCACAGACTCACATATCTGGAGGCCAAGAAGAAATATGATCATTTATACTATGTACTTATGATGACAGCATTTGCTACGGCTTCTATGATACTCTTTCTACAGACAGTACCTTCACTCTTCGTGCGTCAATGTCACTTGACTACACATGCTCCCTTAGTGGTTGGGGACTCGCCGCCTCCTGTTTCCCCCACACCCACTGCGAGTTCATTGGCTTCCCACTCAGCAGGGACATCGATCTCCATCTCCATCCCGAGAAGCAACGTTCTTCTCCACCATCTCTTTCCAGAAAGTGGTTTCTGAGGTTGCTCCCCTCTCAGGATTCTGCTGAACTGCTGGTGGATTCTAGCCAGTGACTGAACAAGACACAGGTTCCTGGTTGTAGTACTTTGCAGTCCTCCTTTGCCTTTGAAACTAGTGGAGGCAAGCCCCTGTGAACATCCAATGAAAAAAGGGGCGTAAAGAAGAGCTCAGAGAAAGTGTCTGGTAGTCGCCATTCCACTGGACCCCTTGTTGAAACTTGCACCTGAGGTGGTGTTCTTGGGGCACTGGATACCTCCATGCAACCTGCTTCAGAACCGATGTGTATTGATGCTCTATCCTCTCAACAGGTGGCTGCGGCTGATCCTGGAGCATGACTTGCCTCCTGCCCCCACAAAATACCTATAGTGTGATCCTCCCGTGGAGCAGTAGCTGTTTTTTCCAACATCTGGCAGAGCTACATCTCAGATGCTTTTCCCTTGCTTTTACTGCATAGTTCTCTAGGAAGCATTCAAACCCCTACCCTCCGCTTCTATTAGGTCTATTTTGAGAATCGTACTGACTATGTCGTGTAGAGTTTGCACATACATTCTGGACTCGGGTCTGCAACGAAAATGACTTTAAAGCCTGTGGCTGGCTCGTTTGAGGACGTCTCTAGATTTTGCGTCTGTAATGTCTATCTCCCTCCTGATGGTGAATTGTCTGGCCACAGCGATTTTTCATCTCCCCCTACTCTTGTTCATTTTGAGTGATTTCAAAGTGCACAACCATTCGTGGGGTGGAACTACAACTACTGGCCATGGTAAAGCTATCGAAACATTGCTAGCAGAGCTCAAATCTTTGTCTCCTGAATACTGATGTCACCATACACTTCAGTGTGGCATATGGATCTTCCTCAGCTATTGGTCATTTCATATGGAACCCTGGTATCATCTTCTCTGTTAAAGAGGCCATGATGACCTGTGTGAAGTGATCATTTTCCGATCGTTCTGTTGCTTCCTCAGTATCGCTCGCCTAGATGTCCATCCAGATGGGCTCTCAGACATTGCTGACTAGGCTGCCTTTGCCTTTGCTCCCCTTTGGCATCCCACCATGTGGAGGTATCAGTGTGGCTATCGAGAGCACAACCATAGTCATTCTGTTTGCTGCAAACTCTTTAACACTCCACTATTCCTCAGGATCTCCCATCACCCTCCGTTGAAAGACATTACCTAGGTGGACATCTCCTTATATGCTGACGATTTTTGCATTAAAATGCTTCTTTGCTATGGGTGTTGAATACCGACTGCAAGATGCCACACGAAAGGTTCAGTGCTAGACTCTCACCTGTGGCTTCCGATTTTCAACTAACAAGACGTGTAATGCAATTCTGTCGCTGTCATAGTGTCCATTCACAACCAGAATTCTCTCAATGACCAGCGAGTCATGTGGTGAAGTTTGGATGCCAAGTTCACGTGGTTTATACTAACTTTAGCGAAGTTGTTGGTTACACTTTATCTCCCAACTTCCTCAGTATCAGCTGGGTACAGATCTCTCTACCCTTTCGTGGCTTTAGAAAACTCTGCTCTTGTCCTGATTATAGGACCCTGGGCTTAGCACTGCATTCAGCAGTGCAGGCCCTGGATCCAGTATACTGTTGTGGGGTCCGACTTGCTTAACAGGTGCTTTTCAGACCAGTCCTATGAAGAGCCTTCTTGAGGAGGCTGGGATCCCTCCTCTACAGATCGTCAACAACTGCGGCACAGCTGTGTCTTATACGTTCGCTGCTCCCCTGAACATCTGAAGTTCTGCATATTTTTTCCTGGTAAGGTCATCCACATCCCACAACTGTGGGTCAGGGCTGGAGTCATGATCACTGTTGTCATAGTGTGTCTGCTCTGAACTCTTACTTTCCCCATTGTCTCTCTTGTCAGGAAACAGCTACACACATCCCCATGATGTGTATCGTGCCCTCAAATCTGTTTCGACCTTTGGACGAAAAGACTCTTTTGATGCCGTAGTTTTTCGCCGCCTGTTCCTGGCCATCTTTGGTGCATTTCTGGCTTTGGAAGTGGTATACACTGACAGCTCTATGGCCGACAAACCATTTTGCCTATACACTTGGAAGGTGCAATAAACTACACTCCTGCTGAATGTGTGCAGTGTATTCGGTGCAGAATTGGTGGCCATTACTCGAACCCCCAGTCTTGATTGTTCTTGAAGCAGTGAGGCGTTATTCATCAGCAGTGAATAAGTGAACGGTCTTCAGGTTGTCAATCAGTGCTATCCTTGACACCTGTTGGTTGTGACTATGCAGGCTGTCCTTCGTGACCTCCATTAGGTTGGACGGTCGGTCGTCATTGTATGGACCTAAGATCACGTGGGGATCCCAGGGAACGAACATGCTGATCAGTTGGCCAAGTTACCTACCAGGATGCCGAACAAACTGCGAACAATAAAGGGGGACATGACGAAGTGGCAGTCTCCTTTTGTGCTTCTCAAAGGTAGTCCACCGTTCTCATTAAGCTTCACATTGGCCGTACTTGGCTGACCTATGAACACACATTAAAACGCGAATATCTACCTCCCCCTCCCCGTCGTTGTGGTGACTGACTTCCTATTGGACTGTCCCATTTGGCCACTACAGTAAAATCTTAAATTTGCTGACATGCTGCCACTGGTTGTAACAGATAACGTCAATGTGGCTGATCTAGTTTTGTGTTCCACGTGTTTTTTCTGCTGATCTGTTTGATGGGCACATTCGCCGCCTCAGCTACTTGAGGGATTGGAGGGGTGCCCTGTCATCTGCTCAGACCCTGGTGCCCCTTGCTCGGTTGTCCTTCCTGCCCTTCCCACCTTTATAATTTTTCTTATTCTTTAACATTTGTCGTTGATTTGTTGCGTCGTCATTGTTCATTTTCCTGAGCTTTCATCAACTTGTCTGCATTGCTGGTTTTCATGTGGTAGTGGAAGGTGAGGTAACATGGATCGGATGCAGGGGGTGTATCTCCCATTCCATACCATGTACTGGGGGTCTTCAGCTGCTTTCTGAGTGGAGAAACTCGCTCAGATTCACCCTCTTACCCCTCTCTCACTTGTACTCAATTGTACCTCTTGGTTTTATTGATTCTCTTTTACGGTTTGGTTCATCAGTATTTGTGTTCTTCCCTTCAGGGGACTCTTCCTAGCTTGAAACTTATAAGTTGGAGGGACTGGTGACATTGTGTTTTGGTCCCTATAACCTGAGTAACTGAATCTCGTCTCAAAAGAGAAATATTTCGCTATTGCAGGTGGCAAGGGAGCACTTTCAATGAGAATTGGACCAATGGTGCTGGAATATTTTCACTGGCTAGCGCAGGGCTTTTTATGACTAGATCGTCGTAGAAGAGTATGGAGACTAGAAGGGATCGAGGCATGTGTCAGTTGAAGTCTCACAGCTCCATCAGGGACCTTGCTAAGACATATCTCAGACCAGTACTACATACGGAAGTTGGAGACACCTCTCACCAGTTTAGATAATAATCTGAGGGCTGTGCATTATTGGAATAGGATCTGCCAACCAATTGTCCAGTCTTACATTTCAGTGATGTAATCATCTTGGAAAACGATAATGAACAAGTGCACCGCGCCCATCGCAACACCAACTTGCTCCAGAAGGCAAGAAGCAATTGAGTGGCATAGCCTACATTGCCTGGTATCATGAACACAATTGAGCCTGCTATGGAGCAGTTAAAATCTCTGGGCTGTTGGCCACGTCATATTTCTTCTACATGATCTACGCGTGGACTCCTCTGGTGGAATCTTCTCGAGAATCTTGCGGTGTTCATGGTAAGCGAACAGTCAGATTGAAATTTGCAGTGCCTTCAAAGAATGGGACAGGCATGAGCAGCGACCTCTTGTAGACGGCGTGCCCAGCCAGTGTGTTAAAATGTCTGGTGCTCGTGAAATCTCTTCGAACAAAACACGCTAAATTCCCAACCATTGCGCCCACGCTGCTGAATGAGGTACCTGGACGACACGTTCGTCATATGGCCCCATGAGGAAGCAGATCTACACAGATTTCATGAGTGTCTAAATAGCTTACTTAAGAACATACAGGTCTCGCTAGAAATGGAAAACAATGGAGAGATTCCTTTTTATGGTGTACAGATGATAGTAGCAAACTGGAATATCGACTGCAGGAAGCAAACACACACCAGGTAAGTACATGCAGATTCGCACTACCACCCAGCACAGAAAACGGTGCGCTGCATACAATGACAGCCCGAGCTAGCCGAATTAGTGACGCTAACCACATAGAACATGGACTGAACGAGCTGAATACATTCCGTGCGTACGGATACAAGAAAACGCATAAAGTGAGCTATGAATTATAAGGAACAGCGAGTACAGAACAAACGAAGGTACAGAAGAAACTCTTCCTGTTGCTTGCGTGCCCTATGAGAGAGGCGTCAGTGACCAGTTAAGCAAGGTTCTGCCCCGCGGAGGAATGAAACCCATGTTCCAGAGTGGCCCCAATATCAGAGGTATGTTGAGACCCACTAGGGATTTAGTGTATGCTCTGCACACTGCAGGAGTCTACGAACTTCGGTGTGAATGCGGCGGAGTCTGCGTTGGTGACACTGGAAGACTCATTAGAACTCTAACGTTGGAGCATGATCGTTACGTGCGACTGGAACAGAACAAAAAGTCAGCTGCAACTGACCACGGTTATGAATGTGGCCACTCTGCAGATGTTGTAGAACCTCATTTGTTTGCTCGGCAGCCGTGGATGGAGCCGCGTAAAGTAAGAGGCTATTGAGATAATAATCAAACGCCCTAACAGCATGAACAGAGAGAATTTCTATCAGTTCGTAACTTCCTGGTGCCGGCAATTCCAGCCCAACTGATCGATTGGGTTCACCAGCCAGTAGCACCATTTGACCCGGGTTTAGCAACATTAATAGCGGCAATGAGTGAACTTCCGTGCGGCGTCAATGCTTCGTTGCAGAAACTCTACCCCTATGGATACTAGCTGCCGATTTGCTATTGCTTACCAGCCACACGCAAAGTTTCATCAATATTATTTACATTACGCTATCTTCCCTTGTGAGTGGAAAATTAAGAAGCCTAACATGTTGTGTGCTTGAAATTGTGTGTATGTACAGTGATCATAGTAAAATGGCATTACTCCCAGTTACACGAAGCTAGCTGATAGTGTATGGACAAGCAAATCGAAACTGTTCAGAAGCTGACGCGTTGCATTGAAACAAGTACCCACAATGGAGCCATCTGACTTCAAAAATGTTTCCAAGACAGCTCCAACGGTTAAAGGAAATGGAGTAAATAGTATACTAGAACGACAGAGGAGGACAGTGCACTGTTTGCTGCAATATGGAAGCAGCAGCGCTTTCTTGACTCTGGGACCTTCAAACAGCACTCAGTTGAACGTGAAATGTGTCCTCTGCCATTCAGATAGTGGAAGCTTAACGTACTCCTGACTTCAGACCTCGCATTAAGTTGTGCTGATTGGTGCTACAGTGCTGTATGAGAGATCAGTTTCCTGCTTCTGTAAATTTCACGGATGAAGACTTTCACCAAAGACAGAAAGCCCATTAATTACAATTAATTACAGCACTCATGTATGTGACGCTCACAGTCCTCGTGCAAGTCGTGAAGATCTGTCAACACAGATGTACAGTAAACTTGTGTGCGAGCAGAGTCGGTGAAGAGCAGAGCCCGATTTTTATGTAACATCAGCACGCAAAATGTACTCACGTTTATACAATGAAAATGGATAAAATATGTATTACGAAAATATTTTGTTAAATAATTAAAATATTGAACTGAAATCAACTTCTGTCTTACGACTCTTATTTTGTGTGACGTTTTAGCAGTTTACTAATATACACAGTTTCAGTTGTAGGTTGCTTATCTAACGCCTGTTTTCAGTAGTTGGTATAATTATTGACGTAATTCAAAAATTTTAAATGCTGTCGTAATCAATCCGTTAAGAGGCACACGTTAAAGGTTCTACATAAGAAGTCGCGTATTAAAGTTCGGAACTGTTTGTCTTGCAGAACACTCAACTATATTCATTCAATATTTGAGAATGAGAGCACGTAACGACTTCCAACAAACTTCATAAATAATTTAAGTCCTTTCACGAGGTTTTCCGCTCTGCCACGCGTAAAATTTGATCTTACTTCTTTGTTACTAACTCTATTTGCACCATGTTTTGCAGATAGTGTGCATAATACCACTGAATGTACATGCAAATTTATATCATTGTAACACACACACACACACACACACACACACACACCAGGAGATAAGATTTCATAAACAATGAGATGTTTAAAACTTAAGCCTTTTTAAAGCGGAGCGCAAATTACATTGCAGTGCACATCCAGTTTGTTTTGACTTTAGACATTAGTCGATGGATGAATAAACGGAAATAATAAAACCAGTATAATTGGGCTCTTTTGTGTCTTCAACCATAAAGGTTTTAAGTGGTAAACGACCAATATTTAACAGATTAGCTCATTTGTAATCATATATTTGAAGCTGTTTTATGCTTAGTCTCACCTGTTCTTTAAAATATCCATCTTCACATAAATTACAAAGGTACCCAGCCGTACCTTACTTCGCATTTCGAAACTTAATGAAAAACCAGCTATTCCACATCACAGGAAATTAATGTCGCAATTTTTAAGAGATGAAATATTCCTGGAGACGTTTCCTCTGGAGCTTCTTCCTCTCCGCCATTGGGGACATAGCAGATACTAACAAAAGTAGAATGGTTTGGACATCTTAGCAAAATGCGCCCAACTTACTTACTGCCCTGTGCTCAATATCACCTGTCAGCCTGCATATGAATTTCGAGCGATTTGAAAAAAGTCAACCCAATACACTCCAATTCTTCAATACTGCAGCCAGAGAAGCCGAAGTCAGTATGACAGAGCATTTTAGATTTTAAATTCAATGAAAGAATTTTGTGCCTCTCGTTCTGAAACTGAAGATCCTCTCGGAAATTAATCAATCGTAGATTTCCGAAGCGCGGCAAACGATGCGGGGCTTTGATGAACACACACACACACACACACACACACACACACACACACACACACACACACACACACACACACACTCTTGGCTTATGGAATTACTTTGTTCACTTGTGGGTGGCTGCTGCGCACTACTTCGGCGCTGCATTGGATTGCTCAGAGAGGGGAGGTGGGTTAAATGTGTGTAGAATACGAACAGAGCAGTCGACGCTTTCAGGATGAAGGCCGCAACATTTGAATACGTAACGAGAACTTCTTCAATTCTGTCAGGCCATGGCACTTTAAGACTGCCATTCACAAAATGAGCTACTGTTAAATGATCTGAGTTGCATCGCTTTGCAGGTAGTCTATAATGGCTTTGATGGAATTTCTCCTTCGAATGTGCGACCAATCAGATTGCCACATGAGTCCAGTTTTTTGTCATTTACTACATTTCATATGTGGTGGTTTCTTATGTAGCGGCTCACGTTTTTCAGAGCCTCCTAGTAAAATATAGTTTTTCCTTAATGTCGATTCATCAGTAATCTGTTGCCTGCATTAGTTTTGAAGAAACACATGATACTCAGACGCTTCAAGTTTGTAGCATTACAAGTTGTCAGCAACCAAGAGAGCACTTATGGGAAAATTCCTGTATGAAGTTTGGAGTCTTTCCGTCTGCATCGAGAACATCTGCTCCTTAGCCGATTGGATTAATTTGTTCTTTATACCCCCATTACTGTGTATCTGCTATCGTAACCGAAGATCATAATTTATATGACCATTTTGATGCAAGAGGAGGGCATCAACACACAATCATGAACTTTAATATTTGCCAGACTTGACTTAGAGCTCGCATTCCATAGTTGTGATTCGGCGGGGTCGCGCGACAGCAACTGAAGTCGCTTACTACGGACAGCAGTGACTACTACAATGCGACATACAGTAGTATTGTTACTGTTTCTGCACTGTACTTTTGAGAACTGAAATTCCAAACCCCCAGAAAATTAACCAGCAGCACGTCATAATGCAATTCAGAGTGCAACTGACAATTGTATTGCACTAGAACGTGTTTTTGAGAGATGATTTTCTTGCTGTCTTAAGCTTTTTATTGTAAGTCCGATTCGGATAGTTTCCAAGAGCGGCATATTGAGTGTGTAGGGAAATATGGATAAAAAAGCGATAATACAAGGCGCTGAGAACCACACACTGTCATCGATTATGAGATGGTAGCATTCACGCATGCTCCCGACATCGGTCGGTCTTCCAGAGAGCCAGCTATAGGCCCCCATTGTATATATACGAACACTGACAGAGTTGTTTAGCCGATTTCTCTGATATTCACTTTCATATAGGTCCTAAGCACAAAGCATAATCGGCACTTCGTGTCCATACTTTGGGCCCTTAGGCTTGTCGGTGCCTCCTATGTATGTAATTTTATGTAGCATAAAGTGAAAATACATAAAATCATGTGATTATAGTGAAATATGTAAAAAAAAATTGTTGCTCCCGCCTATATTTCATCTTATCCTTTAATAATTACATTTGTATCTTTACGCGCGTAGGAGCGAAGCAAAAAAGTATGTAATCGCATAAAAATAAGAACTGTAATGATGGATTAACAGCTTCGTATCTGCTTCTTGCACGCATGACTGCGCCCATATTGACTGGATTTGTGAGAGGACGTACTTCTCACATCCATTTAGTTTTACATGCGTGAAGGTAGTCCCAGCCAATTTCGCACATCTTCCTTGTGATCACTCCGTGAAACGTGGTAGTCCTGCGTAGTGGGCAGCTCCTTCACCTGATCCAAACGCACTGGATTTCATTGTGAAAAGCCTTGTGTACCCGAGTTCTGTCGAGACTGTAGAGATAGCCTGACCAGAATTCTCGCTACCATCGACGTTGTTCCAACATCATTGAAGTTTTTTTCTAAGAAATATGCTAGAAATTGCGCGGATATTTTGTCAGCAGAATAATAGTCAATTTGAAATTTCCTTATCTCTGCTTATAACGGTAGATTGGACTAGCTTTTAGTATCCGAAATTGATGCATTTGCCCATCAGCATTATCACTGAATCGCAGCAGCACTGTTTGCGTAGACTGGGGTAAAATTCAACAGACAAAAATTAAATTTTTGACAACACTGGGTAGGTGCTCATTTTTCCCCAGCCCTTTCAGACAGATGTTACGTAAGTCGAAGTTGCATTTCCACCCACGCATTCATGTTAAACGGAATGCTGCTGTTGGGGATGCGATCTGTGCCAGCTTCTGTAAGCGGGGCTTACAACAGTCCTGTTTTACGTAAAACCCATCAGCGTAACGAACATCCTTAGAAGAAATCAGATCTGAGGGCGCAAAGACTGTGGCGTTCCTAGGACATAGGCTACCCGCAGAGCGTCGCGGAACGACGGACAGCGGCGGTCGGCGTGTTGAAACGCGTCCGCGGGCAACGCGCGGCCTGTTGCGGTGGCGGCGGCGTCGTGCCCGCGCGGCAGCACCGAGCACGTGGGCAGTCACGGACGACGTGTACAGTCCGCTCTCCTGCACGAGAGCCGGCGGCGCAAGGCGCCCTGCCAAGTAACAGAGCTCGAGGGAACTTGGAACAATACGTAGGAAGAACTGCTGCAGTAAGTCAAGAAGGTAACCGAATGAAATACGTAATCAGCCAAACGGAAATCTCACTTTCATTCAAAGATAATAATTACTTTGAAGTCACTGCCGTTCATGACGTAAAAAAGGGCGGACATGGTTCTTAATAAGGTGTGTTATCACCATGGACGGCAACAAGTGCTTAGCAACGTGCACCCAAGCTGTCCACAAAGCTGTTAAGGAGGTCTCGCGTTCAGTGTCTCCCCCAGCGCGATTGAGGAATACTGGGCGGCCGTTGGTGCAAGTCGACGTGCTGCATTGCTTGTGGCGAACGCATTCCACGCGTACTCGGTGGGATTTAAGTCTGGGGAACAGGAGGCCATTTCCTTCGACGAATACCTTGTCGTTCAGTGATTTGCTCCCTCTGCGCTGATAGCTGCGGTCGTGAATTACCATCTATAAAAGTGAACTCGGGACCAAATTCACACCTGAAAAGACACACGTGCGTAAGTACAGTGTCACAACATTGATCTGTGAGTATACTCTGTTCAAACATTTGGACGTAGTACAACCAAGCAGATTTATACCTCCGCACATCGTAACACCTGTACCTCCTAAATGACAGTGTTCGATCGTGTTCCTGGGAGCATTACGTGCTCTCACCTCTCGCCATATGAGGGTACTTCCAGCATTGTGGTTCTGGTATTAAAGTACGGATAGACATGATGTTGCTTTGGAATACATACTTCCGAATAGACGGTAAGTCAAGAGAAAAGATACATGCTGTGAAGGGCGGTAACATTAGTGACTCTGGCCAAAAAAACATCGTACGAACGTACGTCCTGCTGTAAAGTTTCAGAGGAAACTGATGAAAACCCTGGAGAACAGGACAAATACAGATGATAAGAAGTTAAACATTGTGTTCTAATGTTTTGTTTGCGTACATTTCCTCACAAAAAATGTTCAAAGTCGAGCATCAGCTGCAACCGCATTATGCCGCTCTTGAGCTCATTCATACTGTACACTACTTGAGGACACGCATGTTAAATACGAGTTGAAAGTTTCCCTTTGTAGCCATTTTGCGCATGTGGGAAGACCTATGGCATTGCCATTATCCTGACCCGTACCATTTTGACTGTATAATTAAGAAGACTGTAGTATACTGTAAAATGTTTCCTTAAATGCGTGACGGGAGGGAAGCATTTTCATTACCACTGACGCTGAGTGAGAGTGAAATATTCAGTTTATATAGTTCTATCTGTTGTTTGACGGTGGTAATAGTGAATTCTCAATCGTACCATATGAGCAACTTAATAGTTTTGGGCCTCCACCATTCACAAGTAAGTAGACCAGTGAAAACTAGAAAATTTCAAACACAGTTAACAAAACTTCGCAGAATAATTTAGCTGTTCCAGATGATGACGTACTCAACTTTGATGTCCTCGGGGGTTGTTGCTTCCGAAAGTATGAGTTCGCCATTGCTTATGTACTAATTTTTAAATAAAAAAGAGTGCATTCCTTTTCTCGTCCTGTATTATGACAGATTAGTATACACATTAATGGTAGATATATTATATCGTCTGACAGCCTCCGAAAGTCTCTCACACAAACAACTTCCGAAACACAATAATGCAGACTGACTGTCTCTTACTACTCCGTCCTCTTCGATTGCGCCACTTGCTTTCATATAAAACAAAACACTGGGATACATTGTTAAACGTAAGATTTACAGAATGACAATTAAGTCATTAGTTGATCATCGTTATTTACGTCAAAAAAGTCACATGTTGCCATACATGATCTGATACTTAATTTGGAAAAGTTTAATTTCATACATAAATTCAGTGAATTGTATAGTATAAAAACTTAAATTACATTTTAGTTAATTATAAACAAATCACTTCAAATATTGTTAACGGTATTTTGGTTTGCTCTCAAGTAGAGCTATCATTGTAAATAAACATTATGAATAAACAACGTAGTTTTTCAGAAATATGGGAGAATTAAATTTTCAAGAATGTGGTGCAACATGGCTGCACAGTCATCATGATATTTCAAAGTTCTATTATTAACAAACGGCTTACTCCCCTTAGTTGCTAATGAAAGTCGGGTAACATACTGTATTAATGTGATATTTAATCTGAGATAGTGAACACATTTGTATAATTTAAGGAGAGTTTACTACTGGAACTGGGTATAGACGTAAGTGTAAGATCGAGAAAGTTAAAACTTCGAGTTAAATTGACCTCTTCGAAGTATGTTGACATGAAATTTCAGATAGGTATGGGAAGGTAGTCCCATTTCAACTGGTGCAACCATCGTGGTACTGACAGTTGAGATAAACATACACATGCAGGACGCGACGCCCAACCATGCGCAAGTGAAGTGTGCATTGAAAAAGTCAGTAAAGACAACACATTGTAGCCTAATGTCGCTTTGGTTGTATTAAAATGAGTGTGTTGGTAAAGGACATGAGACTGACGCCCGTGATTCACAAACAGCAGTATGTGGGATACGTGTAAGAAGAGGGCAATATGTTCATCTGAAGTTTTTGCTCGGAATCAGCAGTACACTATCATCCCTCAAAGCGTATACCTTTCCTCCTGGCTCACCCTGTATTTAAAAATGGTACTCACCGGTCAACGATGTGACACTGTGCTCCTTCCCCGTGTGCATGACGATGCACGATCGCATCGATCAGCGAAGGTAGTGGAGCTCTAGGAACGAGAAAATATTCGGTGAAGACTGGCCTGCTAGCTGAACAAGAATTTATATATTTAAAATAACTTCTTTGGCAGAAAATATTAAAAATGAAACACCAATTTTTGAGATGTAGTATCTTACTACTTTCTATGTTAAAAATCTCTCAATTTCTTATTTCTTTGTTTCGACGTTTGTACTACCTATCCTAAAAACACCTACCTGTGCAGAGAGTACAGTTTGCTTATATGATTGTGCTTCTATATTCTATCGATATCTAACAGTTAGAGAACCTGTTAATCAAGAAGTGTTGTTGGTCTGTGTATTCCTTTGAAATAAGAGCACATCTCTCTGCACAATCCGAAGGTTTCAAAACGATTTACGATGGACACAGCAAAATTTAAAAATACGCCATAATAAAAATTTTCAGTTCAGCATAAACTGATTAGTCCAAATGAAAAGTATTTAAAAATGTAGTCTTCATAAGAGCAATAATGAAGCAAATATTTTTAGACATTATTTATACTCGGGTCTGTTTCAAACATTGAAGACACGGGAAACACAAAAGATGCTCCTGCTGTCAACGTTGAAAAAAGGAAAGATAGTGGTTAAACGTCTGGTGGGCGACAAGGACATTACAGGCAGACAGTCAACTCGCTTTAGGAAAAGGGCTCTGCTGTCATTTCCAGAGGAACCTTCCTGTCATTAGCCATAAGCTATTTAGGTAAATAAAGTGAAACATAAATGTAGATGGCAGGACGGAGGATTTGCACTGCTGTCTTCGCGAGTGAGGGGCCAGGGTTATAACGAATGTGTTAATTCGCCCGGTCCACGGTATTGAGATTCACCACCACATGACGGTTATCTGATCTAAATTCGCAAATAAATTTAGGACAAACATCATTTTCGTCCGCAAATCCAGTCCGTAGGCAGAGTATTGGGGTCGGGCTCTCGCAGTGCGCCCCATGTATATTTCCTAGCGGACGCCGAACTTCTCAAGGCGTGGCACAAGGCCAAACGCCTTGGCACTGGCCGTCATCTCGTTGCTAATACAGCTTACCGCTCAAATATAGAGCACGCCGGCGTAATGAGGACGTACGACGTGCCAGCACGTAATGAATATAAACTTCAACACATTACTTTCTTTATCTATGACTCATGCATTGGGGTGACATTGAAGCTGTCTAGAAAATGTACTTCATTTCTTGCGTAATCTGTTCCTACTGCATAACTTCATGCTTTATTACCTGCTGGAGTCTCTTTCTGGTGAGTCAAATCATTGCTTACATAATTACTATTATTACGGCACATTATTTCACTTATCGGATTTGAGGTAAAAGGCTGATGTTCCCCAATTTCCTTAGTTACGGTGGTCAAAGTGAATTAGATGTTAGAGTACTGCTTTTACGCCAATCTGATCGTCGCTTATTCGCTTGTAAGAACAAACATAATTCAAATCACGATATGTGTTTGCTGATATCTAGTAAGGGCACTGATGACCATACTGTTGATAATCCTAAACCAAACACCTTACATACTCAACTTCTGGATACTTGTACTGTGTTGACTCTCTGACTTACTTTCATTCATATTTGGTATCGCACGGATTTGATACACCTCTTTGGTTTTCAGTCATTCATTCTTAGTATATGTCTGACAGCTTGGTATTATTATTAGTTCTGTGATTTCAATATGAAGTCTAAGAAGTAGACGTGTCAGCAGCGTTCATTAATATTTCTCGTTATCTTCGCCCTTAAAATCCCACCTTTGGCATTTATCAGGAAAAATCAGACTGGTCTCATCCTTCTTCATAACCACACATGTTTAATGTCAATCAGTAGTCTCTCTCTAGGCCGATGTGGAACCGTTTTTCTCTTCATAACTAACTTAGTCTTTTATTCAGTCTCAGTTTGAAGGTAAGCGCTCTCCAGATTCTTGAGCTATAGTCACAATGTTTCATCCAAATGAACTTACTCTCTGTATAAGCTTATTTATTCTTATTATTGCATATTTCAATATCTAATTCCATTCGGGTATAATTAATGAAGCTTCTACGAAATAGTAGTGGTGACAGAGTACTGGGATTTTGATGAATATTGATTAGCGCTCTAGCAAGTAATTTTTTGTAGCCTGGTACAGTTCGTTAAATAAGAAAGAGTTGTGTATCAAGTTAGTGTGGCGGTAGAGGGGGTGGAATTTTGGGTAGAAAAAAGAAATCACTGTGATGGTGCTAATGATTCTCGATTAGGTGAATAATTACTTCTGAAATTAGTCATGCTGCCATGATACAATAGTTCAGATAATAATTACACCTTCGCTAACCACTATGTTTGCCGTTCAGGCCGTCTACTGTTGCGCCCTCTTTTCTTTACATTTCTGTTGTCTGCAAAACTTTATGTGGGAACAAACTTCAGACCACCAACGTCGGGAAGTAGCGTTTGTAAACAGAAAAAAATTTGAAGTGGAGCTATAACGTACAGGGATTCAAGAATAATCACATAAAGAATGACATACGAACCTTTGTTGGAATACTATTATACAGGGTGTTACAAAAAGGTACGGCCAAACATTCAGGAAACATTCCTCACACACAAACAAAGAAAAGATGTTATGTGGACATGTGTCCGGAAACGCGTAATTTCCATGTTAGAGCTCATTTTAGTTTCGTCAGTATGTACTGTACTTCCTCGATTCACCGCCATGATTTCATACGGGATACTCTACCTGTGCTGCTAGAACATGTACGACACATGTGGTTCATGCACGATGGAGCTCCTGTACATTTCAGTCGAAGTGTTCGTACGCTTCTCAACAACAGATTCGGTGACCGATGGATTGGTAGAGGCGGACCAATTCCATGGCCTCCACGCTCTCCTGACCTCAACCCTCTTGACTTTCATTTATGGGGGCATTTGAAAGCTCTTGTCTACGCAACCCCGGTACCAAATGTAGAGACTCTTCGTGCTCGTATTGTGGACGGCTGTGATACAATACGCCATTCTCCAGGGCTGCATCAGGGATTCCATGCGACGGAGGGTGGATGCATGTATCCTCGCTAACGGAGGACATTTTGAACATTTCCTGTAACAGTGTTTGCAGTCACGCTGTTGTGTTCTGTTGCTGTGTTTCCATTCCATGATTAATGTGATTTGAAGAGAAGTTATAAAATGAGCTCTAACATGGAAAGTAAGCGTTTCCGGACACATGTCCACATAACATACTTTCTTGTGTGTGAGAAATGTTTCCTGAAAGTTTGGCCGTACCTTTTTGTAACACTCTGTATTGAAGAACTAACGAGCATGTTTGAGAACTGTGTGCCTGTGCGAAAGCAGAACTCAAGCATTTACCAACGACCGCAAAGTAAATACGAGTGACTTAAGAGCTAGAAGCAGCAAACAAATAGAAATTTTTCATCCGTCAAGGATGGCATGGCGAGGGCTGAGACTGTTGATAAATGTAAAAGTATACTGCGTCAGTAATCTGTATTCCTACTACGTGTTTAAATGGTCCACACCATCACCTTAAGGATCAGATTCGTTACATTCCTGCTGTTGGTTCAGAAGACAGCCACATTTTTACAGCAGCATACAAAGTGCAGAGCAGGTTACGTTTTGTCTTTTGAAGAGAAGTAGAGATATAACGTGCTCTGCACTTGCTCTGCTGCTGTGGAAAGGTAACGGTGCTCCGCGTGAACACCAGGAATGTAACAAACCTTCGGATGAAGATAGTGTGAATCGAAACGCCTAGCAGGAAAATAAATTACTGGCGCAGTAAACTGTTTTATTTATAGCGAACAAGTATTTGATGCATGCAGTGAAATGTACTGGCATTGCAAATAGACAACTGGTATTTCCCAAAGGAATCTTCCAGCAACGCAAGACTTACGTAGCAAACAAGTCGGTGGAAAAAAGAATAACGAAAGAATATCAAATTCTTCTTAGACGTAGGATTGGTTCTACACACGAGCTATCAAAATTAAACTGTGGCCATATAATTTATCAGTGCACGTTTACATTCAGTTACAAAAGCTAATTATAAAAAAGCTGGGACGGCGGCTTTCATTGTGGTTAAACATGCGACTTTTGCATCTCGCCGTAATTTGGATATCGACCACGTACTCTTAAACAGGGTAAGCAAACTCACGGCCATAATGTGCCTTAATTTTTTTAGAAAAGTCTTCTCTCAGCCACTGTTAAATCAATCAGTCTGTGATAAAAACTCACGACGACACGTGATGGATGGGGTTTGATATACAGTCCAGCTAAACATCCGATCACGCAGAACACCTTATTCAACAGATATTTCGCACCATGTGCAAAGAAAGAACGTTAATGGTTGCGCATTGAGCAATATTTTTCCTAATTCTGAAGAACTTCCCAGTTTTTGCTACAGTCTCTCACCTTCGGTCGTCGCACCCGTATCACTTAAAGGGAGCTAGGTTTCCAGCGCGGCTGCAAGAGACAGAGCCAACTCGGGCAGCGCTCTCGCTGCTTATTTATAGACGCCACTGTCACATGCCCGCGGCGTTTCCTGAATTGGTCACCTCCGTCGCCTGCCTGACCTATTGTGTGTACTCCACTCCGCCTCGCGTTTCGGCACTCAGGTTGCTAAAGCGAGACCTTTCGGTTTTCCCTCCGCATCATTCCACACCTTTTCCAATAGCGTATCAACTTTGCTAATCGTGTGATAACAAGATTGAAAGTGTACGTGCTTAGTTTACTTGTCAAATACACCAGTGTAGTTGTCTCAGTATTCAAAATACTGCATAACTAATTATCCTTCAGTTGCATTTTGTAAGAAGGGGAGAATTTTTCATTAAGAGTTATCGGGCAAGTTAAATAAGTCTCTCCGTTATGGAGGTCTGTAATAATTAATAACATCAACATTTAATGGCAGCAGCTTTCTCATTAGTTGAAATGCGCTTAAACGTTTCGACATAATTTTCATAACGACTTGCTAATTCCGCATAGTAAGTAGAGTAGCAATGTAAACGCAGAATATTTCGTATGAAAATGACAACTTTACTGTTTGACAGCGCGACAGCCAGGAAAGTGTTAAGATTGTTGCACTAGTTCAGAGCAGCATAACGATCGAGGTGGCACCGTTAATTGACACTGGGCACTCGGCCGGAAGAACGGGTTTCAAATCCTCGTCCGCCCGTCCACACTTCCATTTGGCGTGGTTGCCCTTACTGTATTAAAACGAATTCCCGTGTGGTACCTGAGATGCCGATATTCTCCTCCATCCTTGCCCTGTACAAACTTGTGTGTTGTCTCTAACGTCGTGTAAACGACTTAGTCATTAATCTTCCTAACTTTCCTCCTCAGTTTTGGCCGTACATGCTACTGCATGGGTGTTAAGGTAAACTACGGACGGTGCCGGTGATCCTGCAACTCGCAGGTAGTCAGATTCACTGGTATCACTTGACGAATTAACATTCGCGTATTCTATAGGGACAGCAGCAACGCTGCCTTCTTCCGTTACGCAAGTTTTCAGTTACGGGTGTAACGAGAGCTTTGTTGATTTGATTTCAAACAAAGACAAACGGAAAGAGACTTAAAACATTGTGGAGAACTGCTTAGTCTCCTAGTGTTTCGTATAATGAAACAGGTAAAGGACAGGGGTGCTCATGATGCTCTAAATAAGTCTGCCTGCAGCGTCTACTATTTCGCCAGTTAAGACGCCTTAGCGGGTAGATACGACTCATCGAGGCGACCAGATGGTACACATAGCTATTATAAAGTTAAGTTTCATTACTGTCCAAATCCAGTGAGTTTTACACTTTCGGTCTAAGAAATATGTGTAAGCGGGAAAAGAAAATAATTTTCCCAGATTATTTAACTCTGTCGGTTTTGCCAAGAATAGCCAATACGGCTACCATAAAATCCACAAAAGAAAAATCCAAATTTTTATGACACAAACGGAACCTCACGAGAAAAGAAGTATTACTAGGTTTAAAAATTCCAGCTGGGAGGATGGGGGGGGGGGGGGGGGGAGCGAGGACTCAATAGTAGTATGCATCATCATATTGTTTGAATTTAGTCGTCGGTAAGACTTTTAATAAAATAAGATGTATGAGAAAGAAACGAGCAAGCTTTCGGAACGTACAAGCATTCCATATAACAACATTGAGTGAAATAGAATGTTCAGAATCCTTTTTTGGCGCCGGTTGGCTAAGTTGTAATTCTTAGTCACCGCCAGGGTTTTTTCATTTCATCCAATCGCTCCATCGCCTCACACGCAGCACCAAATGTTTCAAGTGATTACCACTGTCTTGATCAGATAACTATTTACTGTCGGCTTCTAAACAAGATTGCGTTAAGGATGGATTGGAAAAGGTCGGCAAATTCTACGGCCTCCACTTTCTTAGAAGTTAAACCAACCAGACTTTAATTTGCGGGTCCTTTTTTAGGAATAAGATTTAGTGTATATTTGTGCCTGTGCTATTGTGCTATAGAAGGCTGCGAAACCATAACGCAGTAATTGAAGGATAAATATTTACATTCGAAACACCATACGAGTTGATACCTGTCAGTGCTAACAGAGGTTACTTGGAAAACTGCTTGTAAGAAAGTTTTTCGTGTGATGTGTTGGTACGTCCTGTTCCTGTTTTTCCTCTCGGTTAATGGTTCTGTAGAAAATGGGTTATAACATGTCTATGCAACTTACCACCAGGCAAAATAATGTAAAAGAGCACGCTGGTCGCTTTGAAGCGCTGTAGACGGCGCACAACTGGTAGTGCCCCGTAAAGTCTCTCCACCGCTCGCTAAGGCGTAGCACTGAAGGGGGATGTGTGTGCAATTCGGTTGTTTGAAATAAGCGTAGCAAGACCGGCCGACGTGGAGACGTGACATAATGGTAGAAAAGAGCTGTCGTTTCTGGATGTGCCTACGGCGACACTGTGTTGTCCGATTTGTTGTTTCTAACCGCACAGTCCAGTGTGTCTACAAGGAATAGTGTAAAACTCGCAGCCAAGTACACGGCGTAGGAAGAGTGGTCGTAGAATCATGCTTATTGACAAAAACTAGTAACATGTAAGGCAGTTGTTTTTAACCCTGACAGGAGTCACTGATTTTAGTGAACGCAGGTCCATCTCAACCAGTTACCGAGCGACCTCTGTGGACGGAACTGAATGCAGTGGACGTTACGAGTAGGGTACCAGGCGAACGGCCTAACGATGACAGCGGCATATAGAGCCGCACGTCTTCAGTGGGTCAAACTACACAAACTGGACAGTGGGTCATTGGAGTCGCGTAATGCTTTCCTCCGCGTCGCGATTTCACCTGTTCCCAAATTATGCAAGGCACAAAAGTGCACCGCCGGCACAGTGAAAGCTATAGCCCGTAGTGTGTCGAGGATCTAATTCATACCGTAGATGATTCTGTGATGTTTTAGGGATGTTTCTGATTCAGTGACTTGAACCCACTCATTCGGATTACCGTAACAATGAACTAAGTTGTCTATTTAAACACAGTCGGCGACCAAATCTTGTAAAAGAAAGAGCAGCGTCGTGATGTGTAACCTGTGGAGATTCCCATCTATTTAAAATAATTTCAGTGTTCATAGGGCTGCTCATACATTCTTGGTGTTACGAACGTCCAGGCAGACAAAGTTCAGGACACGTGTATATTAATATAAAGACCCATCTATTGGAATTAATTCCTTTTCTAATCTGTGACTCCTGCCTCATTGACGAGGACATCGCATATATACTACTAAAATGTACACGTACACTGCACAGTATTTTAAAGATTAACGGCAGTTTTGCTCTTACAGTACCTCTTAGGTCCGTAAATAAACAGGTTGCCAAGTGAATTTGTCATATTTGTCATTTCATGCGTCTATGTAAAAGGGAACATCAAAATTTCAGGTTCTTTTATTTATTTCTCTCTCTCTCTCTCTCTCTCTCTCTCCCTATATATATATATATATATATATATATATATATATATATATATATATATATATATATATATATAGATTTTATATTGAGATTTCGTACGGTCAAACGAATGTACTTCGTTAACTACTTACCTCTTTTAGTTATGTTTTACATTTTGTGAAGAAGTCAGACAAATGTTCTGTTTGTTTAATAATGTAGTAAGACGTTGCTTAAAACACACAAAATACATTGAATTGACGAGTCATCGGATAGCGATGTGCACATATACAGATGGCTGTCGTATTGTGTACACAAGATACTACAGGGCAGTACATTGGCGAAGCTGTCAGTAGTGCTCAGGTGATTCATGTAAAAAGGTTTCGATGTGGTGATGGCGCGCGTCGGGAATCTGCACACTTTGAACGCGGAATGGTGGTGGGAGCTAGACGCTTGGAACATTTAGTTTCGGAAATCGTTAGTAATTTTAATATTCAGAAATCCAAAATGTCAAGAGTACGACGAGAATACCGAATTTTAGGCATTGCGTCTCACCACGGTCAACGCAGTGGCCGATGGCGTTCATTTAACGAACGAGAGCAGCGGCGTTCGCGTAGAATAGTCGTCAGTGCTAACGGACAAGCAACACTGCGTGAAATAACCGCAGAAATCAATTGGAACGTACGAAGAACCTATCCATTAGGACAGGGTGGCGAAATTTGTCGTTAATGTGCTGTTGCAGCAGACGATCGATGCGGTTCCATTGCTAACAGCACGATGTCGCCTACAGCGCCTCTCCTGCCCTCGTGACAATATCGGTTTGACCCTTGACGACTGGAAAACCGTAGCCGTGTCAGATGAGTCCCGATTTCAGTTGGTAAGAGCTGATGGTAGGACTCGAGTGTCGTGTAGACATAAAGAAGCCATGGACCCAAGTTGTCAACAAGGCACTGTGCAACCTGGTTGTGGCTGCGTAATGGTGTGGGCTATGTTTACATGGAATGGACTGGATCCTGCGGTCCAACTGAAGGTATCATTGACTGGAAATGGTTATGTTCTACTACGTGGACTTCGTTCCCAAACTACGATGGAATTTTTATGGGTGACAATGCACCATGTCACAGGGCCACAGTTGTTAGCGATTGGTTTGGCGAACATACTGGGTAGTTCGAGCGAATTATTTGACCACCCAGATAGACATGAATCCCATCGAACATTTATGGGATGTAATCGAGAAGTCAGTTCATGTATAAAATCCTGCACCGGCAACGTTTGAGGAATTATGGATGGCTATAGCAGCATGGTTCAGTACTTCTGAAGGGGACTTACAGCGAATTGCTGAGCCCATGCCGCGTCGGGTTACTGCATTACGCCATTCAGGTAGTGGTCCGACAAGATATTAGGAGGTATCCCATGACTTTTGTCGCCTCAGTGAATAATAAAATCTCTGCTGTTCCAATGTATTTCATCTTCATCTCATAGAAAATGTCTGGCGATGAGTGAAACGTCGCTGTTGCCATTGCCGCAGTTTGGTAGTTCTGTGGGATCTGATCATCAGTCAGTGACTTCCAGTGAATGTGGCGTTACTGAAAAATTCGTGGAGTCTTCCTCGCTCAATTGAGGCTATTGTCAAGGCCAGCGGCAGTGCTAAAGGTCATTAGCGTGATGTCCTCTTGGGTGCGGCCAGTTATTTGTCCAGTGTGACAGTTTTCTTCTGTACATAATTTGGCCGTAGTTTTCGGTTAAAACTGTACGATCACAAAAATAATAGAGCGCAACGAGTAATGGCAGTTAACTGAAAATAGCACGGAAAAGTACGCGTAATTCCATTGAAGCATGTGATGGCTGCGTGCGCTGCGACAGAGCGGTGGCCGCGGCGTCCTCCAGCAGCAGAGGAGGCCGTGCGGCTTTTACGGCGCTGTGGACGCTGCTACATGTTTGGCAAGGCAGGCAGGCAGGCAGGCAGGCAGGCCGGTGGAGCAGCCTTTCCCGGCGGCCGTGGGCAGCGCGACTCCGCTCCACTCTCCGGGCCGCCTCGCTGCCGTTGACTCAGCCGCGCACTTCGCCTACCTGGCGCCGCCTTATATGGCGCGGCCGGCCCGCCGCGTTGCATAACGTGGGCAGACCGGTACACTCGCGGGGGTTTAAACTGGCGTCCCCTGCGACTGCGCCGTCTATTTCCAGGAGCTGTCACCTGGGCACCCCCAAATGTGATACAGTAATTCCCGAACTTGAAACGACGACGTAATGGTCCCCTTGACAGTCCAGTACATTGGAGAGATTTTGGGAGGAATAGGACGTGGCTTGTTAAAAGCGCCGTTCTGAAACCTGCCCTGTGTGGTTTAGACGCACCATCTGAATCTGTCGGGCTTCCCGACTGGAGATAAGAGCCACGGCCATCTCGAATGAGACCAGCGTGTTAAATACTGCGTTTCCCTCGAACGAGTATCAGACGTCTGTTCATAGCTTCTGCTCACGCTCATAGTGCATGTGTTAGCTTTAGTTTAAGTGCGATTAAGAATGGTCAGCACATTGAAATATCTTAATGCTGTACACCACTATAAACAATTATTTACGAGGCACTCAGACATCGGATACAATAACAGGGAAGATAGTTGCATGTTACTGTTACACCACGTTTAGGAATTATATGTTAAACATCATTCGTTTCATTGATCAAAAATGAAATGTGATTAGTCAGCTGTGAATTCAGATACGCATAACTAACACCAAGTCGGTTCTTGTGGCTAATTAACATTCTGATTAATAGTTAAGATTGGTACCTATTAGATCAGATTCTTCGGTTGAAAACGATTAGATAAACCTCTCTTCCTAGCCTTCGCTGCTTGATGATTCGAACCATCGCACACGCGACGTACAGTCTGTATGAATTTCTGGCGGCGCAAATGGTTTCCCCCACCATCTCTGCATCTTGGGCCTGTTGCCCTTCTGTTCGTCGATACTATGGAATTCCTGGGTCTCATGCTCGATAGGAAACTATTGGTCCTCCCATGTCCCTTACCTGGCAGCCCGCTGTACACAGTCCCTCAATGTCCTACGTGTCCTCAATGGTACTTCATGGGGTGCCGATCGAACCACCCTCCTCCATTTGTACTGGTCCCTTGTCCGTTCGAAACTCGACTATGGGTGCTTCGTTTATGCATCTGCACGCCCATACTTTTACGCAGTCTCAACACTAAACATCATGGTGACATCCGTTTGGCCACGGGTGCCTTTTATACCAACCCGGTTGAGTGTCTGTCTGCTGAATTTCCACTGTCCTACCACCGTGACTTCCTCCTCAGCAGGTATGCATGCCGTTTGTCTGCCCTGCCTCTTTCTTTGATTATTCCTTCGATCGTCAGTATGGGGCTCGTCCCTCTTCGCTGTTACCTCCTGGCGTCCGCTTTCGCCACTTGCTATGGTGGCTTAACTTCACGCTACCTGCAGCTTTCCCCGTGGGTGTGAACCCTTCACCACCTTGGCTTCGTGAAGCGGCCTTCATTCGCTTCCTAAGGACAGTACTCCAGCCTCGGTCTATCGCCTCCAGTTTCACGACCTTCGCATTGAACTTAGCGATAGTACCTTTATATACACTGGTGGCTCTCGGACTGACCGTGGGGTCGGGTGTGCATTCGTCATTGACACCCATGTCTTTCGACTCGGCTTCCGGCCCACTCCTCAGTATTTACAGCCGAGCTTTTTGCCTTGTATCAGGCCGCGGAGTACATCCGACGACACAGCCTTCCCAATTGTCCTCTGCTCAGACTCACTGAGCGCCCTCCAAAGTCTCTGTGCGCTGTACACTGCTCATCCCTTAGTGCAGCGGGTCCAGGAAAACTGTCACTTGCTCATACTTGGTGGAGCCGATGTCATGTTTCTGTGGGTTCCTGGTCATGTCGGTCTGCCAGGAAAAGAGGCTGCTGCCAAGGCTGCAGTCCTCTTACCTCAGCCCACGAGTACCTCTGTTCTCTCCGATGATCTCTGCATTGCCATCTGTCAGGATGACACCGCCCATGGTCCTCGCTTAACGGGAATAAGCTTCGGCCTATTAAGTCTCTCCCGACGCCTTGGACGACCTCCTCTCGGCCCGCCCGCCGGGAGGAGGTTATTTTAACTCGGCTGCGTATTGGGCACTGCCTTTTTAGCCACCGTCATTTGCTCAATGGCGCTGCCCCACCACTCTGTACGCATTGCGCCCAAATTTTGTCTGCCCCTATCTGCTGGAATGCCCCTCCCCCCGTTTTTTTTACTTTTTACAAATCCACGTTCCATCTTGGGTTTGCCATTTGGTCATTTGATTTACTAGCTGTTTTATCAAATGACGCGCAGACTGTAGCCCGCGTTTTACTTTTTATCCGCCGAAGCAATATGGTGAAGGCCATTTAATTTTTAGTTTTAGATCTCCATTTTTGTATGGTGTCCCTTGTAGCCCTTTCTCCACGTGCCTTGTTTAGATGTCTCCTATTCTTTCCATTGGGACTGACATATAGTAGTTTCCCTTGTCTCTGTGTTTGCGTTCTGAAGTTTCGACTTGGGCTCGTATGACCTCAGTTGTTTTTTGCGCCCTAAAACAAAACAAACACACGACTATACCCATACACCGCGCGACATTTGACACAGCAGGGACATGATCAGTACAGACTCCTTGCGAACTGTTATGGGACCCACTACACTGCAGAAAGTCCGTTTTACTACTACAGACACAAGCCGTCAACAGTTAAACTGTTAAGGAGTAATTAGAGGCAGAAGTTGTTTCTGCGCTTGTCTTGAAGGAAGTCGCTTTGATCCATACCTGGAAAAACTTAAAAGCAGCCGATTCGATATTAGTAAACGTGGTGAGAGCTTAGAGAGCGAAATTTGGTGAGACGTTTTAATAATTTTAAAAATAGCATATATGGAATTCAGCAGCTGAGTCTCAAAAACTAAACCTGAAATTGACCAGATCACTTTTTATTTATTCTTGATGACCGGTTGTGGTTAGATTATCTTCTGAAGATAATGTAACCAAAACCAGTCACCAAGACAACGGTTAAAGGGTGGAACGGTTTTGAGAACTGGTTTTAATTTCAGAAATAAATTAATTTCGCTAAGTTTTTTATGGAAATAAGAGCCGTAAAATAAATAATTTATATTACTTTCATTATTAGGGAAACTTAATCCCGACGAATTTGCGAATGACTCTTATACGTAGTTCGGGACACCTACACGAGAAAGTGCTCGTGACTTTCCTAATTCTCCTCGCTACTTAAAGCTTCATTTGGGACTCACACAAAGTGCTTTGCCGGTGCTGTTAGCTTCGAGATTGGACTTTGTCTTCTATTTCGTAGTAACCACTTCAGCTGGAGGCTACACTTCTAATAAATTCTCACGGTAGCTCCAGAGATGTAAAATTTCATCAGTGTACATCACAGCTGCTGCAGCTAGCTATTTTCTGAACAAGGTAACAAGACTACCTTATGTATCCATATCATTATACAGACTATGTTAACAGACAACAGCCGAAGAGCGTATAGGTAAAAACTCGGGTGTCTGGAGCACGGTTCCAGGTATGATTAAGTATCTTACATTGTGTGATGGTGTCAGTTTTGTTTGTTCGTACGCTGAATAAAGGATACTAGTGAGTTTTAGCAAACGTCCTGTTTTTATTTCTCACAGTCGAAGAAAGATTGACGTGGCTACTACGCTTGAAGAGTCTAAAGAATCCCGTGTTCTGTCATTCGATTTTAGTTATAGCTGTAGTGTCATCGTAGTAATAACGTAGAGCAGACATATTAATAAAAATTAACTAAACAGAGATTTGAGATATGCATATAGTTCAGTACTGCATCACAGCCAAAGGCACGAGGCTACCGCGGGAAGAAAGATTACGCCAAAATGAAGTCTTCGAAATATTTAAAATGGAATTTACAGAAAAAGGGTAAGTCTTCCTCAGAAGTATCATTAGAGAACAAATAATTTCGAGTGTAGCATTCATTGAATTAATACTAAATTCATTTCAGTTGTTAACAAGTCATTAAGGGACGAATGGCAAGAGTTAATTTACACTTGAAAAACCACGTGCACCAAGTTTTGCGAAAACATTTTTGTAGGTTTCTCTGGGCGAAGAATGATTCATTGATGCAAAAACTAGTGGTACCTGCGCTAGGACTGTTAATATTTTTAAAAATACGGGAATGCGATTTATCGATGTTTAAAAAATATCATTAAATAATATCAAAAATGTCATTAACGGTAACTGTTTCATCTCGAAAGAAATAAGGTCCGATGACGCCACCGCGCCGTAACCCGAACCACACAGCGAGTTTTTCTGAATGCAACGGCACCTGTGTGTATGTGTGTGTGTGTGTGTGTGTGTGTGTGTGTGTGTGTGTGTGTGTTTGTTTTGCGATGTATTCTCCAATTTAATACAGATAGGCCATTTTAAAATGGTATCGACTATGATGTCCATGAGATGTCAGATTTTTCTCTAAATGCTGAAAATTCATTTATTCAAATTAACATGAAAGTACTCAACCACCTTGGTCATATAGTAGCAAAATACTTCATTACTTACTAAGTAAAAGGACCGAGCAAGTGCGAATAGCACTCGCGCTCTGAGGATTCCCTACAAACTTAATAATAGTACACGTCTTTCTATTGGACGCTATTTCGGTAACTTGTGTGTCCGTATGCTAACAAATGGTTCAAATGGCCCTGAGCACTATGGAACTTAACATCTGGTCATCAGTCCCCTAGAACTTATAACTACTTAAACCTAACTAAACTAAGGACATCACACACATCCATGCCCGAGGCAGAATTCGAACCTGCGACCGTAGCAGTCGCGAGGTTCCGGACTGAAGCGCCTAGAACCGCTCGGCCACCGTGGCCGGCGTAAGCTAACAAAGTTATCCTACGGGGGAAAGGGGACATGCAGTTTAACGTGGAATCAGAACCACGTGTTATTTCTGGCGACTCCTCACGTCGTTCAGACGTGGAGGCTAGATTAAAACGAAGAATGAAAAATCCGTTGTCCGGCCGGATTCGACCCCTGCATCTCTCTGTTTCCAAGCACGCGCGTTTCCGCTAGAGCAACAGGCCCAACATCTATAGGTTTTGATAAGTGTTTGCGAGTTTCAAAGTACGACGTATATCGGCAATCTTTTGATTCCATTGACATCGAATCTTCATTTCTTACGCTGCCAAGGGACCGTTCATGAGAAAAAGGGGTCTTAAGTGGGGCAGACGGAAAACATTGTGATCGTGTAAGGGTTCAGTTTTTACCGATTGAGTTACGGAATCTTAGAAATCTTTGTTTAATCATTTATTTTTAACCATAGACAAACTACACAGTAGAATGTTTTATCGGTTTTTGAAAGACTGTAAACATCCTGTTACATGTGCAAATTATTATAAAACCTTTAAAAAACTGTCCTGTTGCTTAGTTCATTTGTGGGACTAGATAGGTAGAATAAAGCCACTGCCATTAAATCAGCCCATCCGAATCGCAATGGGTATCAGTGGCTAAATGCTTAACGTTAATCAAAACATTCGGCTGCCGTTTCCGCTTACGTCGACAAGAGGGCGCAACATTGTTACATTTCTTCGTGAATTTTCTACGAGGCGTCTTTATGAAATCTACCATTTTCGTTATAGAATTAAAGACTGTAATTTTTTCTCAAGAATGGCTGGCATATCCACTTGTTTTTCTGTAGGATTGCCGCTAGTTAACGGAGCTATGTATGATACCTACCGCACCTACCCGATGGCTCTCGAAAGTCGAGCGTGGTCCCTCCACTGACAGCACTCTGGGCCTTTTATTCCGGAGCCTCTCGTGAAGGGTGACGTAAATCGTCTGGCGGGAAGAAAGGAAGCTCATTGATCGAGCATCCGCTGCTGGCGGTGGCACATCACACGGGGCGGACGACCTTGTCGCCCACGGGCGCTCGGCTGCCTGCGGCTGCGGCTCTACAATGCGCGCGGCGCGGCGGCCAGGGTCGCCAGAGCGCGCCACGCCCGCAGCAGGTGCACATGTGCGGGGCGGGCGGGCGCGCGCGCGCGAGCTCAGGCCGAGCCGCTGTCAGGCGATTTCTCCGCCTCGTACAGAGATATAGCAACAAAAAATTTCTTTTGTTTCGTTTAAGTGGATAAATTGGTGATAACGTGACGCCATGAAATTGTTTTCGGCGGTTCGTCGCTTTGGTAAATTAATCTAAAGGCGGTGAAGGCGTTAAGACGTCTGGTCATTACTTTTAACAGTTATAAAATTGGTGGTTCAGTTTGTGCTGTCCCCGCCACACTGATGAGTTTTATTATTTGCGGCGTTCGGCTCTGTCTTAATGTTGACTAAATTCGTCGAGCCAAAGAGGGGACGGCGCAGCTGATGAAGAAAATGTCACCTATGGCGATCATTTACCAGTAACTGAAGCTGTCTGACTGCTTCTCGTAATAACTCTTACTCAGAACTTCTTTTTTACAATAGTTACAGCGATTTATTTCTGATACCGATGTACAGTCGGCTCTTGAGGTACCGCCTACTGCGTTAGGGCCGTTAAATTGCTTCTTCCTACTTTCGCTGTTTTACACAAAGTTCCTCATTATACATTCTTCGGTTTTTTTTTCCTCCTCCGAAGTCCAATAACCGCCTCTGAATATCCCGCCGCCGCGACTCTGGACCTCCATGGAGCGACGTCATCAGCCTTACTGTGTTTGCTCCGTGGCGGCCCGCTACTTGCCGCGTCAACGGAAGTCCGCGCCGGTTGCTGGCTCGGTATTTGAATTATCTGCACATATAAAAACCAAATACTTCCGCAGTATTTGTGCACAAAACTAACAAATCCTAACCCGCAACTCAATTTTATCATTTAATTAGAATTTGTGATAGGCCAGGGGCGATAGATGGCGCAAGCAACAGACAACTTGTCGTCTGTTAGACCACAAGTTCAAATGTGTGCTACGTGTTAATTTGTATGCTCATTTCACGGAGGCTCGTGAATAAGATGCACGCAAAAATACATGTGTGTTCAAAAACTTAAATGCACACTGCCTGACTCCGTTACTGTTAAGATAGTAATTTCCATACCGACTGACTTAGCGCATTTCTGTAGAGGCTACTCTCGCATTCCAAGAGAGCTGATGTAAATTCAATATGTGCCCATACTGATGTAGGTTTTTGTGTTTTTCGTAGGTAAGGTGAGAATTAAATTTTTCCTAGAGAAGACCGCGTTCTATTTCCCTCCTTCACACTTCTGCGGTTCAAGTGTCCCATCCTCTTAACCTCCATATCATATGGAAACTAAATTGCAGCCTGCATTTTTCGTCGTCTACGAAGAAATCTGGTCACATCCTGAAACGGGAAGTACTAAATGAGTTTGTGCTTTGGATATTAGATCACTGTTAGTGAACAGTCACGTAGTTGACAGTGATAGGCGTGCAATACCACCATCTGGCCGTTTCAGTTAACAAGTAAGCCGTAGAGGTCCTTATTTCTTGTACGAATCTAATACAATATTTATATATCCACCCACAAAGAAATAAATTGTCGCAGTTTCATCAGCATATTCTAGGATACTCTGATCTCAAGTATCCGGGTACCCATTTGTGGACGTCAATATGGGGTGTGCCCATCCTTCTCATTTAATACAGCTTGAACTTTGCTGGAGACAGTTTCAATGGTGTGTCTGAATCAGTTTGGATGAATGAAAATCAGTTCTTCAGAGATAGGGGGGTAAGAGGGGGTGTAGGCAAACCGAGGTATCTGACCCTGGTTGCAAGCATCCAGCGCACTGTGGCGGAACCGGTTTATAGTATTTCGTGACTTTAATTACCTATAAATGATATTTCAGGTAGATCAAAAAATATATATAAAACCAGTTACCTATTGTCAGTGTAACAATTAGTTTGATCTCAGAAATGATTGTCCCGGCTAATATGTCACTCTGCTAAAGAAATCTCCACTTGACGTTGTGTAGCAATGTCTGTAAAGTCGTGTGGCACTAAATTGCGTATCATTCATCAGGTTTTACACAACTGTTAAGATGGAAACACCTTTCTCTAGCAAAAGGAACATTTAGTCACAGAATAATACCCGCGCGCAACACTGACGACGTATGTCTCCTATTAAAATATTTCATGTAAATCGTCCGAAATAATTAGGCTTCATACATCAGCAAATAAGAAATTGATATTACGTAACGTGCTATGAGCATTGTATTTAAGGATTCAATCTGAGTTGAATTCTGTGTTTTAAAGTAGATTCGAGACCACCGGTGCACATTTATTTCCCTTCATTTATTTCTAACAACATGTATGTTTGTTAAAATTCTCGATTCAAAACTGCCGCGGAGATATTTTTGCTAAGATGGCGGCAGACAGACGATAGTCAATTTGTCTATTGTTCTGATTTATGTTATCAATGTAATGTATTTAGGAAAAACTATTTAAACCTTTTATCTCTCTTCTTTAGCATATAAAATCACTTTCAATGATAAATACCGTCATATTTTTTATACCAGCTACTAGTAAACTCCGCTGTAAGTTACTAGCGCTAATGGCTGCGCTCCTAATTGCGGAGCTGAAAATTAACACTTAAAAACATTAATTAGATTGGATTATTATTGAAATAAATACAAATCCACGTCTAGACAATAGCGACTCTATTTCTCAAATAATAATTAACAGGTTCTCTCTTTACATACCTCACACGTCTCACGTCCGAACAGTTCAACGGTTAGCACAGGAAGAACTGAACCACAATTATCACAGATAACAAAGAAAGATTATAATTGTCGTTCTGTGAATGTAGTTCTCTGATAATTTTTAATTCACACAGAAATTAAATTATTACAGAAATAATGAAATAATTATCGTCATTTTTACACAATACAGTATCGGTAATATTGGTTGAAGTTTGTACACTTAGTTCATTTTAACATCTCGTGGCCAGAACATATTGTCGTGGATATTACAGCACGTTAGTCTATCGATTATTCGTATGTTTTTGAAAAGCATCCCTGTTGGTTTCTGAACATTTTCTAAGTTTCTTTCTGAATGAATCAGAAGTTGATTTTTGAATGGTGCATAGTGTACGTATGACTTTGTAAGGGGAATCATCGTCGCATCTAGAAATAAACTTCCCTGCAGACAAAAGGGGACGGGGCTATACAAGCTGAGCGTAGTAAGGCGAACGGATGGATGCCAATCACTGTCTGATTATGTGGTTGATTGGGTTTGCGAATAATCGGCGTTGTTATAATTACTTGCGAAATCCATAGATTCAGACTACCGGAGTGGAAATAAAGGACTAACAGGAATAATAGGTGAGAAAGATTATGTATTATCTTCTCCGTGTGTCGAAGAAAACGAAATTTTGACAGAAAATTTTTGGCCAGTTCGCTACACTAGTAAGGGCCAGTTTTACAGTGCCCGGCTAGCAGCCGCTTAAAGTTCTGTTCTGGAAGTAGCGCGGAAAACGCAGGAACATGTAACAGCACGTAACCGGAGAATAATCGTGGGATAACCAAACCGGTGATTCTGGCAGGGTTAATGAAGTTAACCGACGAATAAGTTTTGATAATGGCAAGAATAGTTACAGAATTACTGATGACAAGATTGTCTGTTAGAACGAGGAAGGAGAAGAAGCCGGGGACATCACACAAATTATGGAAGAAAATGAGGACTCCAAATTTATACAAAAATTTCGTACTGTTAGCTTTCGATCTCATGCTTGAGAAACTGGAGCGTAAGAATGAAATGTGAAACTATTTTCTAACATAAAGCTTTTTGCTTGTAGTAGGCGTAATAGGCATCTGATATTGGTATTTCGTGAATTATATTCTGTCGCGTTATAAAAATGACCATTTGTGCCAAAACAGTCTCGTTTATTTGGTGTGTGTTAAAATTGCTGCAATATTAGAAAGTCCTATTTTGTTTTATCTAGCAGACAGTGACAAAATAGACGTCATCAGATCGAGAAACCACACTTACTTGGGTACTTCCTGTACTAACAGCTTCTCAGTATTGGAGAACGTTTCCATATTTCGTGTAGCAAAACGCTTGACGAACTTTGATGAGGCAATAGACCCTTTCGCAGAAAGGAGAGCACGCCATGTAAAGCTGTAGCAAGATTAGAGAGAGAAAATGCTAGGACTTAAGGATTGAAGAAATGTGTACTGCCTTGCTTGTATCTTGTCTTTACTGGTTTTATGTATCCAATATCTTATTTTATGTAACGCAAAAAGCAGGTTACTAGCTAATAGGCAATAAAGAGTGCAGATTTTCTGAAGAGTTATTGTTCTCCCGATTACAGATAATCACGTTCAGTATTTTTTTTTTTTTTAAAGAGAGGGGCAGGATGTCAGGCCGGCCGACTGGGAGCAGGGAGAGACACCCCAGGGCATTTCAGTATCCGCTATCCTGAATATAGTTTGATGGCATCCATTACAAAATATACACGTTTCAATTCCACAGAGCGAAATACAGTGACGTACGTTAGAAGAATGCTGTGTGAAGAGGCATGGCACTGCGCTTTAACACACTTAAGATCAAATAACATGTCTTACGGTTTCCTCGAGCACACGTTTTGTGTATCAGACTCTTCAGAAAGATGTGCGCTACGAAATGAACATATTTCTAAAAATTCGATTTTTCAAGATTTGACATCCTATCTCAAATGCTCGAGAGGTGGTGGGGCGGGGGGGGGGGGGGGGGGGGGGGAGGGGAGGGAGAGAGAGAGAGAGAGAGAGAGAGAGAGAGAGAGAGAGAGAGAGAGAGAGAGGGCTTAATATCAGGTCGAGGCCTACTTCATTGGAAATTTGGACATGCGACTGTGCACTTTCAATATGCACATTTTAGTATTGTTCACGAAATTCCTATGCTCTTGGAGTATCCTCTGATGTCTTGTTTCTTTTGTGACATAGTGTAAAATCTTTTAATGTTTTACACGTGCTCCCTACGTCATCGTAGCTGCGCAACCGCGGTGGCCCCTTTTATGTGGCGCTCTCTGGCAACTGCTGAAACGAACCTATTTCTAACAAGTCGCGGGAAAATACTGCGAATGGTGGTTTGAAAAGCATTATTTTCAAAGTAAATTGTCTTTTACGCAAGTTGAACCATGTGCGAGAATGTACGATGAATTTCTTAAATCATAGAGCGTTTGACTCTGATTTAAAAATCACCTCTACATCTACTTCCATACTCCGCAAGCCACCTGACGGTGTGTGGCAGAGGGTACCTTGAGTACCTCTATCGGTTCTCCCTTCTATTCCAGTCTCGTATTGTTCGTGTAAATGAAGGATTGTCGGTATGCTTCTGTGTGGACTATAATCTCTCTGAATTTATCCTCATGGTCTCTTCGCGAGATATACGTAGGAGGGAGCAATATACTGCTTGACTCTTCGGTGAAGGTATGTTCTCCATACTTTAACAAAAGCCCGTACCGAGCTACTGAGCGTCTCTCCTGCAGAGTCTTCCACTGGAGTTTATAATCTCCGTAACACTTTCGCGATTACTAAGTGATCCTGTAATGTAGCGCGCTGCTCTCCGTTGGATCTTCTCTATCTCTTCTATCAACCCTATCTGTTACGGATCCCACACTGCTGAGCAGTATTCAAGCAGTGGGCGAACAAGCTTACTGTAACCTACTTCCTTTGTTTTCGGATTGCATTTCCTTAGGATTCTTCCAATTAATCTGTCTGGCATCTGCTTTACCAACGATTAACTTTATATAATCATTTCATTTTAAATCACTCCTAATGCGTACTCCCAGATAATTTATGGAATTAACCGCTTCCAGTTGCTGACCTGCTATTTTGTAGTTAAATAATAAGGGAACTATCTTTCTATGTATTCGCAGCACATTACACTTGTCTACATTGAGATTCAATTGCCATTCCCTGCACCATGCGTCAATTCGCTGCAGATCATCCTGCATTTCAGTACAATTTTCCATTGTTACAACCTCTCGATACACCACAGCATCATCTGCAAAAAGCCTCAGTGAACTTCCGATGTTATCCACAAGGTCATTTATATATAATGCGAATAGCAACGGTCCTATGACACTCCCCTGCGGCACACCTGAAATCACTCTTACTTCGGAAGACTTCTCTCCATTGAGAATGACATGCTGCATCCTGTTATCTAGGAACTCTTCAATCCAATCACATAATTGGTCTGATAGTCCATATGCTCTTACTTTGTTCATTAAACGACTTTGGGGAACTGTATCGAACGCCTTGCGGAAGTCAAGAAACACGGCATCTACCTGGGAACCGGTGTCTATGGCCCTCTGAGTCTCGTGGACGAATAGCGCGGGCTGGGTTTCACACGACCGTATTTTTCGAAATCCATGCTGATTCCTACAGAGTAGATTTCTAGCCTCCAGAAAAGTCATTATACTCGAACATAATACGGGTTCCAAAATTTTGCAACTGATCGACGTTAGAGATATAGGTGTATAGTTCTGCATATCTGTTCGACGTCCCTTCTTGAAAACGGGGATGACCTGTGCTCTTTTCCAATCCTTTGGAACGCTACGCTCTTCTATATACCTCCGGTACACCGCTGCAAGAAGGGGGGGCTCTTCGATGACGAGCCATTTAGAATAATTTCGAGCAGAGATCAGATATTTATGTCGTTATTAAAAATTTTACTGGCACGTTTGTGTGATATATCTTAAAGTGTAATACGCGCATAAAAGACCAATATTACATGTGAAAGCTTTGATTTTTTATAGCATGTCTATGCATATTAATTTAAACCATTAACTTTTCGTGTTAGTGTGTTCGTGCTACTTAAGTGATCGACCTATTGGCTGATTACATCACGTGTCTAAGCTCTGAATATCCGCTGTCATCGGCTGGCGAGATCACGTGACATGAGGTACGACTGGCTTACTAAAGCGTATTGCAGTCTCGATTTCAATGCTTCGCAAAGTAACGTTCGTTGCTTGGAATTCGAATTTATACTTTCGTAATACGAAAATGTGCAGCGTACATGTTGCTGCGCATCAGAGATCTTTCCAAAAGTGTGTTTTGGTTGTTTTTTTTTTCTCGTGTTTCGTTTTCTAAAGTGCCGGGAAATTGTACGCCTTTCAAAGGATTGATAAGTTTTACAGTTCTGAGAGAAAATATACGGTCACTTAACGCGGAAAAAGTATTTTTAACCGGGAAAAATCCGGGTTTTTTTTTTGCTTGTTCGCGTATACACCCTGTATAAAAAGGGAGGGAGGGCGGAGGGTTGTTGTACGTAAGTGCATCAGTTAATTACAGCGCTAGTGTCAACATAACTTCCAAAATACAGCATTTTCTTTCAACAAAAAATCTGTAATCGAATTTATGCTTCGCACTTAATTGTTGAAGCGTCCAGAACACTTAGAACTGAAAATATTATACAGCCATTTATTTACTTGACACAGTTTCCAAAGTTCTCTAATGGTTTCAGTATCGTCGTAAACTAATGGCGGTGATAGGCTCAGTTAGGTTCAGGACAGTGCTGTTGGTGTTATTGTCGTCTTCAGTCGGAAGACTGGTTTAATGTAACTCTCCATGCAACTCTGACCTGTGCGAGCCTCTTCATCTCCGAATAACTACTGCAACGTACATCTTTGTGAATCTGCTTACTATATTCATCTTTGTCTCCCTTCACGATTTTTATCGCCCACACTTCCCTCCAATAGTAAATTGGTGATCCCTTTATGCCTCAGAATGTGCCCTATCAGCCGATCCTTTCTTTTGGTGAAGTTGTAACAAATCTCGTGTCTTCCCAATTCTGTTCAGTACTTTCTCATTAGTTACGGGAGCGGAGCTCGCCCGATTAGCCGTTCGGTCTAACGCACGGCTTTCCTAACGGGAAGGCCTGCCGGTCCCCGGCACGAATCCGTCCGGCGGATTAGTGTCGAGGTCCGGTATGCCGGCCAGTCTGTGGATGGTTCTTAAGACGATTTTCAAACTTCCTCGGCGAATGGGGGCGGTTTCCCTTATTCCGCCCCAGTAACACTATGTCGGAGATTACTGCACAAACACTTTGTCCACGTACGCGTACACCATAATTAATATACCACGAAAACATTGGGGGCTACACTCATCTGCCGTGAGACGTTCCCGGGGAGGGTCCACTGGGGGCCGAACTGCACAAATCCCTGGCTTCGGTGTGGACTCCTGTAGCCTGTTGTGGTGGTGTGAACCACTGAGGGCTACGGCGGGGACGAAAGCTTCTCCGTTGTTTCTAGGTCCCCAGTTCCATACAATACGTGATCCATACATCTAATCTCCGCATTCTTCTGTAGCACCACATTTCGAAAGCGTCTGTTCTCATTTTGTCTAAATTCTTTATCCACCATGTTGCACTTCCATACAAAGCTACACTCAAGAACAATATCTTCAGAAAAGACTTCCTAACACTTAAATCTGTATTACTCTCCTTCATTAAAGTTTTTCTTGCCATTGCCAGTCAACATTTTATATCCTCTCTACTTCGGCCATCGTCAGCTAAAATAGCAAAATTCATCTATTACTTGAAGAGCCTCGTTTCCTAATCTCTTTCCCTTAGCATCACCTGATTTTAGCCGACTACATTCCATTATCCTTGTTTTGCTTTTGTTGTTCATCTTATGTCCTCCTTTCAAGACACTGCCTATTGTCTAGTCCATTAAACTGCTCTTCAAAGTCCTTTGCTGTCTGACAGAATTACAATGTTTCATCATCAAACCTCAAAGTTATTTCTTCTCCCTGAATTTAATTCCTACCACAATGTTTTTTTTTTATTTTTATTTTTTTATTTTCCTTTGCTGCTTGTTCAATGTGTCTCTAGATAGGATACAGCTGTGTCACTCTCTTTTCAACCATTGCCTCACTTTCATGCCCCTCGACTCGTTCAAAAACCAGACGGCAGTCGTAAAAGTTGTAAATAGCATGTTGCTATCTGTATTTTACCCTTGCTACCTTAACAGTTTTGGAGATATTATTCCAGTCAACATTGTCAAAAGTTTTCTGAGTCTGCAAGTGGTAACTATGTAGATTTGCCTTTCCTTAACCTATCTTTTAAGACAAGTCCTAGGGTTAGTATTGCCTCGCATGTTCCTACATTTCTCCGGAATCCAAACTGATCTTTCCCGAGGTCGGCTTGTACCAGTTTTTCTCTTCTGTAAAGAATTTGTGTTAGCATTTTGCGACCACGTCTTGTTAAACTAATAGTTCGGTAATTTTCACACACGTCAGCGACCGCTTTCTTTGAAACTGGAATTATTATATTCTCCTGGGAGTCTGAGGGTATTTCACGTGTCGCATATCTTGCACTCTCAGTAGTTCTAATGGAATGTTGTCTGCTCCCGGGGCCTTGTTACTTCGGTCTTTCAGTGCTGTGTCACATTCTTCACGCAGTACCATATATCCCATCTCATCTTCATCGGCTTCCATTTTCATAATATTGCCCTGAAGTATATCTCCCTTGGATAGACCCTCTATATACTTCTTCCACCGTTCTGCTTTCCCTTTTTTTGCTTCGGACTGGTTTTCCCTATGAGCTCTTGATATCCGTACAAGTGCTTCTCTGATCTGCAAAGATCTCTCTAATTTTGCTATACGCGGTATCTATCGTACCCCTAATTATATATGTTTCTACATCCTTGTCCTCCAGCCGTCCCTGCTTAGCCATTTTGCACTTCCTGTCGATCTAATTTTCTAGAAGTTTGTATTCCCTTTCGCCTTCTTCATTTACTGCATTTTTATATTCTCTCTTTTCATCAGTTAAATTTAACATCTCTTGAGTTTTCCAAGGGTTTCTACTAGACGTTCTCTTCTTACCTATTTGATCCAGCGCTGCCATAAATTACTTCATCTCTTAAAGGTACCTACTCGTCTTCTACTGTATGCCTTTCCCCTGTTCTAGTCAATCGTTGTCCAATGTAGTACGGTGTACTTACTACTCGTTAAGTTTTAGCAAAGAAAAGTGAAGTATGCCGTCTCAAGGAACATAGTCAGTAACTTAAATATGGAGAGGTGGTAGTACATGCTTCGTTACCATTTTAGTCACAGGAACTGATAAGATACCACACTTTCAGCAAAGTTTAGCGAACGCCGCAGAAAATCTTAGCCGAACGTACCTAATGACTTGGAGGGCTATACAGTTTCTAATACGATAGATCGATTCAGCCCGGGAAACGTGTCTATACCTTCTATATTTGACTAATCTCGGAGTAATAGATACTTAGTAGTATGAAATTAGGAATAATTGAGCTGCTTTAGAAGAGGCGCATGGATTCGTTAGTTGTACCGTCCACAAGATAGTAACAATATTCGCAGCGATAAGATATAACAGGCTGATAAAATATTCTTAAGAGCAACATCACAACCATAAATTTTTATGGCCAAAAGACTTCATACACTAGCAATATATGTTCTTCGCGGTATCTGCAGTTTCCCTACAACGCGCTAACTACTGAATGGATGTACCTATACACTTTAGATGGTGGAAAATACCGGTTCTTCATAACCCCATTGGAGACAATGCTCCATTTATCAGGAATTCAGTAAGAAAGCTAATGTTTGTAAATGTCAGTAACGAGTCAACTATATGCTAAGAAAAGGAAACATACATGACATGTATTGTCACAGAATCAATCGATTACTACTTACACGTACAAAATTAAACTTCAATAAAAATGGTAACAGGATTCCGTTACGTTAGCTCAGTGTATCTCGATCGTATGCAACAAAAGCGAAACATTCAGCAGAAATATTCCTTCCCCAGATACTTCTCCGTGGTACAATGGTCAGTGCATTCCGAGGCTCGCTCAACCTGCGTCTTGGCTTACAGAAGCAGTGTCAACTTCCCAGTCAACCTATCGGCCGAAGGCCGAACGAGCGGTCCCGACACTGATAGCCGTGCGACCGGAGCTCTTTCGCCCCCTCGCGTTCCCCCTTTCGACATCGGCTGCAAGCAGTGTTTTTGAACTTACCGCTAACTTACTCGTATTTCAACTTCGTTTTAAAAAACCATTAGCAATTATGTACAGATAGTTCTGCACAGAAGCGAGGTGTTGAAAGTATCGAAAAATCTCGAGCGCATTTAGACAATACCATGTTGATTACTCTAGAAATTTCGTTCTTGTTTGTCTCTTCGGAGTGTCCCTTGAAAGTTGTTGACACGTCCTGAAATTAACCCAACCTGAGATGGTTCTTTACGTAACGTATCCTTCGTTGTACTTCCTAGGCTTCCGTAATAGCTCTACTTATAAATTCTTTGTGTTTAATGAAATGAGTCTAACGTGGAGGAATATTACTACTTTCGTGACCCGTTACGCGACCCTGTATACTGTACATATGCTGGAATTGTTCCGATAGTAACTTTCTAAAGTACCACTTCGACACTACCACCGGCAGGAGCAAATTGAAGTTAAGATTTTCCTAAATTATCAATAATTGGTTCCTTCTACCGACCCCCACCACCGACTCAGATGATAGTTGCTGAATAGTTCAAAGAAAACTTATTTTAAACAGGTACCGCACTCTGACAATTACCGTTGGTGGTGACTTCAATCTACCTTTGATATATGTTGGTGAAAATAGATGTTTAAACTCAGTGGAAGGGGTAAAACGTCGTCCGAAATTGTACTGGATACTTTCTCAGAAAATTATTTTGAACAGTTAGTTCAGAAGCCGACTCGAAATGTAAATGGTTGCGAAAACATAATTGATCTCTTAGCAACAAATAATGCTGAGCAACTAGGAAGCATGATGACGGATACAGGGATTAGTGACCACAAGGTTTCTCCAGCAAGCCGGAATACCGTAACATCCAAATCCACCAAAAATAAAGGCAAAGTACGTCTATTTAAAAAAGCAGATGAAAATTTGCTTAACACCTTCCTAAGATATCTTCTCCACTCCTTACGATCTGACGATTTAAGCGTAGACCAGATGTGGTTTAGATTCAGAGAAATACTATCGACGGCTATTAAAAGACGTACAGTTAATAAGAGAGGGTACTGACCCCCTTGGCACACAAAACGGATCAGAACACTGTTGCAGTAGCAACGAGAAAAACAGGCCAAATTTAAAAGAACGCAAAATCTTAAAGATTGACGAAGTTTTACTGCAGCTCGAAATAAAGCACGAACTACAGTGCGAGGTCGTTTTAATAGTTTCCACGACTAAACTCTGCCTCGAAATTTGGCAGGAAACACGAGATTCTGGACATACATAAAGTACACGAGTGGCAAGACGCAATCAATACCTTCACTGCGCGATAACAACGTTAGTCACTGATGACAGTGCCACTAACGGCAGAGTTATTAAACACGGTTTTCCGAAACTCCTCCGTCAAAGAAGACCAAGTAAATCTTCCTGAGTTCCAATCAAGAACTGCGGAGACAAGAAACATAGTAGATATCCTCGGTGTAGCAAAGCATCTTAAATCACTTAAGAAAGGCAAGGCCTCTGGTCCAAACTGTATACCAGTCAGGTTCCTCTGCGTATGCTGATACAATAGCTCCACATTTGGCAATTATATAAAACGGCTCGCTTACAGCAAGATCCGTACCTAAAGACTGGAAAATTGCTCAAGTCACACTAATACACAGAAAGGGAAATAGGAGTAATCCACTAAATTACAGGCCCATATCACTAACGTCGATTTAGAGTAGGGGTTTGGAACGTATATTGTATTCGAACATTATGAAGTACCTCGAAGAAAACTATTTATTGACACACAGTCAGCACAGATTCAGAAAATACCGTTCTTGTGAAACATAACTAGCTCTTTATACTCATGAAGTAATGAGTACTGTCAACAGGGGATGTCAAATTGATTCCACGTTTTTAGATTTCCATAAGGCTTTGGACACCGTTCCTCACAAGCGTCTTCCAAACAAACTGCGTGCCTACGGAGTATAGCCTCAGTTGTGCGACAGGATTCGTGATTTCCTGTCAGAAAGATCACAGTTCTTAGCAATAGACGGAAAGTCGTCGAATATAGTAGTAGTAGTAGTAGTAGTAGTAGTAGTAGTAGTAGTAGTAGTATCTGGCGGTCTCCAAGAAAGTGTAAAAGTTTTTCTGCTGTTCTTGATCTACATAAACGATTTAGGAGACAGAGTAGCGCTCTTAGATAGTTCTCAGATGATGCCGTCATTTGCTGTCTTGTTAAGTCATCAGACGATCAAAACGATGTGCAAAATGATTTAGATAATACAATGATTGAAGCAGAAGAAAAGAATTAAAATTTCTTTTGCGGCCGGGACTCTAAATAAGCCGGGTCTTCTTGCTTGCTAGATATCCGTGTGGCGCAAAAATTGGCAATTGACTCTAAATAATGAGAAGTGTGAAGTAATCTGCATGAGTCATAAAATGAATCCGCTAAATTAGGCTGTAATCTCAACTAAATGCTTAGAGATTACAAATACGAATGACTTAAATTGGAATGATCACATTGACGATGCGATGGAACAAGCAAAACAAAGGCTGCGATTTACTGACAGAATACGTGGAAAATGCAGCAAATCTACTAACGAGACTGCTTACACCAAGCTTGTCCGCTTTCTTCTGAAGTATTGTTGTGCGGCGTGGGATCCGCATCAGATGGGACTGACAGAGGACATAAAAAAGTTCAAAGAAAGACAACACGTAGTATAGCGAAATGAGGGACAGAGTGCCACGGGTGTGGTACACGAATTGGTGTGGCAGTAAATAAAACAAAGCCATTTTTCGCTGCGGTAGGACCTTCTCATGAAATTTCGATCACCAAAATTTTGTGGAAGTGATCATTGCAATAAAATAAGAGAAATAAGAGCTCGCACGAAAAGATTAAAGTGTTTTTCGGGCGCGCCGTTAGAGTGGAACTGTTAAGAAACAGCTTGGAGGTGGTTCGATGATCTGTCAGCCAGGCACTTAATTACGAATTGCGGAGTAACGATGAAGTAAAAGGTGGAAATATAATACCGCTAAGGATCTTGACAGGAGATTGCCCTCGTTCAATTTATACTACCGCTGCATCTATAAATATTTCGACGTCGACAAACGTTATTCAAAGCGCATTTCCTTTCTTTTTCAGTAGGCTACTATTCCGTCAAAGATTGATTGGAACAGTACCGTACGAACAGAGGGTCAATGCTCGTAAATTGACCTCTCGCATTATCATCCTCCTCAATTCACGTATAATATAAAATTTGTGTAATAAGAGACTTAGCGATCCAAATTCGCTCTCTCTTAAAGCAATTCTTGTTGTAAGACGTTGGCGTCGTCGTGACAGTACGTATTCTAACCTGTCTTCAGATGCTGATAAAGATAACACTTAAGGTGGAGTAACAGGTGAGCTTGTTTCGGAACAGGATGTAGGAACTTAAGCAATCTGAGACGTTTCCGTAGATAGCACTTGTATTTCCGCAATAGTAAGAGCCATAAAACTGGACGGATCGTTTCTAATTACGTCGACCTGATTTCTACACACCCTTAAACGAGCCAAAAGAATACTAGTACGTTAGTACAGTCCTTCACAACATTAAGTGGTCAAATAATATTTTTCCTTGTGGCGAAAAATTTTGTGAGTTTCTAAAAAATGTAGCTAGTAATTTCTAGTAATGTACGTAATCATTAGATAAATCGTAACTCAGTATTTTATTTCCCAGGAATTGATGACTTTCGAAAATGCAGTTACATATACCGCTTAGTCAGGAGGATAAAGTGGCAATTATGCACAACCATAAGCGATGAAAATTAGTCCAAAAACAGTTAACGAAAACGTATTAACGAACGGTCCTAAAACATCGAAACAAGTACAACATACCTTGCGAAATACTGTTAACTCCTATTTAATTTCTTCGTTTTGGTTACACAAGTTTGTGTCAAGAACCAGGAGAAATGGTAAGGACGCAAGATATCGGACTCGTACCATCGAAGAACGAAGCTCTAAACGCCTGCCGAATTCTGTGTATTATCCCTGAATAACTTCAGGTGAATGCTGAGGGCGCGAACAATTTTGCTCTACATAATTGTCTAGTTACTTTCTTCTCTGTCCAGTGACCTGTTTCGGCAAATCGTTAAGCTCTGCATCTCCTCCTTTCGATGCTGTGTATGGTCATCTTTGATAAAATTTGTTTTCTGGGCAGCATAAAAGCAAGTGACAGAACGGTGCAAGGCGCGTGATTGTTGCGTCAGGTCGTAAACTCATTTTGTTCTGCGGGTGTTACGACTCTTCCCGGATTAGCGGATATAAGAACACAGAGATAGAAAATTAATAGGAAGCTAAGTTCATCCGGTTAGAACAATTAACATTCTAGATTGTTCATAACTAACGAAAGAAATTTTCTGGCCTGCAACGACGACGCTTTCACAGCCAGTTGCTGGACATAAGTTTAGTATGTAGCTAACTGTAGTGGGGTGCATGTGCAGTATAGGCACATAAGAGCAATAAGAGCGGGCCATGTTCCTTCAGCTGAAGAACTGCTCAGCCAAAAGCGATTTGTTGAGTAGAACGTCTTCCTGTAATCACTTGTCATGTTCTTTTTTGTGGGCCGTGTAGCTTGAAAGTGTTTCATTCAGGGGAGATGATCAAAAAGAGAAGACTTGTGGTTTAAGTGATAGTCTTAAAAATGTGAGTTACCTCATTTCTGTTAACAATGCTTTGTATTGGATTACGAATGGTGTGACACTGTTTTTAAATATTTCGTAATGTGTGAGAAATCAAACCATTAATTCGGAAGATAATTACCCCATCTTAAAACACTTCCGTTAATGATAATTGTTATTTTGACACAAATATACCAGAATTCATGTAAATCTACAATTTTGTCGACTGCTTGACGATGGAAAGCAGCCGTTAGTGATAGCCTGTATAATATTCGATTTCACAGGTGGTGTTTACGCTAAACGTATGCCAAACGGAGCAGATTGTTAAGCAACTTCCTACTGACAAAGTGAGTGTAAAAAGTGATGTTGTGAGTTAAATAAAATCTCATAATTCGATTAAAGCATCGCCCAACATGACTCATAATCACTTATCTTTTAAAGACGCTCGATGGGAGATGCGCACTAAGACTGCAGCGCGTTACGTTTTATTGTGATGTCGTAAGTTTCTTTCCAGTGCTGTAGTAGGGCACCGGAGGAAGCACGGGCGGCGAAGGCATATCTCGGGCAGGTAATTTGCGAGTCGCCCAGCTCGGTCGGCAGACGACGCGGGGTGTTCGCGTGCCGGCAGAAGTAGCGGACAAGACTGCAGCGTCGGTGCAGGCGGCTCGCACGCCAGTCGATAGCGGGCCGAGGTCGCGTACCGACTGCCGTGCCGTGCACCGCCGTGCGCACCTTCTCGTCTTCATTTTCATGTCTGCCTCCGTGTCTTTCTTCATTTGCTGTGGCAATTGTAGTCTGTGCTCGGAAATACGAATATTGCGACTTCTGTTTCTGCCAAAAAATGTGACTGATCTTCAGCAAACCTGTGCTTAGTTAGTTTTTTGTTTAGGCTTTCGTGCTGTTGTCATAGTGCTGCCTGCTTTTTCGTGGAAAACAAGAACCTGTGACATTGTAACTTGTACTAGAGATTAGGACCTTCTGTCTTTTAGCGAGGCTACCTAGTGGTTCGCGTAAGAAGTATTTTAAAATTTCACTGGGGTAAGAGCGTAATTGTGATTAGCAGCTATACCCAACTGTCTTGCTACGGCACTTGCGTCGCAATGTAATCTACTTTGGTGGAAGCTGCTGCGAGAATCCGTGGTACGGAATGACATGGCGCCGTTATTAACACCTGTCAAATTGTGAAGAGTCCGTACACAATTTATTCCCCTAATCTTGTAACAAAGACAAATGAAGTCTTTCGTCACGAATTCATTCAGTCTCTTTCCGTGCGACAATAAAGCAGCGAATTTACTGTCAGCATGTAGAGTACGCACATTGATTACTTCGATCGGGTGCTCAGCGTTAGAAATACAGCGCTTCCGGTTCACCTGCGCTTGTGGACACACCGCTTCAGTCCTTCGATCGCTCGTGTGGCGGCAACGTACGTGTTCCCCGGTAGCCCGAGAGAGACTCGGAAAGCAGTGCGATGGCGCCGAGACGCACCACTGGCCGCTGCTGCTGATGCCGCCAAGTCGGGTGCGTGCTGCGATGGGCCTGCTCGGCAAGTGCTGCAAGTGCCTCTCCGCCCAGAACGGTCGCAGACGGCGTCCGGAGGCGACCGACGGTCAGTCCCTCTTCTCCTCAGCTAGCTAGTCGCTAAAACAGCTCACTATCTTACTAAGGCCTTCATATTTGGGCGGATCATTATGTAATATGTGGTCCCCTTTCGTCCCTTACCACACCGTGCAGTGCACGAAACACAGGTCTACAGCAGTTATATTGCCCGCAGAGAGAGAGTCTCATTAGTTCTGAACAGCTTGGGTAATACCTGAGGATTTAACTGTGGAACGAAACGAAGTTCTTGTGGTCCGTCCGTTGTGAGAAGAGGGACGGGGAGAAATAAATGCTTGCAGAAGTGCAGTAAACTGTACTTTAAAGTTACATCACCGTGTCTTGAAGTGTTCTTCCGTAACACAGTTTATATAAAGTTAATGGGGAAAAATAAAAAATTTGATGGTCTCCCTAAAGACCTATTGTAGTTAGACATGACACTAGTTCTTTGCTAACGAACAGCTGACGACTGCATTACTTTAAATATGTTTTTCTTTCTGTTTCAGGGCGTGTACACGCCGCTGTAGTTTCCGGGGTAAATCTCCAAACTCGTAGTGTGACGGTAGAATGGATAGAGAGAGGAGAGACGAAGGGCAAAGAGGTAAGTTTGTATCAATAGCTGAATCAAATGCGTAGTTTTACCTCACATAAATTGATTGCATTTCATGAAGCCACTTACGTGTTTCATTGTTATCCCCGCAACTAATAAGCTTGTCGTTTAACATTTTTGCTCCCAGTGTCTTATGTATTAGTGGTACACTGCAGACAATTCCAAGCTTGGCAGAAGATTTAGTACGTTAAACTAGCATATCATAAAGTCACATGAAGCAAAAAGTCTAGTAAACATGGGCTCTAAAATGCATACCTAAAGAGCTATGATTACTAAATCTTAGATAATGTGAAACAAATCTCTTCTGCTCCAAACTCTCCGCTTTCCGTATTTTGAGAAGCGTTAATATAGACGAAAACAAAATATGCCCAGTTAACATGAGCTCCAAAACGCATACCTTAAGATCTGTGAGCAATTTTTCATTCTCGCTACTTTTCAACAAATCTCTATTAACAAGTGCTCATTGCTCTTAAATTGTGCATTTTAGAACCTGTTTGCAGGACAATTTTTTCTGGATTTTCGTCTATAGTACGTCTTACTTAAGTGTGGAAAGCAAAGGGCGCGCTGTAGAACAGATTTGTTTCACAGTTTCGAAGGTGAAGTGCTCGTAGATATTGAGTTATGAATCTTAGAGCCCATGTTGAGTAGACTTTCTTGATCCAAGTGATCATTCCTGTCAGAATCTGAATATTGACCATTCCTTCTGTGGCACTCAGTACTGGTACCAGCTGCAACGGCTTTCGTCCATCTGAGAAAGACACGGACATATTTACTATACTCGTTCGCCGAATAATGACTACGATCGTTTTTACGACAGCAGAATTGTTTTTCTTTACCACGATGGGGTTAAATATTGTGGCGGTTAATCTTTAAAAATTCTATGACAGAACCCTTATTAGTGCATAAGATATGTGTGATGAAATAAAGTTTCACTTAACCTGATTTTGGGATAGTTCTTCGTCCTGTTCTGTAGCTATTTCTGCAATTCGTATGGTTCCAGTTTTGCGATGCCAATGATATTCAAAAGATCGTGCATGATAATAAATGGCCGATAAATGGTCGGAAACAATGCAGATTAATGGGGAAAAATAGCTCCCGATATTTTGTCCTGTTTTGTATGACATAGTGCCAGATACTGATATCTGTAGTCATTAGTCGTACCAGAGACGATAGAGAAGCATTATTCCCCAAATGTATACAATGAGCGATATCATCATGTCTTCAATTACGGCTGCTGATTTTGCGACTGCAGTAGGTTTTTGGGCTAGTGTACTGAAATTAAGAATGGTGTGTTGCAACTTCGAAATGTTTCACAGATCATCTGCTGAGTGACTCACTCAAAACAGACGTCTGCTCTTCATGCACCAATGTTCCACCTACTAAAAGACGTTCACTGTTGATAGGACTGCCCTTTCCTCTCACTTTTTATACCACTGGGGTGCAAGTGCTGCATTTCATTCCACGGATTACACGTTACAGCTACACTTTCAAAGCCACCTCCTTAATTTTCTTCCTAGAATGTTAATTCGAAAATGTTAGTTATGAAGTCCTGCCGAGTTAGGTGCCCAATTATAGTTTTTTACCTTCTGTAGGTGTTCATAGCATTAATTCCCTCATTAGTTGCTCTTTCAGTTTTGTCGGTTACGGGTTTGTGGCTTATTCATATTCGTGTCTCTATTTCGTCGGACCCAGTCTTGTTCTGCGATATTTATTGCTCTCCAGGAAACGCATGTCAGTAACGACCATGCTCCAACACGTCGAGGTTGCTGTGCCTTCTGAAGTCGAGTGATCGTCTGGAGGGGACTGTACGGTAGTAAACGCATATGTCCATATTGAGTTCACATCGCAGTAGAAGTGATAGTGTGCCAACGACCGCTGCGATCACCAATTTACATGTCTATTTTCATTTGGGCGGGGTACTTCGGTACCAAGACATGACCACATAAACTCGACCCCCCCCCCCCCCCCCACACACACACACACACACACACACACACACACACACACACACACACACCTCGTCTTCTCTACTTACAGATTTCAATGCACACCACCCCGATGGGGCGTATCACGTCGTCTAATAAGTTCCTTACGATTGGCAAACTCCTTAAATTGTTGATATGTTTCTCCTCAATCATGGTACACCTAGCCGCTTCACTGACGGCCTTGGCACCTCTGCAGCTATCGATGTTCCGATCTCTTAACCTAATCACGTGGCTCATCATCAGTGGTCGATCCTTGCGACAGTTATCACTTTCCGGTGCTCTTAGCACTTTCTTGTCGTTGCCAGACAGACCAAGCGCGATATTCGGATCCTCGAAAGGTCAGTTGTCAGTTGTTTTGTCAGGCTGTATGGCCGAGGTTGTCAGATGGGCCGCAGGGAATGCTAGCCGCCTTCTGTTGCCCCCCCCCCCCCCCCCCCCCTCCACTGGCGGCCGATACAATAGTGGACAACTATTCAGGACCGTCGAAGACTCCTGAAAGGTCTAAAGCCACGTCTGACACCTCAGATCACTTTTCAGCACCTCTGTAAAGCCTCACTAGCAAAAGGCAAATAAGGATCCTCAGAGCGCTGAGTTACCACGTTACGAATGTATTATTCTTCGTCCCTGGCTAAGCCCATAAATGTACTGGACCACCAAAGTTAAAGAACTATTTCAGGTCTCCTTCATGATGGTTTTTCTGCTGATACACTTCTTGCTGAACACTTCGCGGCCTTCTTTGTGGTAGAATTGGCGTCCTGTTCCTACCTGCCAAAATTTCAGATGAGTAAAAGACAAGTTATTGCTAGCCGACCCCCCTCTTTTTAATCCCCGTAACCGTGAATTACGTAATGAACCTTTCAGTGAAGGCAGCTGCTTTGAGGTTCTTGACTCGACCATAATACGGCCGCAGGCCCTGATTGATAATCAGATATTTGAGTGGCACTCAGACTAGAACTATTCAGGGTTTTCAATCATATTTGACCAGACCACGTTTCTCTTCGCAATGAGGTGAGAGTCACCATTCCAGTTCACAAATAATGCAAAAACCCAGCGTCAGTTGACAACTACCGATCTGCCTATTTGCTTCTGTCTCGGGTTCTTCGGCCGACGTACTCCTGATGATTTTACTGACTTTTCGTCAGCACGAGTGGCTGGCATTGTCAAAGCTTCACCCTCCATTGCCGGTGGTGAACTGCCGGCAATGGAGGGTGAAGCTTTGACAATGCCAGCCACTCGTGCTGGCGAAACGTCAGTAAAATCATAAGACGAACGTCGGCCGAAGAACCCGAGACAAAAGCAAATAGGCAGTTTGTCAACAACTGGCCACGAAAGCCTTAACAATTTTGAACTACCTGTCTATCAACCTCACCAGCATGCTCTGCAAACTACTTGAAATAGTATCCTGGCTATTGTGCGGATTTCTTGAATTACGGGCGTTTCGTCTCCCTATCGTTGAGGTTTCCAGGAGGGACGATCCACAGTCGATCATCGGACATGCTGTCTCTAAACCGAAACACGTAATTGCCATCTTTTGAGCTACATAAGGCGTACGACACCTCTAGGTGCCATAACATTTTACTTACAGTTCGTGATTAGCGCTGTCGAGGCTCCCTACCTATTTTTGTTCGTCAGATTTTATCCCACCAATCTTTTCGGGTTAGTTCATTTGCCTCTGAGCTCAGCATTTCTCAGGGCGCTGTGCTGTATATTAATCTCAATCACCATTAATGAACTAGTGAACTCCATCGGAGCCGGCCGCAGTGGCCGAGCGGTTCTAGGCGCTTCAGTCTGGAACCGTGCGACCGCTACAGTCCCAGGTTCGAATCCTGCCTCGGGCATGGATGTGTGTGATGTCCTTAGGTCAGTCAGGTTTAAGTAGTTCTAGGGGACTGAGGACCTCGGAAGTTAAGTCCCATAGTGCTCAGAGCGATTTTGTGTGTGTGTGTGTGTGTGTGTGTGTGTGTTAGGATAATTTAGGTTAAGTAGTGTGTAAGCTTAGGGACTGATGACCTTAGCAGTTAAGTCCCATAAGATTTCACACACATTTGAACTTTTTTAAACCCTCCATCGGACCACTGCTCCCGCTAGCACTATACCGGTAACTTTTGCATTTGGTGTGGCTCCCATTTTATAGCGTAGGCTCAATGCCAGTTGCAAGACACCAAGCGAAGGACCTCTGTTTGGATCCTTTCCCATAAATTTTAATTTTATCCAATAAAAACGTGAGTAATTCATCTCTGTCGTTGTGCACGATCCTTTCTGACAACTATATTTGGGTACTGAGCACTTACACGTTATTGCACAGTCCCCATGTTTGGGACTCCTCTTTGAGAAAAAGCTGACACGGCCGCACCCCACATTCATCAGTTAAAGACAAGCTGCATGCTCTCTGCTTCTTGCCCACACATTTTGGGGTGCAGATTCCACTACTCTATCCCATATTTACCAGGCACACGTCTCTTTCAAAGTGTATTTTCGTTCCCAGATATGTAGCGCAGCGGCACTTTCAGCTATGAAACAGTCGAACTTAATCATCGTGGACTAAGACTGGCCACTGGTTCCTTCTAGACTAATTGTCCAGTCTCCTTGCTGACGGTACCAACTCTAGCTATCTGAAAATTTCCTAATGGTCCAGTTTATCAAATTAGTTTTGCATACAACGCGCTTCTATCGCTTGACGTCCACAGGTGGGTTCTCTAGTTGGAATGTGCCTAGAGGCCATCTGCCGAGATGTGCTCTCCATGTTTTCTCGATCCCCTCTTTAACTTCGTTAGTGCCCAGACCACGAATTAGGCCTGACCTGTGCCAAGAACCTAAAGCTTGTAGCCCCATGATCTTTCGACATGTATTTTCCTCTCAGTTCTTCAGGAGAGTCAGGGTTTTGCCGTCATTGGCTCTAAAATCGTGAATAGGACGTGACATGATTTTACACCTCCTGCTGGTCGATACCATTATTTGTTAGGAACGTGTGGTGTTGATGCTGCGAAGCTGTTAGTTATTAAAGTCCTACGTTTCGTTAAACAAATCTCCCTCAAGCGCATTTTAATTTGTAGAGACTCAATGAGCAGTCTCCTGGCTATTGATGGATGATTCTCTTGTCACACCGTGTTCTCCCCAACCTTACTCGTACTGTCTGGTACGTTTTCTTTCCCTCTTTCGCAATTCATGTGGGTGTTATACTCCCCGCCTCGGGTGCGGATTTGTGGGCGCAACTAAGGCCTCTGCTCAGTGGGAGATAAAATTACATCTGGTTGACTATTGCACCCTCTAATGAACTCCGCGCTATCAAGGTGACTATTGCAATACGGTACTCCTCCTTCCGTTCGTCTCAAAAAGAATCTAACGTTGTTTGTCGCCTCCACATCGGTCACACCAGATTAACCCACAGTTTTATATTCGTGTGGCTCTTCCTTCCTTCGGATTCTTTCCTTCTGGTGTTGGATAACAACGCACGGACAATTGGTTCTTAATTTTCCCCGGGAAAACTGTCTTCATTATAATCCAATGTTTTGAACTGCCTCCAGGTCGGATAGGGTGCTTGGCGAAGCCATCCGCCCCGGTCATACTTCTTTAACTAGGTTTAATTGCTTTTGGATGCGGTTAGACCCTTCTTCTGCTGCCCCTTAGTTTATTTTCTTAGGACTTCCCTATCATATAGCACTAAAAGAACAGTTGAATTTTTTAAGCTTCCTTTGAGAAAATTGGTTCTGTTTCCATCTTTAACGACCTGACCAAAACGGATCGGGAATGGGACGGTTGTGCAGATGACAGACACCTCTCGTCACATGCCGAGTCCCGGGGACACTAGACGTTGCACACCCCTCTAACTCTCTACCATATTTTACTATTGTCGGTCTTACTGGTGTTCATTGTGGTTTTAGCCTTTCCAGTTTCATTGTTGCAGACCTCGCGGCTAGAAGGACTTATTTTTTACTGTCCTCCGTACGTAGAGTTGGTGGGGGTCAGACGTGGGGGTGATGATTCTCCTCTGCCCCCTGACCTGCAAAATAGCCCAAATCATTTTTACCTCTCTTAAATTTATTCCTTATGTCTGGCTTCAGGATTTATGTCAGTGCCTCGACTTTACCACTCTTGATACTACCACAATGGAACCAAATCGGCGCCACTAACTCCATGTGGATTTCATGTCCCTTCGCACGAGTGACTGATGGTCTCGCTCCTTAGTACCTTAACCCCCAAAACCAACTAACTATAATATGTCTACTGTAATGTTGAGACTTCACAGAAGGTGGGGCCAGCTTCTAGTATCATGTAGTCGTACTGCAATCTGCATACTTTCCTCTAAATTTCTTAGACCACCGTTTGCATAATTTTGACAAAATATTGAACTCAGTAAAACGTAACGGAATTAGTACTAATGTAAGTAGGCGCAATTATTTAACTTGTCGACAGGTTTTTAAAATTCTACAGCATTTTTTCTTGTACATTATACAGACAGTAAAATTTATTTCCTATGTGACACGGTCTTCAATGTGACATTTTCTGCACTGCATCCAAACAAGATAGCCTGCAGCTACTGATAGTATAGCCACAATAATCAGCATTTTTAATTCGCAAATATTGCGTTTGGCTCCTTAACACTTTTGTGTTGTGGTTGAAATCCTTGGGTTGAGTAGAGGTTAGTAGTGCGTCTGTAAAGATGTTGCATGTAGTGATTAATTTAGTCTTGTTTCGTGAAATTAAAAATCTAAGTCGTTTCATTTTACCAGAAATAGTTACAGTGCATTATAAATTTCACAATGAACAATTTCCTAGCATACACAGTGCATAAATTGCTAATTAAGGCTTTTGTGGACGATTGGTAACATGACCTTTGTCAGTACACTCTCACCCGCCGCACGGTTAGAGGCGCTATGTCATGGATTGTGCAGCCCCTTCCACCGGGGGCTCAAGTCCGCCCTCGGGCGTGAGAGTGGTGTGTGTGTGTGTGTGTGTGTGTGTGTGTGTGTGTGTGTGTGTGTGTGTGTGTGTGTGTGTTTTGTGGTTAGAACTACTTGAACCTCACTTACCTAAGGACATCACACACATCAATGCCCGAGGCAGGATTCGAACCTGCTACCGTCGTGGTCGCGCGGTTCCAGACTGAAGTGCCTAGAACAGCTTGGCTATTACGGCCGGTGCGTGCGTGTGTGTTGTTAGCGTAAGTTAAAGTAGTGTGTAAGTCAAGGGATTGATGACCTCAGCAGTTTGGTCCCTTAGCAATTCACACACATTTGAACATTTGAGTACACTCTCGCCCTTCCCCCTGCTCCCTCCACAACTCAAGAGTTTATAATTATTTTTAATTTAGTGGCATGACAGTTGTAACTGAAGAGGACCTAATGACTTCTTGTATAATAAACATTTTGTAGTGGAACGAAATCCACCAAGCATCTACAATTTTTATGAAATTCATTACCAAACCGATTTCAAAGTTGTGGTCGGTCTGCTAATAAAATCATAAAAATGATTTTTGGTGAATCTCCTTCCTCTAAAACAGCTGCACAGATGCGGGACGATTATCAGATGCTGGTGTTTCTCAACCTGAGGTTGTTTGCAGGAGGATGCATTTGCAGCATGGCCGATATCATTGCTTCGTGACGATTATCTACGATAGTAGAACTGTCTCACGAAAGTCACAAAGGTTCGAGAAAGCACATTGTAATGTCGCACACATTCAAATATAGTACTAATTTGTAGTAATGAACAGGAATTTATATTGAACTTGTTGAACACTTCCTATGCTTGAAGACTTGCGATGGTGACAAGTGTGTGTCGAACTCGTCAAACCACTGAGGAACGGAAATAGGGTGGCGAGGGTCGCGAAGTCTGTGCAGACAATTCACGAGTTCAATTGAGAGGTTTGTGGGGAGAGGGGAAGGACCACATTAATTCCGGGTGTGAACGGCGGTGCGGGGCCAACGTCTTTTCCAGGACTAACAAATTAGTTTTCGCGCCGATCATTTGCTCTGCTAAAAATATTGCACTGAACTACAGCAGTCTGTGAAAGTGCATTTAAAAGCTGCTGACGTTGAAATATACAAAATGGCTAAAATAAGCGCTCACAGCTCACGTGCAAGGCTTAGCACCACAGTTAATAAATAACCTGTGCAACGCAAAGGATCACATTTCGAAACCTCGTAATTGTCTCCTATTGCGACGCAGAAGTTTGAAATGTCCCCCTGTGGGTCCAGAGGTTAGAATATGCCCGAGGTATCCCTGCCTGTCGCAAGAGGCGACTGAAAGGAGTCTCACTTTTCGGCCCTATAAGTTCAGGTCCCATTTTATGGTTTGACGTGCCACTTTCCAAATTCTACAGAAGTGCAGGCCATACGGGGCCTTACGTGGTGCATGAGTTAACCATAGTGCCCTTAGTATCGATCTGCTTCAACCTCTTGTCATGGCTTTGCATCTCCACCTTCAGTTGAACTATTTGGGCGCGGAAACTTTCTGGGGTACGTCATCTTCTTCCGTTGTCTCCTGTCCTCTTTCGCCCCCAAGACAGTATTGGATTTCTCTGCGCCCAATATCCAGCACGGTAGCCAGTCCGTTGTGGTGGGGCCATCATGTACCCATTTGGTGGTAGCCCCCAGACAACATAGCGATCGCACTGCTGATGCATGAGCTGTAAACTCCCCACGCATGCCAAGGAGTAGATGCCTGTCTTCCTGGGGCATCAGGATTCCCAGCAATGGCCATCATGCCAGTTGGCCATTGCTGTGGCTGGCTGGCGCCCGTGGGGAGAGCCCCTGATCGGAGTCGGTGGCGTCAGGGCGGATAACCCACAATGAAGTGGACTAAGTCATCTCTTGCTGGTGACCGTACGGCGCCAGCAGTCTCTAAGAAGGGCAAGATGGAGTACAATGCTGCAGATTTGACCCTGAACGGTTTCCCTCCCTCACTACACTATGGGAGGAACGTAGGGCTACAGAAAGAAGAGAGCCATATTGTCCTCGGTATTTAGTCTGTAGCAGAATGGACGGGGACTCCTTTCTACGTATGAAGGCTCAATTTTTTGTTGAACATCTTGAGGATAAGTTCGGGGAAGTTACAGTGCTGTCAAAGATCAGAAGCAGAGCAGTCTTGATTCAGACAGCGTCCTCAGCCCAATACCGGGCGTTACTCGCTTGTGACCGGCTGGGTGATATTCCTGTTTCAGTCACTCACCATAAAATCCTCAACTTGGTCCAGGGGATTATTTTCCATTGCGACCTCCTCCTTGCAGTCTGACGACGAGCTCCGCGCCAGTCTAAAATGGTGAATGTTAATTTCATCTGGCGCTTTTATAGGGGACCCAAAGACAACAGGGTTGCTACTGGTGCTTTCATTTTGGCCTTTGAGGGTGATTCATTGCGTGAAAAGGTCAAGGTGATGTTTTATCGCTGTGATGTTAAACCATATAGTTCTCCCCCTATGCGGTGCTTTAAGTGCTGGAAGTTCGGGCACATGTCTTCCCGCTGCACTTCCAACGCCACATGTCGAGATTGCGGATGTCCACTGCATCCAGATACCCCCTGTGCGCCTCCTCCAACTTCTATCAACTGCGGAGAGCAGCACTCACCCTGCTCGCCAGACTGCACAGTACTCCAAAAGGAGCAAAAAATCCTGAAAAACAACACCCTGGACCAGTTGATGTACTAAGACGCTAAAAGTAAATTTGAAAGATTACTCCCTGTTTCGTTGATGTCCACATATGCTGCAGCTACATTACCATCGCCATCACAAGTACCAGTCGTACCACACTGTGCCACGAACAGTGGACACTCTGGGCCTCCAGAAAACATACGCCCTCTTGGTGGTAGGGGAAAATCTTCAGTTGCTCCCAAAGTACCCACTTCAGGTGCAAGGACCCCCAAATGCAGGGGGCATTGGTCCGCTCCCCTCAGCTGGAAAAGCAACAGCCTCCTTTGGCTCCTCTCGTGTGGAAGGGTTCCCTTGGGACACTTTCTCCCAAGGTCTACACTAATGCCACAGTGGACACTCGCCAGTGGCTAAAGGAGCCAAAAACTGCTGGACGATAAGCTTCACGGTCTTCCTCCATGCCTGAAGCTACTTCAGAGAAATCCTCCCAGCAAGCCCTTAAAGAGAAGCGAGAGGGCAAGCAAACAAAGAAGTCTGTTAAGAAAAAGTGCCCTCTGGTGACCCCAACACCACCACCACCACCACCACCACCACCATCACCACTCCCTACCAATTCTCTGCACCTGCGGATGAGATTGAGATCTGAGCGTCCCGTGAGGACCTAGATTTCACTAATACCTCATCCACAATAGGAATGGATACAAATACTCAATCAGTGGCAGCAGCTGACCCTGAGGCGTAACCTGCCTCCTTGCATGCTCCATGCCTTCCCAGCCTCACGATAACGTCATCCTCCAGTGGAATTGCGGCGGTTTTTTCCACCACCTGACTGAGCTACGGCAACTGTTGAGTTGTACACCCTCTTTCTGCGTTGTCCTCCAGGAAACCTGGTTCCTGGCAATGCGGACCACTGCCGTTTGCGGCTATAGGGGATATTACAAGAACTGTTCCTGGCAATGTGGACCACTGCTCTTCGCGGCTATAGGGGATATTACAAGAACTGTAGCGATGTAATAGACACCGTCTCCATCTGACACACTGTCCTGAACTCGGTATGCAGTGAACCTGTGCCCCTTCAAACTCCTTTTGAAGCGGTTGCTGTCAGGATACGGATGATGCAGCAAATAACTGTCTGCAACGTATATCTTCCTCCAGGTGATGCAGTACCCCTGAATGCATTGGCTGCACTGATGCGACAACTCCTTAACCTTTCTTACTTTTGAGAGATTTTAACGCCCATAACCCCTTGTGGAGTGGCACTGTGCTTACTGGCTGAGGTAGAGATGTCAAAACTTTCCTGTCTCAACTGGACCTCTGCCTCATAAATACTGAGGCCCCCCCCACACATTTCAGTGTAGCTCATGCCACTTACTCGGCAATTGATTTATCCCTCTGCAGCCCAGGACTTCTCGCATCTGTCCACTGGAGAGCTCACGATGACTTGTGTGGTAGTGACCACTTTCCCATCTTCCTGTCACTCCCTCAGCGCCATTCCTCCGGACGTCTACCAAGATGGCTTTAAACAAGGCAGACTGGGAAGCTTTCACCTTTGCTGTCATCATTGAATCTCCCCCACATGGTACCATCGATGTGGTAGTTGAGCAGGTCACTAGAACGATCGTTTCTGCGGCGGAAAACACGATCCCTTGTTCCTTAGGGTGCCCTCGGCGAAAGTCAGTACCTTGGTGGTCGCCAGAAATTGCTGAGTCAATTAAGGAGCGTCGGCGAGCTCTACAGCAACATAAGCGGCACCCTTCCATAGAGCACCTAATAGCTTTTAAACGGCTCCGTGTCCGCGTTCGCCAGCTTGTAAAAAGACGGAAACAGGCGTGTTAGGAGAGGTACGTCTCGACCATGGGGGTGTCATACATCAGCTTCCAAAGTTTGGACGAAGATCAGACGTGGTTGTGGGTACCGGACCCCGACATGTGTTATTGGCATTAACATCAATGGCGTGTTATCTACCTACGCAAACACAATTGGCGAGTACTCAGCTGAACATTATGCTCGAGCCTCCGCATTGGAGAATTATCCCCCAGCTTTTCGCACCCTCAAACAGCGGATGGAAAGGAAAGCCCTCTTCTTCACTGAACGTCATAGTGAATCCTATAATGCTCCATTTACAGAGTAGGAGCTCCTCAGCGTCCTTGAGCATTGCCCTGACACAGCTCCTGGGCCAGATCGGATCCAGTCACATGATCAAACATCTCTCGTCCGACCAAAAGTGACATCTCCTCATCAACTGGATCTGGTGCGATGGCGTCTTTCCATCGCAGTGGCGGGAGACCACCATCATTCCAGTACTCAAACCCGGTAAAAACCCGCTAGATGTGGTCAGCTAGCGGCCAATCAGCCTCACCAACGATCTTTGTAAGCTGTTCGAATGTATGGTTAGTCGGCGGTTGTGTTGAGTCCGGGCAGCTTCCGCCAGGGTCGCTCTACAAAAATGGTTCAAATGGCTCTGAGCACTATGGGACTCAACTGCTGTGGTCATCAGTCCCCTAGAACTTAGAACTACTTAAACCTAACTAACCTGAGGACATCACACACACTCATGCCCGAGGCAGGACTCGAACCTGCGACCGTAGCAGCAGCGCGGCTCCGGACTGGAGCGCGTAGAACCGCACGGCCACCGCGGCAGGCGGTCGCTCTACCACCGATAATCTTGTGTCCCTCAAGTCTGCCATTCGAACAGCCTTTTCAAGATGCCAACAGCTGGTTCCCGTCTTTTTGATTCACGAAAAGCGTATGACACGACCTGGCGACATCACATCCTTGCCACATTATACGAGTGGGGTCTCCCGATTTTTATCCAAAATTTCTTGTCACTCCATACTTTCCGTGTCCAAGTTGGTGCCTCACATAGGTCCTCCCATATCCAGGAGAATGGGGTCCCGTAGGGCTTTGTATTGAGTTTCTCTGTTTTTAGTGGCCATTAACGGTCTAGCAGCAGCTGTAGGGCCATCGGTCTCACCTCTGTATGTGGATGTCATCGGCATTTAGTACTGCTCCACTGGTGCTGGGGTTGCCGAACGGCGCCTTCAGGGAACCACCAACAGGGTGCAGTCATGGGCTCTAGCCCACAGCTTCCAGTTTTCAGCTGCAAAGTCGTGTGTCATGCACTTCTGTCGGCGTCTTACCGTTCATCCGGAACCAGAACTTTACCTTAATGAAGATCCACTCACTGTAGTGGAGACATAACGATTCTTAGGACTGGTTTTCGACGCCCGATTGACGTGGCTTCCTAGTCTTCACCAGCTGAAGGGGAAGTGCTGGCAGCATCTCGGTGCCCTCTGCTGCCTGAGCAACACCAACAGGGGTGCAGATCACTCTACGCTGCTGCAGCTCTACAGAGCCCTTTTTCTGTCCCTCCTTGACTATGGGAGTCTGGTTTATGGTTCGGCAGCACCCTCAGCGATACTCGGCCCAGTGCACCACTCTGGCGTTAGACTGGCAACAGGAGGTTTCAGAACGAGTCGGGTGACAAGCGTCCTGGTGCAGGCCGGAGTCTGTCCATTTGAAGGTTAGGCGTGCACAACTGCTTCCCGGTTATGTTGCACACATTCATAGTTCTCCTGAGCATCCGAATTATCGTCTCCTTTACCCGTCAATGGCAGTTCACCTCCCACATCGGACACCCAGGTCAGGGCTTAAGAATGTGGTTCGTGTCCGATCTCTTCTGTCTGAAGTGGAGTCCTTGCCTTTGCTACCTCTGCTGAGGTCCATTCACATACACCTAGGCCGAAGCTTCGCCTGGACCTTTCACATGGTCCTAAGGACTCGGTTAAACCCGCAGCTCTCCACTGTCACTTCCTCTCGATTATTGATGTTTTCCGGGGCTCTGAAGTGGTTTACACAGACAGCTCGATGGCTGATGGTGATGTTGGCTTCTCCTACGTCCACAGAGGCCATTTTGAACAGCATTCCTTGCCCGATGGTTGCAGTGTATTCACTGTAGAGCTGGTGGCCATCTCTCGTGCACTTCAGTGTATCCGTTCATGCCTCGGGGAATCGTTTCTTCTGTGCACTGACTCCTTCAGCAGCCTACAAGATATCGACCAGTGCTACCCTCGCCATCCTTTGGTAGCGTCCGTTCAGGAGTCCATCTATGCCCTGGACTGGTCCCGTCGTTCAGTGGGGTTTGTGTGGACCCGAGGACATGTCGGCATCCCAGGCAACAAACTTGCCGACAGACTGGCTAAACAGGCGACGCGGAGACCGGTTCTGGAGATGAACCTGATCTGCATTCTGACTTGCGCCGCAGGGTTTTTCGGCTTCGAGAGACGGAATGGCATAACAGTACACACAACAAATCGCCTGCCATTAAGGGGACTACGAATGTGTGGAAGTCTTCCATGCGGGCCTCTCGCAGAGACTCGCTCATGGCTACCTCCTCCGTCGCGAGGACCCACCTCGGTGTCACTGTGGCCCGTATGTGATTGTCATCCACATCTTGCTGGACTGTCCACTTTCCGCCGCTCTGCGGCGGAGTGTTAACCTTCCCAGCACTCTACGTTCGGTATTGGGCGACAGTGCCTCAACAGGAACTTAAGTTTTACGTTTTGTTCGTGAGGGTTTTTTTATTGTACCATGTAAGAGTGGGCATTTAGCCTTCTCTCTGAAGTCGCCACCCTCCCTCCATTTTAACTCTGTCGCACTTTCTTTCCATTAGTTTGATTTGGTGGTCGTCTCTTCCCTACATGTGTTCATTTCGCCTCGTCTTTCTGGGGTGGACATTTTAATGTGTTACAGAGTGGTTGGCTCAACCTCTTTTATTATTGTGATCAGCCAACCCGGACCATATGCTCTATGATTTTAATACCTTCTACTTTTGCTCGTGGTGTTTGTTTTCCCAGTTTTTTGTTCGTTTCATTCATTTTATTTTTATGTGTGGTGTTGGGTGTTCTTGAACCTTGAGCCTTGCTTGCGTCAGGAAAAAGGGACTGATGACCCTGTAGTTCGGTCCCTTTACACCCCAAACCAACCAACCAACCAACCAACCAACCAAGTTTGAAATGTGACTCAAACGTACCTACAGCCCTCCTCTGTAATTGTGCTAAAGCGTGGCGTCCTACGTCGTCACTCTTGGACTTGACAACACACCAAACAGCAAGTCGTAGACACATCCGAATAAAGTGGTTTTCTCTTGAGTAGCCGAGGAAACGTTTGACACAACAGCGCTCAAAATCGACATAAGGCCTCGGGAGGTGGCATGAAATATGTCAGTGAAAGCATCCGTTTCGTTGTGACTTCCACACATTTCGCGGTCGAAAAAAGTCCTCAGTGCAATGAGCAAGAGGCCGACGTTCTCGACGACCTTCGACGGTGCTGATACGCTCGAATATTTCAACCCTTCCCTAAGGAGATTCTGGTGGTGTATACCCATTGAATATGACTGGACTCGGCATTTTCAACCCTCCTGTGGTGTGATCGGTGGAGGGAGAGTGGGGGGGGGGGGGGGGATGAGAATAGACAGTGACAGGGTGAATCCCAGTTCGGTAACACCCTCAGTGCAGAGAGGCATCCCTAGACAGTCGTCAGATTTCAGATGCCTGCCTACAGGCGCATAGAATACTACACAGGTTACTTCTATAGAATCCCATTTTTAAATTAACCGAATGTGTGGGGATTGGTTGGGGGGGGGGGGGGGGGGTCCTTAGAGGAAGACCCGTTGCCGTGATCCCACCACAGGAGGGCTTAAAATGCATAAGCACCTTTCGCTGCTTTGGATCACGCCTAAATTTCGTCCAACGGCTTTCAACGGTCCCTAGTATAAAAGAGCAAAGTTTATAGTCGCGCTGTACTCTAAAAGAGGTACGATCACATTCAATGGTGATACAGCCCCACAATGTCCTTAGAGAAGATAGTCATTTATATTTCTTTCCCCTCTTCTTCATATTGCTGGAATCATTGGATACGTAATCTAAAAGAGCAATACAGACGCAGACATTACCAGAAAATACTGCGTTTAAGTTCTTAAGAAAGAAATGTATGTTATTTGGCATTGAAGGTCATTCAGCTACATACGCCAGCAAACATGAAGAACCGTCTCAGGAAATTCTGGGGTTGCCGAAAGCTGCGAAAGCTGGATTTCCTCCTAGAGCAGCACAAGCAACTAGTCGAGGAAGATACTACTACTGTTTTTAGAAAGAAAAACAGACCAACAAGATTTTGTTTCAATGTGTGCATTAAATTTATATGACGAGAACGTGTAGCAGCATGCCTGTGCAGTGAAAGTAGCAACTGCCGTAAATGATTTGCCTCAAACTGACAGTGAGGCTGTAAAAACCATTTTCCTGAAAGTAACTGTTGATTAATGTGCATCCATAAAAACACTGAACGTTGATTTCAGTGATCACAGTAAATATTCTTATTTGTTTGAGAGTAAATTACGACTGAAGACTAATTATTTACACTATTGTTGTTCAAACATTGTTTACCAATTAAGTGGTTTATTTATATTATTCAGGTTCAGTTATGTTTCCTAACCATAATATTTGAGTTGTTGATTGAACTGGTATCAAATGAAAGGCAGACTGACAGTCCACATGCGCGTATTGGAGGTAAAATAACACGTGTAGCGTAGGGTTAAGAGTTTTATTCATAGGCTGACACAAGCTTTATTTCACGGGTGCCACTTACGTAAGGGTTGTCGTTCCTACACCACAGTAAAAATAAAACAGTTTAAACGAGAAGGCTGTGCTTGTTTGTTTATTAATCATTTGTCTAATTGTGGTCCTGTTTTTGAGACACAAATAACCAGGTCTTTTCTAACTGAAGCCTTCTCTTCTCCGTTTTATGTTCACTGTCGAAGAGAATGCTAATGCACATACATAGGAAGTGGCGAAAGACACTAATTATTTCAAAGCTTCCCCCTTCACAGTGGATAGGTATTATTCTTCTCTCTCCATCCGGAAGTCGCCAATCTTAGAACAGTTAAATGCCATTCTAAGCATGTCGTCAGCCCAAACTCTTAATTGTTATCTAATCCTCGTGCTCAAATCAACCAGTTGTACTGACACATCCAAGAAAGGATTTAGTATCCATGTATGCCTGTTGCCAGTTTGAGTTCGGCTCTGGAAAGTAACTTCATAATGTTTCTAACGGATTATGCAAACTCTGTATCATGCAAGAAATGTGAGAACTTCCTACCACCGACTGGTCCATTGCGATTTCTTCGACAATCTTTTGAGCGCAAGGGACAGGCTCTAACATAATCTTCTGTAACGACGTTGACCATAAACGAAGTTTAGCAAGGAATCGTTTGATTTTATCCTTGGCCCTTACGTTTTCTTTTCTCCCTGGAGGCTCTTTTATCGAATATGTAACTTATTAAAAAGATCAGTGAGAAATGCTAATTTTAATAGACAGATAGGGTCTCAGAAATAATTCACATATCCAGAGCTAGAATCTTTTAGAGCATTAACAATGCAGCTTTCAGTTCCAGAACTAGTGTGGTATAGGAGATTTTGATGGAGCGAACCCTTTTCTTCACAAATGATTCAAAACAAACGAGTTGCAACGCTTTACCTTTAATAGAATTCATAACTTCGATCGTCTGTTTCAGACCATCATTTAAATCACAAGGGAAAACCGTGGCTATCGTAGGTTGTCGATGGGTATTATTGATTTTTATTTAGCAATGAGTCCACTTTCATCCCCAGTTATGGCCTTAGCGCCATTACTACAAACGGCGATACTTTCGCCCAGTCAATCTCTTATTTGCGAGTGCTTTCTAAAAACTTGTCGTACAAGTACTGGCCGGTAGTTTTCGCCGGAAGTCCTTTGCAAAATAAGTCTTTCGTGATACTTTCATTTGTTTCAAAGCGCACAGATACCATAAATTGTGCACATCCTGCAACGTCAGTAGATTCAAGAAATGGCAAAGCAACATGTGGGCTCTGTAATGTTTCGCTTAATAATTCTCGAAAGTAACCAGCCATGTAGAGCTGCGTTCAGTGGTATTATCAGAAAGTGGTATGCTTTTCATCCAGATCCGAGGCTGCTGGCAGTGCTCTGACGGTAGCTAGATAACAATGCTTCCTCGATGAGACTGGGTACCTAAAATCAGTTAAAACAACTGTTAAATGAGAAAAAACCAATAACGTTATCTTTAATTAACAAATAATACTGTTTTATTATTTGAATCACAGTAATTTACTGCTAGCTAAGCAGTTTTTTCCTTTCAAAGAAATTCAGATATTTACCAGCTTCCTTGGAATGTTTAGTTTAGAAATGAGGTACTAGCTTTGATGGTTCCATACTCTAATGTGAAAATATTTCGCCGCAAATTACGCATTGAGGCTTGCTATTCATGACAGTAAAACCATACTTCAAATAATTTTCTATTTTGCTTTCGCCACTGCCACTTGTAGCAAACGTCGAGAGCTGCGCAGAGCGTTTGAGGAAATTCACCATTTTATGCTCGTTCGGAGCGAAGTGCCGTTCGTACCAGCTGGCGGATTCGCGGCACCTGATGGAGGCGAAAAAAACGTGCGTCTATGCGACCGCTGACCCATTCTCGCCCCCCCCCCCCCCCCTCACGGGGGAGGTGGGGGCTAGCCACTCTTTGGCGGGTTCGTGCGTGGCTACCACTGGGGCCCCAGGCTTTGCAGCATCGTTTTCCTTCTGTGCTGCATGTCTGTCCTCTTGCTATTCCTTTCCCCCTCCCATGGGAAACATGTCTGGGATATTTTTGTAAATATGTTCTGCATTTTCCGTAGCCGACGTTATAACAGTCTCATCACTGTTTTTCGTTCCTTTTCTTTCTTCGTTCCCCTTCTCCTACCCTCCCTCCGCTTCGGCGTTTGACGTTCTTTTTCTTTTTCCGCCCTGTGCGCTCCTGACGCCCAGCCCACGCGTCTCATGCACAACAGGTCACTGGGTAACGCGTAATTCCCAGTCCCCGGTCGGTCGACATGTGGGGTTAGCACGTACCCCTGGTACACGCCAGGCCCAGGGAGTGATAATTTGCCTAAGCTGCTACCTTCCCAAATTGTCGATTGCGCCCTCTGTCGGGTGTCCGCGAGATGTGACCTGAGGTATGACCCAAGGCGGGTGCGTCCTCCCTCTGAGGACGACCTCCAGTTGGAAGGAGCGCGCCATCGGAGGCGCTGGCAATCATGGGGATTTTCTCGCAGTGAGCCAAAGATCATCTTTTCATTCTACGTCTACTAAATGTAAAGGGAATGAGAGTTGCGATTCAAAGACCCTCCCAGCTGCACCACTCTTCTGCATGGTTTGACCTACCGAAAACTGTCAATCCTTTGCTGCAGTAAATCCGTTTATTATTCAGAAACATGTTGATGCAATTGCCGGCCCTGTGAAATCGTGCTCTGGTTTACGTAATGGCACATTTATTTTGGAGACGACTTTTGATTCTCAAGCACAACTGCTTGCAGCTTCGCTCCTCCATGGCTATACTGTTAGTGTTGAGGCCCATCTAACGCTGAATTCTTCCCGCGGTGTTATTTACATTAGGCTGCTGGATAGTCTGACGGAGCCAGAAATCCAAACGTTCCTCTCTAATCAGGGTGTCATTGCATTCCATCAGGTGGTGAAAAAGTAGATGCATCCCTAGTTCCCACACACTTTTTTTCTCATTTCTGACTGGGTGGTTCTTTCGTCAAAGATACAAGAAAGCTATGAAGTTGCCACACTCAGACCGTACATTCCGAACCTGATGCGCTGCTACCAGTGTCATCGTTACGACAGTCAAGTGTCGTGTCGACAACTGGCCAAATGTGTAAATTGTGGTAGGGACGTGAACGAGCGCGATTGTCCGCTTCCTTCTCCCTGCTGTATCAGTTGTAATGGCGACCACGCAGTCTCGTTCTGAGATTATGCCGTATATCACGATGAGTGGGCCGTGCCGGAGGTCGGGTGTCTGAAAAAGTGACTTACCCGGTCGCTTGCAAGTTGTTGGCCACCCTGCGTTCTACCATCCGCCACTTATAGTACTGTTCCTGCTGCACCTCGCTCCACGAAGATCGTGGTCACGCAGACATGCGACCTCAAATTCAGCACCACGGTTATAATTTGTCGGTCTCCTCCTCCTCCTCCTCCTCCAGATATGCAACAAGCTACCAGACTTTCGCCTCATGGGACAAAGTCACCAGTTACACAACAGGCAGGCCGGAAAGGACAGAAGGAATACTCCCTTGAAGACACGCTATGTCCGCCGGCCGCTGGTGGCCGAGCGGTTCTGGGCGCTTCAGTCTGGAACCGCGCGACCGCTACGGTCGCAGGTTCGAATCCTGCCTCGGTCATGGATGTGTGTGATATCCTTAGGTTAGTTAGGTTTAAGTAGTTCTAAATTCTAGGGGACTGATGACCTCAGATGTTAAGTCCCATAGTGCTCAGAGCCATTTGAATACACGCTATGTCCCTCCAGCCAACAAACATCCAAGTCTTCTGGCAACTGGAAAGGCTCCAAGAAATCAAAGGCAAACGGTCTTCTCCTTATCTGACTTGGAGATCCTCTTCGACTGTGTCCCCGGCAGCTGCGGAGATAACTCATTTTTTCACTCCTCCCCTTTCCTTGTCATGACTCTCCTTCAGTGGAACATTCGCCACCTTCAATCCAAAAATCAGGACTTACTACTGCTCTTGGAATCACAGCATATGCTTGTCCTCTGCCTCTAGGAAACAAACTTACGTCATCGTGACCGCTTTGAGCTCTCGCATTTCTTCCCAATCGGCTTTGAACTTACCCTGAGAATGGCATTCCATTTTATGGGGGAATTGTGCTCCTCATCCAGGATGATCTTCATAGTCAACCCATGTCCATGACTACCTGGTTTCATGCTGTTGCAGTCCACATTTTCCTTCCTCACTTGACCTTTCCTCTTACACTGTTTACAGCCGTCGATCATTTGGTGTCACCAAGGCAGATTTTCTGTAGCTTACTGAGCATTTCCCTCACCCCTTTCTGCCGCTCGGTGACCTTCGTCACCATGCCCTTTGGGGTTCTCCCAGAATCTGTCAGAGAGGTGCCCTCTTGGCTAAAGTTTGCAAGCAACTTCACCTCATGGAGCACCCACATTCCACTCAGGCTCCTCGCACACCTATTCCCATTAGGACCTCCCCTTCTGTACTTCCCATCATCTCAAGTGATCTTTTCTGACACGTACTCGAGCGATCCTAGCCCGTGTATTATCCATTTTTTGTCACCTACCCCACCTACATTCACACACTAATGGCAGCTTTCTAAGGCCGATTGGAGCTTTACTCTTCTCTGGCGACTTTCGACGAACAACATGTTCCCTGTTGTGATGACCAGGTAGAATATCTTACTAATGTTATCCTTACCGCCGCAGAAAGTTTCATTCTTCGCGCTTCCTCTTTATCACGCCGTGTCCCGGTTCCTTGTTGGACTGAGGCGTGGCGCGACCCAATTCACGCGCGGAGACGTGCTCTCCGCGTTTTTAAGCGTCATTCTGTGATGGCATACTGCATTCGTTACAAACAGTTGCGTACACAGTGTCGTCCCGTTACTTGGGATAGGAGAAAGCTACATAGATTTAATTTACTAGTTCTTTTAACAGCTCCACTCCCTCTTCCATCGTGTGGGCCAGCCTTCGACGGCTCTCTGGGACGAAGATCCATTCCCCAATTTTCGGCCTGACAGTGAAAGATGTCATAGTGGACCCTATTGCTCTCTCAAACACCTCAGGCCACTATTTTGCGTAGATTTCAAGCTCCACCCATGCTAGCCATCTGTCTTCCATGCCTGCTAATCCGGCCCATCACATTTTTTTCGACGCCTCCTTGGATTTAGGGTATGCAGGCCGCTCTTCCTCCCTACCACCACCGGGAGTCCGCTTCCGTCAACTGCTCCATTCTCTTTCCTTCCACTTTCCTAAAACTTTCTTGACAACTTGGGGTACAGCACCGCCTTGGCTCCGGCTCCGGCCCCGGACCTGCCTGCTCCGTGACCTTTGTCAGTCTCCCAAGGATGGTACGCCTTCACTTGTTTATCGTCGGGGATTTGCTGCTCTATGCGCACAAATGAAGGATGCCACACTTATTTACACTGATGGCTCAGAAACATCGTTTGGTGTTGGGAGTGCGTACATTGTTGGCGACACCCCAAATCGGTTTCGGCTTCCCAACCGGTGTTCGGTTTATACTGCGGAGCTTTACGCTGTTCTCCAGGCTGTCCAATACATCCGTCGCCATCAGCGGATACAGTAAGTTATCTGCTCAGATTCTCTCAGCTCTTTCCTCAGTCTCCAAGCTCTCTACCCTGTCCACCCTTTGGTCCACCTGATTCAGGACTGCCTCCACTTGCTCCAGTTGGGGGGCGTCTCTGTGGCGCTCCTCTGGATCCCAGGACATGTTGGTGTCTGTGGAAATGAGGCGGCCGATATAGCGGCCAAGGCTGCAGTCTCTTTTCTTCGGCCAGCTATTCGCATGATTCCCTTCGCCGATCTACGGAATGTTTTATATCGTCGTGTTGCTCTTCTATGGCACGCGCATTGGTTGACACTTCCCAATAATAAATTGCAGGACGTGAAAGCTCTTCCGTGTGCTTGGACCTCTTCCTCCCGAACTCGTCGTCGGGAGGAGGTAATTTTAACTAGACTCCGGATAGGGCACTGTCTTTATAGCAATCGACATCTTTTAAGTGGCGCTCCCCCCCCCCCCTGTCCCCACTGCTCTCAGCTGTGGACGGTAAGACACCTTTTACGTGAGTGCCCCTATTTTACTCCGTTACGCGCCCGTCTACAGCTGTCGCTTGATATATCTTCCATTTTAGCAGATGACTCGCGCTCAGCCGATCGCGTTCTCGAATTCATTAGTGCCAGTGAGATGACGTCAGTCATTTGAAGCTCTTTTTGGGGACAAACCCCCCCCCTTCTATAGTGGTTTTTTAAGCTTTCCTTCTGTTTTTGGTTTCCCCATTTCTTGGAGTTTCGCTCCCATTGCTGCTGGCTTCCAGTTTCGTTTTTTACCTTTTCCTAAGTCACAGACCGGGCGCTAATGACCGTAGCAGTTTTGCGCCCTAAAACCATAACAAAAAAGCTCTACCCACGATCACTCTGCATTCCTCCATCGGAAACGAGTGGAGGCGGCTCGGGCGACACCATTCTCTTCTCAGAATCGTGAATGCTACAATGCCGCCTTTCCTGTGAGGGAGGTAGATCATGATCTCACTACGACTGATTCTCCGCCCCAGGGCCGCACGATGTTAACATTCATATGTTACAGAACCTTTCTCTTGCGGGTAAGAACTTTCTCCTTCGTACGTACAATCGCATCTGGGCAGAGGGCACGATTCCCAGACGCCGACGTGAAGCCTCTGTCATACCCACATGTAATCCCAGTAAGGACAAACACCTTCCTTTTAGTTATAGCCCCATTTATCTCACTATCTGTGTTAGCAAAGTGGTGGAATGTATGACTCCTGCCCGGCTGGTATGGTGGCTCGAGTGTCACAATTTACTAATCACTGCGAAGTGTGGATTTCGAGCGCGCTGTTCTGCAGTTGACCATCTCGTCATTTTGTCAACCCATGTCACGAATGGTTTTTTCCGGATATCCCAGACTGTGGCCGTGTTTTTCGATCTGGAGAAAGCCCACGACAGCTGCTGGAGGACTGGTATTCTCCCTCTCTACACAAATTTTTAAAAGACTGAGTTTTCATGGTACATGTGTCTCCTGCCTTGTACACCTTTATCCACGAAAAAGGTGTGCCTCAGGTTTCCGCCCTGAGCGTCGTCCTACTTATCCCCATTAACCCTATAATGGCCTGTTTCCCGCCGGGCATCTCTTGCTCCCTTTTCGTTGACAGATTTTGCCATCTGCTGCACGGACTTGTTGAGCGACGTATTCAACGATGTCTCGATCGTTTATACTCGTGGAGCACTGACAGTGGTTTTCGCTTTTCCATAGACAAAACCGTTTTATGAGTTTCTGGTGGCTCATTTGGTTTCTTCCACCGTCGTTACATCTTGAGCCTGTTGCTCTTCCACTCATTGAAACTGCGAAATTCGTGGGGCCCTTGCTCGATAGGAAACTTTCTTGATCCTCTCACGTGTCTCACCTTGCCGCTCACTGCACGCGGCCCCTCAGTGTCCTCCGTGTCCTTACTTCCTGGGGATCGGATCGAACCACCCTGCTCCGTTTGCGGCGGTCCCTTGTCTGTTTGAAACTGAACTATGGGTGTTTCGTTTATGCATCTGCACGTCCATCCCTCTTACACCGTCTCAGTACTATACACCGACGTCGTATCTTTTAGGCCACTGGCGCCTTTTACACTAGCCCGGTTGAGTCTGTGTGCGCAAGCCGCCGAACTACCGCTGTCTTACCACCGTCACTTCCTCCTCGGCAGATACGCATGCCGTTTGTCTGCCATGCCTGGCCACCCATTCTATGCCTCCTCCGTAGATGACTTCTTTGATCGCCAGTATGGGGCGCGTCCCTCATTTGTTACCTCCTGGAGTTAGCTTTCGGCTTTTGATCCGCTAGCTTAATTTCACTCTACCTGCTATTTTCCCGATGGGTGTGAACCCTTAATCACCTTGGCTTCGTGCGGCGGCCCGTGTTCACCTTGGCCTTCTTTAGCTTGCTAAGGACGCTACTCCAGCCTCACTCTATCGCCGTGAGTTCCACGACCTTCGCACGGAACTTCGCGGTAGTATGGTAGTGTACACTGATGGCTCTTGAACTGACCGTGGTCTCATGTGAGCCTTCATTGGCACCGACGATTTTCGGTATCGGCTTCCGGAACATTGCCCAGTATTTACAGCAGTGCTCTTCGCCCTTCATCAGGCTGTGCAGTACATCCGCTGTGACACTATGCCCTTCGGAGTCTGTGTCCATCCGTCCGTTAGTGGAAAGGGACCAGAAAATCTGTCACCTGCTCGCTCTTGACAGAGCCCCTGTGCTTTTGATTTTGGTCCCTAGCCACGTCGGTCTGATGGGAAATAAGGCCGCTGACGCTGCTGCCAAGACTGCAGCCATCGTACCTCGGCTCGCTAGTTCTTCCATTCCCTTTGATGATATGTGTTGCTGTCTGTCAGCAGGTGGCGTCACTTTGCCATCACCACTCGTCCTCCCTTCATGGGAACAATCTCCGGGGAATTAAGCCTCTCCCAGCGGCTTGGACGACCTCCTCTCGGCCATCTCGCCGTGAGATCATTTTATCTATGTTGCTTATTGGCCACTGTCTTTTTAGCCATTTTTAAGTAATGCTCCCCCACCACTTTGTGCTCATTGCCCTCGACCTTTGACGGTTCGGCCATTTCCTGACTGAATGTCCTTTTTTAACCACTTACAGTGTGTAAACCTTTAGATGGCACACCTCTCCCTAGTCCTGAATCGGTAGAAGTCGGTAAACGTCGGGAGGCTTCGGTAGGCACGCAGTTTCGACTGCTGCCAACATTACGTAGGTGACACTGTTGTACAAGGTAGCCATTGTCGTCTGCTTAGTTATTGTTTTGCGCTGTACTGATCTGTGTGTTTTTATTGCGCAGTTGTGCTAAACATTACCAAAATGAGTGAAGAGGCAGTTGCTGGCCCATCTCGGGAGTCGCCAACAACCCCTACCGGTAGGCCTACGGTTAGAAGGAAACCAGTATTACGTAGCGATGCTCGCAAAGTTATATTGCTTGTGATTGAATGCTGCGAAAGAGAAAGGGAGCAGAAAAAATTGCTTCACCTCATTTACAAATCTTCAGTGAGAGCTGCTACAAACACAGGACAAAGCATGCGTAGCATTGGAAGATTCAAACAGTTTTCCAAGAATCATCCTGGCGTATCACCACAAACGCCTGGCAAGAAAAGGTGAGTTTCCATTTCAGATATTTTGTTCGCGATCACTTTGAAGGAGGGCCCCCTATTTCGTCTGAATTACCTTATATTTCATTTTTCCTTGCTACCTTATTGCTTTGTATAGAAACACCACTGGTTACTGTATTATTTCGAAACACATTCATATTACAGTACATTTCCAAATTCAAAAAAATGCATGCAGTGCAGAAGGCATTTTCTTATAAATCTTTCTCTCTCTTTTAAGTTAGGAAAAGTGGAGAAATCGAAGTAATGATCGATGATTTCAACCAGCGTGTCATTCGCGACAGGATAGCGGAATTTTATTCAGTGCGGAAGATTGTGCCGAGCCTGCGAACACTGCTTCCAGTTTTGCACGACAAAATAGGCTGGAAGTGGAGTATTGTCTCGCAGAGAAAAGTACTTTTGTCTATGGGATTCATATGGTGTAAGGTGGAAAACAAGAGGAATGTGTTGTTAGAACGTCCAGACATTGTGCACTGGCGATCTCGTTTCATTGTTGACATAAGAACTTCAGGGAAGCAGGCAGAGAAATATTTTATCTCGATGAATCGTGGATCGATAATAACTTAACGTTTAATAAATGTTGGCAGAGGAAGGGTGACTTACGTGAAGAGAGTGTCGTTGGTGTCAGTGCATGGGGAAGCTCATTGAGAAGACTGATAGTTGAAAGTGTCGGATCCAAGAATGGATTCGTCAAGGAAGGGCAACTTATGTTCTGGGCAAAGGTTATCACGGTCAGATGAATTCGGCAAACTTTGAGAAGTGGTTCGGAGAGAAGGTACTGCCAAATCTCCCGCCTAATTCAGTAATAGTTATGGATAACGCCCCTTACAATAACAGGCAAGCAGAGAGAACTCCAACGAAGTTTGACACGGAAGTGCGAAAGCTGGAGTGGCTGCAACGCAGAAATATCCCCCTTGATGAGAGTATGAGGAAGGACGAGCTGTGTGCAGAAGTACGAGCGAATAAGCCAGCTGAGAAGTCTTTTGCTGTAAACCTATTGGCTGAAAGCAAAGGCCACCTGGTAGTTCGCTCGCCACCTTACAACTGCGACTTAAACGCAATAGAATTAGCATGGGCGAAGATAAAAAGGCATGTTAGGGAGCACAACATATCAGGGGACTTGGCTGCCACAAACATGCTGAATCTTGTGGACGCAGCTTTCCAGTCGGTTACTGCCAATGCTTGGAAGGGATATTGCAAGAAAGTTAAAGAAACAGAAGAATAATATTGGGCACGTGATGGTGTCGTCGAAATTGCTGTGGACGAAATTATCATTAACACAGCCACATCAGATGAAGACTCAGACACAGAAACGGAAGACAGTGACAGTGAAAGCGGTGGACCACATGGCTTTAAATGTTTTTACAAAAGTGTGACATCTCGAATAAATACGAAAAACAATCTGCCATTCATTGCGTCGTAAATTTTATTTCTATTTGACTGTTTCCTTTCCTTGCGATAAGCGTACTTCATTGCTGCAGTTAAGATATTTATTAAACACTAGCTGTACGCCCGTGCTTCGCAACGGAAGAAATCTCGGAAAGTTGTTGGCCGATTGATTTAAAATTTTGGCACAACGTTTTTTAGGAATACGCTCGTAGTGCTATATACTTTTTTAACACGTTTGCGAAACATGTTGCGAATAGTGTTAGTAGTGAAGAAATAATAGAACAAAACGTCATGCCTGACGCGGCACTTTTTCACGCATCTCGATGTTTACCACGTCATAACTCCTGAATTATATGTCGTAAAGAGACATAAATTTGCCGGCGCATTTACTGATATATGTGGATACTGTATGCGAAATATGTTGCGATTAGAGTTAATAGTAACGTAATAATACATGAAAACGTCATGCCTTCTGCGGCAGATTTACGGTATGTACTGAGAATATGTAGTAAGCGACAACCTTTTTTCCTTTCATTTTGTTGGTGGTGTCAGGGAGAAAAATTTTCGTAAAGGTTTGAAATTGTGTGTAACGTTTGTTGCTAGTCGCTAAGTGCTCTCATTCTCAAACAGTGGATGCATAAATCTGGGTATTTTCCCGCTGTGGCATCTCATTGTTTATGACGTCATATCTCCTCAAGAATGTGTTTTTTTTGTTTTTTTTTTTTCGTGGGCGTACGGGTTCTATCACCAAAATTTCATCGCAATCGAATGAATGGTTTGGGAACGCACAGAGGGCAGACATACATACATTCATTTTTATACAGGGTGTTACAAAAAGGTACGGCCAAACTTTCAGGAAACATTCCTCATACACAAATAAAGAAAAGATGTTATGTGCACATGTGTCCGGAAACGCTTAATTTCCATGTTAGAGCTCATTTTAGTTTCGTCAGTATGTACTGTACTTCCTCGATTCACCGCCAGTTGCCTCAATTGAAGGAAGGTAATGTTGACTTCGCTGCTTGTGTTGACATGCGACTCATTGCTCTACAGTACTAGTATCAAGCACATCAGTACGTAGCATCAACACGTTAGTGTTCATCACGAACGTGGTTTTGCAGTCAGTGCAGTGTTTGCAAATGCGGAGTTGGCAGATGTCCATTTCATATATGGATTAGCACGGGGCAATAGCCGTGGCGCGGTACGTCTGTATCGAGACAGATTTGCAGAACGAAGGTGTCCGGACAGGAAGACGTTCGAAGCAATTGATCGGTGTCTTAGGGAGCCCGGAACATTCCAGCCTATGACTCGCGACTGGGGAAGACCTAGAACGTCGAGGACACCTGCAATGGACGAGGCAATTCTTCGTGCAGTTGACGATAACCCTAATGTCAGCGTCAGAGAAGTTGCTGCTGTACAAGGTAACGTTGACCACGTCACTATATGGAGAGTGCTACGGGAGAACCAGTTGTTTCCGTACCATGTACAGCGTGTGCAGGCACTTTCAGCAGCTGATTGGCCTCCACGGGGCCCGTTTTCTGTAACCCCTCCTGCAGCGGATTTACGGCTTCACATCAAATCCCACTTCGCACAGTCATGGGCCACTTCTTGGGAGGCTACTCCCCTGTCTAATAAACTTCGTGCAATTAAGGTGACACCAGGCCCGTGGCGTTCTTCCTTTCGCCTCTCCCGAAAGGACTCGACCACACCGTGTCTTCTCCGCAGTGGCCATACCAGGCTGACCCACGGTTTTCTTTTGCGTGATGAGCCACCCCCACTAAGTGGTTGTGGAGCCTTCCAGTCAGTAGCCCACATTTTGGTTGAATGCCCCCTTCTTTTGACTCTGCGTGCTAAGTACAGACTCCCCCACACTTTACCTTTGATGTTGGCTGACGATTCCCGGATGGTCTTTCTGGTTCTCGGTTTCCTCCGGGAAAGTGGTTTTTATTCTCAATTTTAAGGTTTTTAATCTCTCTCTGGTGTTGGGGCAGGGCGGTGAGTGTTTGGGTGTCTCCCACTGTAAGCAGTGTTCGGAGATTCCCGATTCACCTCCCTGACCGAAATCCTCTTTTCTTCCCCTTTTACTCTGTTTTTTCCCCTTTTTTAAGGCTTGGTTAGTCTTTCTATTCCCATACGTACTTTCTACATTCTAGCAGTTGTACCTTTTACGTCACGGGTGGTCTTGCCTATGCTGCTTCAGCATAGTGTTGGGTTCGTTCTCTTGCCGACTTCCCTCATTTTGTTTCTTACCAATGACAACGTGACTGCCCTTTTACGTTTTTACCTTTTTCCGTTTTATTGTTCTGACTTTACTGAGATGTCCCATTAGCGGATTGGAGCATATTTGAAACAAGGGACTGATGACCTTGCTGTTTGGTCCCTTAAACCTCAACCAAACAACCAGCCAACCAACCTCCACGGGTACACTTCTGCGAATGGTTCATCCAACAATGTGTCAATTCTCATTTCAGTGCAAATGTTCTCTTTACGGATCAGGCTTCATTCCAACGTGATCAAATTGTAAATTTTCACAATCAACATGTGTGCTGACGAGAATCCGCACGCAATTGTGCAATCACGTCATCAACACAGATTTTTCTGTGAACGTTTGGGCAGGCATTGTTGATGTCTTGATTGGGCCCCATGTTCTTCCACCTACGCTCAGTGGGGCACGTTATCATGATTTCATACGGGTACTCTACCTGTGCTGCTAGAACATGTACGACACATGTGGTTCATGCACGATGGAGCTCCTGCACATTTCAGTCGAAGTGTTCGTACGCTTCTTAACAACAGATTCGGTGACCGATGGATTGGTAGAGGCGGACCAATTCCATGGCCTCCACGCTCTCCTGACCTCAACCCTCTTGACTTTCATTTATGGGGGCATTTGAAAGCTCTTGTCTATGCAACCCAGGTACCAAATTTAGAGACTCTTCGTGCTCTGGCCGAGCGGCTCTAAGCGCTTCAGTTTGGAACCGCGTGACGCTACGGTGGCAGGTTCGAATCCTGCTTCGGGCATGGATGTGTGTGATGTCCTTAGGTTAGTTAAGTTTAAGTAGTTCTAAGTTCTAGGGGACTGATGATCTCAGATGTTAAGTCCCATAGTGCTCAGAGCCATTTGAACCATTTTTTTCTTCGTGCTCGTATTGTGGACGGCTGTGATACAATACGCCATTCTCCAGGGCTGCATCGCCGCATCAGGGATTTCATGCGACGGAGGGTGGATGCATGTATCCTCGCTAACGGAGGACATTTTGAACATTTCTTGTAACAAAGTGTTTGAAGTCACGCTGGTACGTTCTGTTGCTGTGTTTCCATTCCATGATTAATGTGATTTGAAGAGAAGTAATAAAATGAGCTGTAACATGGAAAGTAAGCGTTTCCGGACACATGTCCACATAACATCTTTTCTTTCTTTGTATGTGAGGAATGTTTCCTGAAAGTTTGGCCGTACCTTTTTTGTAACGCCCTGTATATAGAGATTGACAGTTACGTTATACTATATGACCTGTTAAAGTATATTTAAATTTTATAATTAATAGTTTAACATTGCGGGGAATGAAATAAAAAAAACTGCGAGCAGTGGGAATCGAATCCGGGTCCGCTGTATGACAAGCCTTTACCTAATCAGTTGCACTACGCATGCTACTGTCATCTATCTCTTGAAACATTGCCCATTGCTCTTTTCGGACGTTCGGAGAACAACTCACCAAAGTTTCATTGCAATCGGATGAATGGTTTGTGAGCGCATAGTAGACAAACATACACACATTCATTTTTATATACATAGATTTTAATGTACATGCCGATTTCAGTTTCGTTTACGAACAACATTTAAAGCGAGTTTTACTTCCAAGCCTTTCGTCTGCTTTCGTGTAAGCAACTGGTAGGCGTGCCTTGTCTTCGTCCCCCCCCCCCCCCCCCCCCAAGGCTCCTCTCCCCTCGCCAGCCAATGCTTGCTTCCTCCTCTCCCCGCACTCCCCTCACAACTGTGTCGTCTTACAGTTAACACACAGTACGTTCTCATTTATTTTTGCCGTCGTGAGTCATTGGCCGTTTTAACTAACGAGGCGCTGCCTGTCGACCGCGTTTTACTTTTTACCCGTAGTAGCAACATGGCGAAAGAAGTTTAATCTGTAGTTTAGGACCCCCGTCTCTCTATGGCGTATTTTGTGGACCTTTCTCCAAGTCCCTGCTTTTGGCGCTCTTTCCTTTCGTCGATTAGGACTGACGTGTAGTAGTTGTTAACTCCTGTCTTTGTCTTCGTGCTCTACGGTTCAGATTTTCATACCAGAATTGCCATTATAGCATGTGCCAAGACAGTATGTTCGTCTCTCCCCCCCCCCCTCCCCCCTCCCTCTAGACACGGGAATATCTGAAAGATAATAAGCTTTTGGTAGGTTTTATTAAACGGTGCACTTGACGATAAATAAGTTAAAAGAAACTCACCACATGAGTTGTACCATCAGCTGTTATTTTTGAAAACATTATTTATGTTATTGGTTCCAACTCCTCATCTCAGTAGCAATCTTCAGGCACCTATATGGTTGCAAAAATGCTTAAAACAATAAAGTATAAATTCGATAGTATAATAAAAATGTTACATTTAGTAGATAAAAGTAAATAATTATCAACTGCTAGCGTTGTGCCTCAGTTCTTTGCGTTTTTTCCAGAAGTTTAACAAACACAACAAAGAATACATTTGCTATCAATAATATATTCGTCTTCATTATATACAACAATCTGCTAACGCTGGGTAACTTTTCGATTGCCCAACTGCAGAAATCACGTGGTTTTGAGGCGAAGAATTCGTCGAATGCATTTTCATCCGGAAAGAAAGTTCGTTGAAGGCTGTTAGAGTGCGGAAAGGGGCAGATCTGAGGTCGCAATATCAGGTGAATAAAAATGGGTACGGAATGACTTCCCTATCCAACTCCAACATCGGGCGCCTCCCCAGGTGGCGGATAGGGGAATGCCCACCAGATATGGAGGGTACCGGGGAAATAAAATACCTGGGGTGGACCAAAACTAGCAACTACTGCCTTGTAGTTTAGGTTTTGGATTACCAAAGGCTAAAGGAAGAAAACCTTGAGCAAAAATTACCTGGTCCTCCAGGTTGGGGGTTAATGCGATGGGCCAACTCCCCATTCATTGGAAAAACCTCACTGGTTAAAAAGCCTATAAGATTACAGCAGGACAGATATAATAGGAGACGAAAAAGGCTAAGAAAACGGACTGTCTTAATTGGTGTATGGAATATACAAGGATTACAAAATAAAGTAGGAGAAGTGATTAAAGAAATGGAGGCTAGAAATAAAGATATAATACTCCCAGAAACCAAGAAAAAAGGACGAGGTATTGAACGAATAGGATCATATACACATTTCTATAGTGGTGTCCCAAAAAATCAAAGAGCAAAACGGGGTATATCGATATTGATGAAAAACAAATTCAAAAGAATGGTCACAAACTGGGAACCTATTGATGAAAATCTGATAAAAATTAATATTGATATTCATGGATACAAAATTACTATTATAGGAGTATATGGAATAAGCGAAGATGAACCAATTTGTGAAAAGGATGATTTCTATAATAATTTAAATGGAATCATAGAGGATATCGGGAAAACCAGGGAGATTATTATTGCAGGGGATTTTAACAGTAGAACTGGAAGCAAAATTGGAAATAAAATTATAGGACCATTTGGAGAAAATGTTATAAATGATAATGGTAATAGACTTATTGACTTCATTGAAAATATTAAATGGCTTTTATCAACATAAAGAAATACATAAATACACATGGCATAAAGACACATTGAATCAAAAATCAATAATAGACTATATTATAATTAAACAGCAAATGAGGATAAAAATACATGACATAAGAGTATATATAGAGGGGTAACTTTTAGCGATCATTATTTGGTAAATTCCAAATTTTTATTCCCCCTCAGAGGAAAAAGCACTGAAGAAAATCGAAATTGTCCTATAGAAAATATACAAACAGAAATCAAAATTCCTAAATATAATTTGAATAGTTTGGAGAATGAAAGCACAATATTTTTATATCAAAAGAGATTAGATGAAAAACTGGTAGAAACAGAGTTTGATAATACAGAAGATAAATATCATTATATTGTAAATAAACTACACGAAGCCGCCAAGGAAGCTTTAGGAGAAACAGAAGAAACACGTACAAACCATCCATTATACTACTGGAATGAAGAAATTAAAAAGGAAGTGAAATTAAAGGAAGAAAAATATTTAAAATGGTTAAATACCAGAAATCTTCAAGATAAAATAGAGCTTAATGCACAACAAGTGAAAATCTGGAAAAAGGTTGCAGAAGCAAAAAACAAAGTTTGGGAACAATCATGTCAAAAAATTGAATCCTATATTGGTGGTAAAAGAAACACAGAAGCATGGAAAACTATAAAAAATTTAAGAAGGAATTCCAAAGAAACAACACATATTAAATATATTACTCATGACTCTTGGGAAAAATATTTTAAAAGTTTATTAACAGAAAACAGGGAAGAATACTTGGGAAACCCTGAATATAATGAAATGATAGATCTACAAGCAGAGAATTACATCCGTTTGGAAATAGAGACAGTAAAAACTGCAATAAAATCTTTAAAGAATGGAAGGGCTACAGGCATTGGAGGTATTCCTGCAGAATTATTAAAATTAGGAACAAAGAAATTAATGGAATTGTTAAGAAACCTTTTCGAAAGATGTTTAAATGGGGAAGATGTCCCAAATGATTTGAAAGTAGGATATATTTCAGTGATACATAAAAAAGGAGCGAAAGATGAGTGTAAAAATTATAGGGGAATAACAGTGACCAATACCTTCAGTAGATTATATGGAAGAATTATTAAATATTTGTTAGAACAAGAACACAAAGAAAAGGAGGCTGAAGAACAAGCAGGTTTTAGAGCTGGAAGATCAACAATTGATCATATCTTTTGCCTACAACAAATTACTGAAAAAAAATGGTTCGGGCACAATCTATACATTTAGTATTCATAGATATAGAAAAAGCGTATGATAGTGTGCCTTTATCCAGTTTATGGAAAGCTTTAATATCAATAGGAATAAATCCAAGAATAATTAAAGCAATTCAAAATTTATATAAAAATTCTATTTCAAAAATAAAAATAGGTAAATATCTATCACATGGATTCCAAGTCACAAAAGGATTACGTCAAGGATGTAGCATCTCACCTACATTGTATAAAATATATACAGAAGTAACCTTACAGAATTGGAAGAAAAAATGTCACGCTATGGGAATACCAATAAATGATAGAACAATATACTCGTTACAATTTGCAGATGACCAACTGATTATAGCCCAAGACTACGAGGACATAGAGTATATGACCAGAAAATTGATTCAAGAATATAAAAAATCAGGTCTAAATGTAAACATGAATAAAACAAAGTACATGGTAATTGGTGGAGTGAATGGAGACTTAATATTAGAAGAAGGGATGGGAACAATAACAGCTACTGAGGAATATAAATATTTAGGTGTGAAAATTACAAATGATGGGAAACAGGACAAAGAAATTAGATCAAGAATAAATTCTGGAAAGACGACAATCTCTTTATTGAATGGAATTCTCTGGGACAAACACATAACAACTGATAACAAAATAAGGATTTTTAAAACAATAGTTAGGAGCATTATTACATATGGTTCAGAAGTGTGGACAACAAAATGGCAACTGAAATCAAAATTATTAGCCACAGAAATGGATTTCTGGAGACGTTCAGCAAGAATATCAAGACGAGAAAGAATAAGAAATGAAGTAATCAGAGACAAGATGAAATGTAAAAATTCAATTATTGATTTCATCGAGCACAAACAACTTAAATGGTATGGACACATCAGACGAATGGAACAGGAAAGGCTACCAAAATGCATAATCGACTGGGTACCAATTGGAAGAAGAAAAAGGGGACGACCACCTGATACATGGAAACAGGGAGTTCAGTCAGCAATGAGGAAGAACAACATTCCTGAAGATTTATGGACAAATAGAGAAGAGTGGAGAACAATAATTAGTGACTTACTGTAATCTAGAATAGGTGCTGGAAAAATGTACTCACATTGTAAATCCAGAATAATAATAATAATAGTGTTTTTTGTCAGTCTAGCAAAATCGAGGGCGGGCGTTGTCGTGCAATAGCAACACTTCACGCAGTCTTCCTGGTCGTCGTTCTTGGATTGCATGCGTTGCCAGTAAATGTCAGCAGTTCTGGCTACACCTCGGGGTAGCAATTCGTAGTGTACCATACCGACTCTGTTCCCCCCCCCCTGCGGGTCCGGGGATTAGAATAGGCCCGAGGTATTCCTGCCTGTCGTAAGAGGCGACTAAAAGGAGTCCATCCCCCTCACGGGGGTAGTTAGCGCCTGCGTCCGGAGACGGACGATCTTCACGACCTATAATCGTGGTCTTTTTGGTTTTAAACTTCTCGTTTCTTCCTTCCTTTTGTTGGTCCCTTTCTTTGCTCTTCTCCACCTCACTGTCTTCCTTACTCTTTCCCTTGACTTCTCCTTGCCTTCTCATTGCCTTTTTCTCCTTGCCTTCTCATTGCCTTTTTCTCCTTGCCTTCTCATTGCCTTTTTCTCCTTGCCTTCTCATTGCCTTTTTCTCCTTGCCTTCTCATTGCCTTTTTCTCCTTGCCTTCTCCTTGCCTTCTCATTGCCTTTTCTCCTTGCCTTCTCATTGCCTTTTCTCCTTGCCTTCTCATTGCCTTCTTCTCCTTGCCTTCTCTGGTCTCCGCCTCGGCGTTTGAGACAGTCTGTCCTCTTTCTCCCTCTCTCTCTTCTTTTTCCTCTTCTTCCTTCCTCCCTGTGCGTGTCTGAAGGCCGACCCACGCGTTCGCACGCGTAGCCGGTGACGGGGTAACGCGTAAGTCCCCGCCCTGGGTAGACATGTAAGGCACGCGCGTACCCCCTGGTAAAGGCCAGGCCCGGGGAGGGGTGATTGCCTGAGCTGATACCTTCTGACCATGCCGATTGGTCCCTCCGTCTGTTTCTCGGGAGGTGTGACCTGAGGGGTAAACATTCACCTAAGGCGGGAGTGCCCTCTGAGAGGGTCCCCACAAGGAAGGAGCGCGCCATCGGAGACGCTGGCAATCATGGGGGATTCCTCCGCAATTGATTCTACTCCATCGCTTTCGACTTCGACCCAAAAACGGAAACGTGACCAGCCAACAGTGACAAAAGTACTACCGCCTGCCCCACAGTTCCTCGTAGTTTCTCGCACTGAGGACGGAAAGGATTTTTCCTCTGTCAACCCTTTTGTTATTCAGAAGGGCGTTGATGCCATAGCCGGATCTGTCAAATCTTGTACCAGGTTGCGTAACGGCACCTTATTACTAGAAACTGAGAATGCCTTTCAGGCACAAAAACTGCTTCGGGCCACCCTCCTGTACACGTTCCCTGTCCGGGTGGAGGCCCACCGAACTTTGAATTCGTCTCGTGGTGTAGTGTATACTAGCTCCCTCGACGGATTGACTGACGAGGAGCTTCAATCTTTCCTCGCTGAGCAGGGCGTGACGGCTGTCCATCGGGTCATGAAAAAGGTCAACAACGACCTTGTACCGACCCGGACACTCTTCTTGACCTTCGATAGTGTTAAGCTGCCATCGCGCATCAAGGCGGGCTACGAGGTTATTTCTGTTCGCCCCTATGTCCCGACACCTACGCGCTGCTACCAGTGTCAGCGTTTCAATCACACTCGACAGTCTTGTTCCAATGCGGCTAAATGTGTCACTTGTGGCAGGGATGCCCATGAGGGTGACTGTCCACCTCCGTCTCCTCATTGTGTGAACTGTCAGGGTGACCATGCCGCATCCTCCCGCGACTGTCCTGTCTATAAGGACGAACGTTGCATCCAAGAAATTCGTGTCAAAGAGAAAGTGTCAACCTCGGCTGCTCGCAAGCTATTGGCTAGTAGGAAGCCCACGCTGCTCCCAGCGGGGAAATATAGTACTGTCCTCGCCTCTCCTCGGACTACCCGGGAGGTCGCAACCCAGACATGCGATCTGACCTTCAGCACCACGGTCGTCCGTTCGGCCAGTGCTAAGATCGCGCGGTCGACGTCTCCTCTTCCTCCCATCACACCACAGACACCAGCCACTTCCTCAGCTTCTGCTAAGTCGAAGACACCGAAGTCAGATGCACGGTCCTTCAAGAAGGAACCATCCCGTGCAGACTTCCTCCGTCCCTCGACCTCCCAGCCTTCGACCGATACTTCCACCAAACGTCCTTCCAAAAAGGCGCATAGGAAGCACAGTTCTCCTTCCCCGCCACGGCGCATCTCTTCTCCTGCGCCACCCAGCGGTTGCCGCCCCAGGCCGTCATCCGTTTCGCCTGGCCGCACCGCTGGTAGGCGTACATCTGGCCGTTCACCGGCGGAGGAAGCTCCCCCTCCCGGCCATCCTCCCGAGATGGCCGATGACCCTATAGACCCCATGGACGATGACTGTCCGCCTACTGATAGCGGCGGCAGTGCTCGCTCGAAGCCAGGCCCTAAGCGGCCTTCGAGGTGACCCCTTCTCTCATCTTCCTTTTCTTACGATGGCACTTATTCACTGGAATATTCGCAGCATTCGCTCCAACCGAGAGGACTTGAAGTTGCTGCTCCGCTTGCATCGTCCGCTCGTCGTAGCCCTCCAGGAAACGAAGCTACGCCCATGCGATCACATTGCCTTGGCACACTACACCTCTGTGCGTTTTGACCTACCCCCTATGGTAGGTATCCCAGCTCATGGAGGGGTTATGTTGCTGGTCCGGGATGATATTTACTACGATCCCATCACGTTGCACACCGGCCTGCAGGCAGTTGCCATCCGCATTACTCTCCCCACTTTTACGTTTTCCTTTTGTACCGTTTACACTCCATCGTCATCTGCCGTTACCAGGGCAGACATGATGCAACTTATTGCTCAGCTACCTGCACCGTTTTTGTTAACTGGAGACTTCAATGCCCACCATCCCCTTTGGGGTTCTCCAGCCTCCTGCCCGAGGGGCTCCTTGTTAGCAGACCTTTTCAACCAGCTCAATCTTGTCTGCCTTAATACTGGCGCCCCTACTTTTCTTTCGGACACATCTCATACCTATTCCCATTTAGACCTCTCTATATGTACTCCCCAACTTGCACGCCGGTTTGAGTGGTATGCACTTGCTGATACATATTCGAGCGACCACTTCCCGTGTGTTATCCATCTCCTGCAGCATACTCCCTCTCCGTGCTCCTCTAGTTGGACCATCTCCAAGGCAGACTGGGGGCTCTTTTCTTCCAGGGCGACCTTTCAGGATCAAACCTTCACAAGCTGCGATCGTCAGGTCGCACACCTCACGGAAGTCATTCTCGCTGCTGCTGAATATTCCATCCCTCACCCTACTTCTTCTCCACGTCGTGTACCGGTCCCCTGGTGGACTGCAGCATGTAGAGACGCTTTACGTGCTCGTCGACGTGCTTTACGCACCTTTAAACGCCACCCTACAGTGGCGAATTGTATTAATTATAAACGATTACGTTCTCAGTGTCGTCGTATTATTAACGAAAGCAAGAAAGCCAGCTGGGCTGCTTTCACAAGCACCTTCAACAGTTTTACTCCTTCTTCTGTTGTCTGGGGTAGCCTGCGCCGGCTATCTGGCACTAAGGTCCACTCCCCAGTTTCTGGCTTGAAGGTCGCGAATGAAGTCCTTGTGGCCCCTGAGGCTGTCTCCAATGCCTTCGGCCGCTTTTTCGCCGAGGTTTCGAGCTCCGCTCATTACCACCCTGCCTTCCTCCCCCGCAAACAGGCAGAGGAGGCTAGGCCACCTGACTTTTGCTCCTCGAATTGTGAAAGTTATAATGCCCCATTCACCATGCGGGAACTCGAAACCGCACTTGGCCGATCACGGTCCTCCGCTCCAGGGCCTGATTCTATTCATATTCAGATGCTGAAGAACCTTTCTCCTGCGGGTAAAGGTTTTCTTCTTCGTACATACAATCGCATCTGGATTGAGGGACATGTTCCCGCATGCTGGCGCGAGTCTATTGTTGTCCCGATTCCTAAGCCGGGGAAGGACAAGCACTTGCCTTCCAGTTATCGACCTATCTCACTTACCAGCTGTGTCTGTAAAGTGATGGAGCGAATGGTTAACTCTCGATTGGTTTGGCTGCTCGAGTCTCGACGCCTACTTACAAATGTACAATGTGGATTTCGTAGGCGCCGCTCTGCTGTTGACCATCTGGTTACCTTGTCGACCTTCATTATGAATAACTTCTTGCGGAAGCGCCCGACCGCGGCTGTGTTCTTTGATTTGGAGAAGGCTTACGACACCTGTTGGAGGGCGGGCATTCTCCGCACCATGCATACATGGGGCCTTCGCGGTCGCCTCCCTCTTTTTATTCGTTCCTTTTTAATGGATCGACAGTTCAGGGTACGTGTGGGTTCTGTCCTGTCAGACACCTTTCGCCAGGAGAATGGGGTGCCACAGGGCTCAGTTTTGAGCGTCGCTCTGTTCGCCATCGCGATCAATCCAATAATGGATTGCCTCCCAGCTGATGTATCAGGCTCCCTTTTTGTGGACGATTTTACCATCTATTGCAGCGCGCAGCGTACACGTGTCCTGGAGCGCTGTCTTCAGCGTTCTCTTGACCATCTTTACTCCTGGAGTGTCGCCAATGGCTTCCGTTTTTCTGCCGAGAAGACGGTCTGTATTAACTTCTGGCGCTACAAAGAGTTTCTCCCACCGTCCTTACGACTTGGTCCCGTTGCTCTCCCAATCGTGGAGACAACCAAATTTTTAGGCCTTACCTTTGACAGGAAACTTAGCTGGTCTCCACATGTGTCATATTTGGCCGCCCGATGTACCCGTTCTTTAAATGTCCTCCGTGTTCTCAGTGGTATGTCGTGGGGAGCGGATCGAACCGTCCTACTTCGTCTATATCGGTCGATCGTCCGCTCCAAGCTGGATTATGGGAGCTTTGTATACTCCTCTGCACGGCCATCCATCTTACGCCGCCTCAACTCCATACAACATCGGGGTTTACGACTTGCGATCGGAGCATTTTATACCAGTCCCGTAGAGAGTCTTCATGCTGACGCTGGCGAATTGCCGCTCACTTACCGGCGCGATATACTGCTTTGTCGGTATGCCTGTCGGCTACTGTCAATGCCCGACCATCCGTCTTATCGTTCCTTTTTTGACGACTCTCTCGACCGTCAATACGGGTTGTATGTCTCTGCCCTGCTACCCCCTGGAGTTCGCTTTCGTCGCCTCCTTCAACACCTTCATTTTTCACTCCCTGCAACCTTTCGAGTGGGCGAGAGCCACACGCCACCTTGGCTCCAGGCTCAGGTCCGCGTTCACCTTGACCTCAGCTCGCTCCCAAAAGAGGTCACCCCCAGTTCGGTCTACCACTCCCGTTTTTTGGAACTTCGTTCGAAGTTCATCACCATGACTTTCATTTATACAGATGGCTCTAAGACCAATGACGGGGTTGGGTGTTCCTTTATAGTCGGGGCACAAAGTTTCCAATACCGGCTCCATGACCATTGTTCGGTCTTCACAGCTGAGCTCTTTGCCCTCTACCAGGCTGTTCTTTACATCTGCCGCCACCGACATTCTGCTTATGTCATCTGCTCAGATTCCCTGAGCGCCATCCAGAGCCTCAGTGATCCGTACCCGGTTCACCCTTTCGTACACCGGATCCAACGCTCTCTTCAGCGGCTGGTGGACGTCGGTCCGCCGGTTAGCTTTATGTGGGTTCCCGGCCATGTCGGTATCCCTGGGAACGAAGCTGCAGATGCCGCGGCCAAGGCTGCGGTCCTCCAGCCTCGGACAGCTTCTTGTTGTGTCCCTTCGTCCGATCTTAGCAGGGTCATTTGTCGGCGCGTTGTGTCGCTGTGGCATGCCGATTGGGCTGCACTTACCGACAACAAGCTTCGGGCCTTTAAACCTCTTCCCGTGGCTTGGACGTCCTCCTCACGCCCTTCTCGGCGGGAGGAGGTCGTTTTAGCAAGGTTAAGGATTGGACACTGCCGGTTCAGCCATCGCCATCTGCTGACGGCTGCGCCGGCGCCGTTCTGCCCATGTGGGCACTTGCTGACGGTTAGACACATTTTAATGTCCTGTCCCGATCTTAACCAACAGCGCCTCGATCTTAACCTGCCTATTACTTTCGATGCCGTTTTAGCGGATGACCCACGAGCAGCTGCTCGTGTTCTTTGTTTTATCAATTTGACACACCTTGCTAAGGACATTTGATGAAGTTTTTTAATCCTATGCCTGTCAGTCTGTCTTTTATTGTGTTTTTCCTTTTAGTTGTTGTTGTCAACTTGTGGCTCGCGGTGCATTTTTAGAGTAGTCAGGGCGCTAATGACCATTGAAGTTGTGCGCCCTAAAACCACAAAAAAAAAAAAAAAAAAAAAAACGACTCTGTTCCACCAGATGCATAACATTACCTTTTGTGAATGTGCGCAGGACTTCGTATGGTGAGTTGCTGCTTTGTTTATGCTTAACTATACCTACCTTCTCATGTTAGCATAAAGACACCATTTCTCGTCAATAATAAAGATGTAGGATAGGAATAGTCGGTGTTGTTCATGAACCAATTGATGACGAGCAAGCAGGGATGCACAGGTGGCCACCCGCTGCTTTTTATGAATTTGGCGTAGAGCATGCGGTACCTCTAAACCCGGTTTTTGAACCTGACCCGTTGCATGCAAATGTCGCCATATGGTGGAATGATCACAGTCCATCACATTTGCCAGTTGTGGAGTACACAGACATAGAACCAGTGATACACATCTACATGAATCCATGCAATTCACAATTAAGTGGCTGGCAGAGGGTTCATCAAACCACCTTAAATTTATTTCTCTACCGTCCCACTCTGGAACAACGCAAGGAAAAGCCCGAACATTTAAATCTTTTTTGCGAGATGTGATTTCTCTTATTTTGATCATTTCTCCCAATGTAGGTGGGCGCCAACAAAGGATTTTCAGTTTTGTGGAGAAAGATGGCAATTGAAATTTCATGAGATCTTGCCGCAACGAAAAACGCCTTGGTTTTAATTTTTGTATCACGTATGTGGCCCACTCTAATTTTGCAATAGTGCATAACGAGCCGCCCTTGTTCAAACTTTTTCGGTGTCTTCGTGGATCGCATCTGACGCGGACCCCCACACTGCACAGCAAAACTCCAGACGACGTCCATGCGTGTAGTGTAGGCAGCCTCTTCAGTACACCTGTTGCATTTTCTGTGTTCTGCAATAAATCGTAGTCTTTGGTTTAATGTACCCACAACTTTATCTATGTGAGCGTTTAAATTTCTTATTCGTAATTGTAAGCCATTAGCATTTAGTTGAATTTACAGCCTTTAGATTTATGTGATGTACCGTATAACCGAAATTTAGCGGATTCATTTTGGAACTAATGTTGATGGTTTCATACTGTCACACTTTTAGACTCTGTTGGCACGTTTTGCCCCGTAAGATAGCTTGTCAATCGTTTTGCAATTTGTTTTGATCACCTGCAAACAACCTGAGTCCTATTCTGTCTCATAATTCGTTTATGTAGCTCAGGAACAGCAGAGGGCCTATTACACTTCCTTGGGGAACGCCAGATATATCTTGTTTTGCTCGATGACTTTGTCAGTTATTACGTAATGTGACCTTTTCTGAGAAGAAGTCACGAATCCAGTCTCAACTGAAACGATAGTCCATAGGCACTCAGTTCGATTATAAGTCGCTTTTGAGGTAAGGTGTCAAAAACCTTCAGGAAATCTAAAAATATGGAATCAGTTTGACATCCCCTGTCAATAGCTCTCATTACATCGCCAGAATAAAGAGCTGGTCGTGTTTCATAAGAACGCTATTTTCTGAATCCGTGTTGGCTACTTGTCAATAAATCGCTTTGTTTGAGGTAACTGATGTTGTTCAAACACACGTTCCAAAATCCTACTGCAAATCGACGTTAGCGATAATTCAGCAGAGTGCTCCTATTTCCTTACTTTAGTATGGCGTGACTTGTGCAACTTAAGTTTCTAGGTACGATTTTAACGAGCGATCGGTTGTATATGACTGTAAATTCGGAGCTATTGTATGAGCGTACTCTGAGAGGAACCTGGCTGGTATACAATCAGGACCCAAGGCGTAAACTTTGTGTTTTAACCTGCTTAGTCACACCGAGGATATCTACTTCATAGTTACGCTGGCAGGTGTTCTTCGTTCGAATTCACGAATATTTACTTCGTCGTTGTTTGTGGAAGGAACTCTACTATAGTGGCACTGTCATCAGTAAAATCAACATAGTTATTGCGCAGCCCAGATACTGATTCTCTTTCCGCTGGTATACTTCACATACGACCAGATTCTCTCTGGGTTTTTCTGCCAGAGTTTCATGATATTTATTTGAATTTAAACCACATGTAATCTATGGTTACGTATTCAGATTGGGATGATTAATTTGCTCAAACGATGTTCATCAAATCCCAAAGGTCTTTTGAAAGTGCAGCGTACTTAATGTCAAAACGATTTTCCCTGAAACGAGAAAACCATTTTCTTGCTGTGCTCTGTCCAATGGCATCCCCATGCACCGCGCAAATGTTTTGGGCTGCCTCAGCTGCTGTCACCTTTATATTGAGTTCAAAAAGAGTGTTCAGATTTCTCCACTTGGCACTCCATTTTGTGGCGTCCGCAGCTCCACTCACGGTCTCCAAATGACAAAACGAAAGTGTTACGAACGTATGCACCAACCTAACTATGGAATACCATGGAGTGATTGTAATGGGGTGTAGTAAATCTACATATTCAACGTCCTTGGTTTGAAACATTCAATAGGAAATGAGAAATAGCATAAAGAAGAAGTAACAGAGACAGCGTAAAAAGATGGTGTATGAGAAATAAATATAGTAGTAGTAGTAGTTGTAGGGAGTAGTAGTAGTAAATAACAGTTAACCGCAATGTTAAATAGTCTAATGCAGGACTGTATACGCACAAATAATACACAATCGTACCGTAAACTATTTTTCGGCGCGTATGACCTTAATTGTTTTAGCGCTCTAAAACAAAACAAACCGTTTTACGTTGCGGTTAATAATTTTCTTCTACTACTTTGTATCTGTTTCTCATACACTATGACCATTCGTATTACGTCTTTTTGCTATTTATTATTTTTAATTTCTTACTAAATGTTTCATATCTTGGACGTTGAATATGTAGGTTTGCTACTTCCCATTACAATGGCACTATTGTGTTCCATAATTGTCTGAAGACCTGTTACGCTCATACCTTATGTCTGTGAACTACTGTTGCTCATACTATTTTCAATTTATAATTATTGACTTGTATCTGTCTGATGTAGCAGTTTTGTTGTATTATTGAACTTATTTTATACATTGTTGTAACCGTATAGGTGCCCGAAGAAGACGCTACGGAAGCGTGGAAAACCAGTAGCCTAATTAGAGGTTTCATAATTAAAAGAATTCGTGCGCCCGAGTTTCCGGCATGTACACAGTGCGTTTTGTAACACGAAAAGGACGTCTATGGATTTGAAAGCAGGGTCTTAATGCTTCGTCGGTCCCTGCACCAAACGTAAACTGGAAGACGGAAATAGAAACGGTACAGGAACGTGTACGACGAGGTTGCTTAGAGATTGTGGAATGCGTGGTCGGGGGAGAGCTGGAGTCAATGTTAGTGTAACGAAATAACACAAGTTCGTACGAACATACCGAAGACTAGTCCTTGTAAGCATCAGAATTACGTCGTGTCGGATTATTTTTGTGACAGTTACGTCTGAGAAATTATGGAACTATAGCGGAACATTGTATAAGGGTTATTACCCACTTCAGCGCACATCCCTTTGTATTCCTTCAGGGCTGTTACTGGTACTTCTACCTGTAGCAGAAAAGTTTACTGAAAGCTCAGCGAACGAGTTCCTTCCTTGACATGTTTTAGTGAAAAGTGCTGAGATTACAACATTGCGCCAACAAGCTACCGTATAAACAGGTCTTTGTTAACAACACTAGTCAACAGCCATTTTGCATCTGGGATGTGATACATAAATTAGGATGTATTTTGGTGTGTAGAATTTGAATGTACCTTTCAGAATGTTCTAACTCGTACCATTTTTGAATTTTTAAAGTTTTTTATTTTTCTATTCAGTATTTAGTTTTTTGCTGTTCTTCTGTTTTGATGTTTGTTTTTGATTTGCAAAGGAGAATTAGAAGAGATACAAATCGTCAGAAAATGGTTGGTGTGGTAATCCAGTGGTGTGAAAGAGATCCTCAGTGAGTCTTTCCTGTGAAAGATAGTGCAACCTTTTTGTGTTTAAAACTTACACTAAGAAAAATGGCAACTACGGTAGTAAATCTCGTTGCTTTCTAATCCACCCCGACAACTTTTGTTGTGTGTGTAGGAAATTCACTCCAAAGGTCCAAGGAAAACGAATCACTGATTTGGTTAAGAAGGCATATAAATTGTATTTTGATTGTCCTGTAGGTGATAAAGATAAAAATTTTGCACCTCATGTTGCCTGCATAACCTGTACTACAACCTTAACCGAGTGGTTGAAAGGAAAACGGCGAGCCATGCCATTCGCTGTTCCGACGGTGTCGTGTGAGCCTAAAGACCATTATTCAGACTGTTGCTTCTGTCTTACAAATATTTCGGGACATCCAAACAAAACTAGACATAAAATAAAGTATCCAAATGTATCTTCAGTGCATTTGCCTGTGACCCATGATGATTGCCTGTTCCTGTCTGTAACTTGAAAGCCACGGAACCAGACACCATATCAAGTGAATCTGAAATTTTCTGTTTCAGATCAAGAGGTACTACCTACGCTCAATATTTCGATATGCAGAACTCAATGTGTGTATGTAGAGATGTCAATGGTCTGATGATACACCTAGGTGTAAAACATAATCCACAGGAGTGGCGATTATTTAATGACTCCAGTAAAACCAGTTTGAAAGTAGCACTCCTGGCAATGCATTTTCATTGGTACCTTTGTCTTACGCAGTAGACATGGAAGAAACTTATGAAACCATGGCTTTGTTGCTAGAGGCAACCAATATAATGATAATGAATGGCAGCCTTGCTGTGATTTAAAAGTTGTTGCACTCCTTACAAGTTTGATTCACGAAATACTGATGCTTTTTGTGCCTTTGGGACAGCCGTGACACCAAGAACCACTATACAGTCAAGGAATGGCCTAGAAGGAAGTCACATGTTCCTGGAAAAGTAAATGTGAACAATACCCCATAGCTTGAGACCGAGAAAATCTTTTTGCGTCCCCTTCACATAAAGTTGGGCCTTATCAAGAAGTTTGTAAAAGCTCTTGGTAAAGAAGGTGAGGCTTTCAATCAGCTAAAAGAAAAGTTACCCAAATTGAGGCAAAGCTGAAAGAGGGTATATTTGTTGGACCACAAATAAGAAAATTGATTGAGAGATGCAACCTTAGATACCAAACTCTCAGATATCCAATAAGCTGATTGGTCTCCTTTTAAAGCAATTGTGAAGGTATTTTTGGGTAACAGGAAAGACAAAAACTATTTACCATTTTGAATGATCTGTTGGACAACTATAAGAACAAGGGGTGTCGAATGTCGCTTAAAATTCACTATTTACATTCTTACCTTGATTTCTTTTCGGAATATTTGGGAGCCGTAAGCGATGAGCATGGTGAACGGATGTACAAAGACATTCTTACCATGGATCACCGTTACCAAGGACATTGGAACTGTAAGATGATGGATGACTATTGCTGTGGCCTTGTTAGGGAGAGTGATGAAACGGCAAACAAAAGAGCTCCGTCGTCGCATTTTTCAAAAACCAGATACGATTAAAGATGAAAATATCTTCTGAACTAATTTGGACATTTTATTGACATCATGGCCATATATATAATAGTGTTGATTTCAAACGTTCTGAATGTGTATTTCTGTTTGACTTAATTGCGTCAGTTTTCGCTGTTACCATTTTTTATTCTGCTGTGTATCTAGGAGACGTGACGTCATAGAGAGAAACTGATTTTATCAGTGCATTCAGCACCCCAAAATTTGGTAAGTCCACCCATTTACAAACCAGATGCAGAAAATACTAGCGTAATCTAGACGAAGACTTAACTGTGCAGTGCACAAATCAGCTACCAACTGACGTTTGACATTCTGGCTTGTTAAACCGATCGTTGTTAGGTTTTAGCTTCAACTCGACATCGAGAAACAGAAGCAGCAGTTCTCCACGGAGAAAACAGTTCAGATGCATGCTGTTGTTTTAGACAACGCTTCTTTCCTGGGCGTCTGCCATGACAGTAGTGCTCTGTGTAACGTGCCTACATCGTCAGAGACTGCACGTAGGTGACCTCTGCGTGCGCGTGAGATCCAAAACAAATTGGGCATAACATTTTACAAAATCTCGTTAAATGCTTGTGGCCTTCTGGTCAAAAATAAAAAAATAATTAGTTTCATCCGCGTTCAGAAGATCAAAAGTTCATCGAAGCAGATTGCATGGTTCCCCGACAATTGTAAGCTACGCAACAGAAACAGTGCAATATACGTTCAGTGGCCGTATACCGTAGAGGATTGACTAATCTTCTCCGTCTGTAATATTGCAAACTGACAAAAAGTTTAAGTAACGCGCAGCACATTACCATGCTTCGCGTTAGTTAATCCGATGTTGTTTTCAGATCTACACGAAACAGTGTCAGGCCACTTTCTTCGCGGGTATTGTGTATCTCGATATGATGGAAAACTTCTTAATTCCACAGACCAATGAAGGTGACAGATGGGATGATTTACTATCAACAAGACGGTGCATCGCCTCATTCGTCACGGAAGTTAGAGGCTTCCTCGACAAGCGCTTCCCAAGTCTTTGGATTGGCCTTGAAGGGCTAGTCGCATGAACGCCTCACTCGCCAGACTTGGCACCACTGGATTTCTTTCTTTGGGGTTTCGTTAAAAAACCGTGTACAGGGGTTAAATAAAAAGTAATGCCTCCACCTTCGTTAATTGGGTTTGGATGGGAATATTTTAATAAATCAAACGCAGAAATAATCCTTAGGATGTGATCTTTAATTACCAATACTCACCAGCCAATTGGATACATTTCTGCCAACGATGAAAAAGTTTTCTGAAGCCACCACGGAAGAAGTCGACACTGTTTCCCCAACCACAGTCTCACAGTTCTCTCAACGACTTCATCAGAAGCATGATGATGTCCCTGCAGATCGCCCTTCATTATCGGTTACAGATGGAAGTCAGACGGTGCTAAATCTGGATGTATGGAGGATGCCGTAAGGTGGTGAGATTCAGTCCCTGAAGTTCTGCTGTGGTGTCACGTGAAGTGTGTGGTTTGGCAAGCTCATGCTGCAGGAAAACATTTCCCTTTTCCTTTCGGATCCTTGTTAGCCGTCGTTTCAGAGTTCGCAGCGTTGTGATGTAACGCTCTGAATTTATTGTTGTTCCACGATCAAGGAAATAAACATGGGTAATACCATTTGCGTCCCAGAACAGTGTGGCAATGATTTTTCCAGCTGCGCCTTGAATTTCTTTTTCTGGGGCGAGTCTTAGTGTAGATATTCCATTGAGACCGACGTTTCATCTCAGGGTCGTGATGGTGTACCCAAGTTTCGTCTCCTGTCACAGTTGAATGGAGAAGGGCGTCACGTTCATTCTCGTAACGCGAGAGGAGTTCCTGGCAAATTTCAAGTCTGTGCGGTTTCAATTCAGGAGTCAGCATCCAGGGTAACCATCGTGCACAGATCTTTCGATAGCCAAGCAAAGCAATAATGTGACCCACACGTTCTTGTGAAATGGCGATTGTGCTTGCAGTTTCTCTGTGATCCGACGATCGTCCTGAATCAATCTGTCAACTTTTTGCTTGTGAAACTCGGTGGTTGCTGTCGCAGGACGTCCAACTCTTTGTCACGCAGGTCAGATGTTCCCGTCTCAACGTCTTTAAACTTACTCGTCCAGCGACGCACAGTACTGACATCGACACAATCACCATAAACTACTTTCATTTTCTGATGAATCTCCTTTGGGCTGACACATTCTGCTGTCAAGAATTTGACTGCACGTTGCTTAAATCGCATTGACCGATCGTCTGCGCAGAGTTCCATACTTTACACTGTAACAACTTCCCGTCAACTGGAGTTGCAGAGAAGAGGCTACGGAACAAGCCAGTACCTGCCGTATATCAATACTGCCAACTGTTGAACAGTTACGAAGGTGGAGGCATTACTGTTCAGTCAACCCTCGTACATGTTCTTCCCCTACGAAAGAATTTAGCCTACCCGAAAAATCGAATGTACACAGCCATCGCACAGGTTACGCCTGATTTACTGCGGCGAGCGTGAGAAGAAATTGATTACTGATAGGATGTATGCCGCATCACAAATGGTAGTCACATCGAACCGAAATGACATTTGACTCTTTCATGTGAAACTCGAGGTTGTTTGCTACAAAATAATACATCTACTGATTCTGTAAGTTTTCTCAATAAATTTCTGTATCATTCCAAAGTTGTAAAATCCTTTTGAACTCACCCTCTGTCGGCGCCGTCTGATACCCGTATCCGAGTTATCATTTTTCTCTTGCATTTACATTATTGCCTGGCAGTTCAGGTATGGAGATGCCTGTGACAGCTTACCAGGCCAACCTGACGTGAAACATGTAGCCACACACATTACACATAAGAGGATGGAGGGCGTGGCTACGCCTAGCGAAGTTTGCATCTCTGATGTTTTTAATTTTCTTGCGTCCGACGTTCCTGCTCGAAATGTAAGACAGCAGCTGAAGTACGTAGCTGTGCGCCAATGTTTACGATCTTCTGTTGTGGCGCACCAGTTACTCGGCGCCGCGCGGGATTAGCCGAGCGGTCTCAGGCGCTGCAGTCACGGACTGTGAGGCTGGCTGCTCCCGGCGGAGGTTAGGTTAAGTAGTGTGTAAGCTTAGGGACTGATGACCTTAGCAGTTATGTCCCATAAGATTTCTTTCTCTCTCTCTCTCTCTCTCTCTCTCTCTCTCTCTCTCTCTCTCTCTCTCTCTCTCTCTCACACACACACACACACACACACACACACACACACACAGTTACTCGGCTCGGTGTTAACACTTTGGGTTCTTTCTGAATTGGTCCTTTTAGCGCTACAGAGGAGCACCACGGGGCCTTCTACCTGTGCTGACAATTTGTAGAGCGAGTCTGTTGTTTTTGATCTACTGGACATGCTCAGTCAATCTGAGTTGTGAGCAATAATGGTGGCTTCTATATTACACACCTTTGCCTTCTTAGGGTCAGTAGTGTTTGATACGAAGTCAGCCCATTTGGTGTTCATATCATAACTGAGTTTTTATTGGTTAAAGCGTTCGTTTCCCATAGAGCAGGGTAGAATTAAAAACTGCTGATATACCACCGGTTTGGTGCATTGTCAGATCCATATTTAGGAAGACCGGATGTAGGAGACATCTAAAAGAAACACGTGCGGCATGCATCCTGTTCTCCACGCCCTTTCTCGATATAATTCCTAGATAGAGGAAGATATGTACTTGTTCCGAAGATATGCTGGAAATAGAGATATTGAAATCCAGAAAGGCAGTTCATGGAGCTTGGTTGTGCTAGTACTCTCGTTTTTGGGATGTTGATGGTTAGGCCAAACCGTTTGTGCACTGTACCGAAACAATCTATAGTCAGTTGCAGCACTGCGGGTGTGTGAGCGGGTTTAGCATTGTCGTCAGTATACTGCATTTCACTTATGAGTGAGACTTGTGAATCTTCTAGAGTACAGTCAGGACTCATTAAATAGTCCATCGTCAAATTTGTATATAAGTACTACTTCTGCATTGTTTACAGACGATGCCCCATTAAGCATGACGGATAGGCACACAGCTAACCACGTTGGCGTGAGGACGCATCCTCTTTCGTGCCCATTAGTGACAGGGAATTTGCCAGATGTTTCATTCTGGTATAGCACCTGTCCAGACATACCATGGAAATCGTGACTCACTTCAGCAAACTGTTCAGGGCAGCCAAAATATTTTAAGACATTTCACATAATTTCTCTGGTCACCGTGTCTAAGGCCTTTTCTATGTCGTAGAATGCAAGAAGTAAAGGCTTATGTTGTTTCCTGCACTTCTCCGGTAGTTGTCGTGCTTAGGTCACATCAGTAGTTCCTTTGGAGGGGCGAAATCCACTCTGAGATTCAGGTAATGCAGTCTCGGAAACAGTTTATAGGCTGTTCAGCAGAATTCTAGCAAAAACATTTTACCAGCCACGGAGAGCGACGATAATTACCGCAATGGCCTCGGTCGCCTTTTCTAAAAGATTGTGACAGTTTTTGAGTTCTTCATGTCAGATGGTACAGTCAGAGTTCCCATATTAGAAGAAACAGAGAGAAAAGTGGATTTGAGAGACAAGCCACCGCTTTGAATGATTTCTAGGAGGATGCTGTCAGATCCAGGTGGCTTTCTCGGTTTCATACTATCTACTGACTTCCTGAATTCATGAAATGTGTCGATGGGACTGCCATACAATGTTGTGTTTGATGTTTTGGAACCTACGCCAGAAAATCGTCATTAGCAGTAGATCTGCAGTTTGTGAGCCGAAATGCTCTTTCCAGCGATTCAAAATGTCCTGACTTAATGAGGATGGTCGTGCTGTCGGCGGCGTGTGTGGTTCCTGGTGAGGAACGAACATACCCAGTCATTTTTCCTCTTTGCGTCAAAACCAATGAACTCCTCTGCGGTCTACTTGGTGTTTTTCAAAGTGGATCATTGCTATCCAACATCTGTTTTGTTAACTGTGGTATTGCTAAGTCGATCCAGAAGTGTGATTTGCCAGAGAGCGAACACTTCCTTTTGTTGATGTTGAATTTTCTCCTGGAAGGATTTGAGAAATAGCATCATGGTTTACGATGAATGAGGATTGTCAGGTGGCTAACCAGCAGTCCGTGATCAGTCCAACAACCATCGATGCTTCGAGCTATTTTTGTGGTCAGGACGTCATTGTGACGCTGCTGAGTGATGAGATAGTAAGAGAGAGGCCAGTGTTTAGTGCGTGGATGCATCCACGTGGTCTTATAACAATTAGGTAAGAGGAATAGCATGTTGGTGATAGAAAGCTCATGCTCAGCACAGAGAGCCAGAAGCAGCAGCCCATTTTTATTGCAGTTTCCAAGACCTTGATTACACATGATGTTTCCCCAAAAAATATTCTCTTTTAGCACTAGAGCATTGAAGTCGCCTAGTAATAAGAGTTTGTCTTCAGTTAGTATCTTGAGAACGTTGCTCGACTGATGGCAAAACTGATTCTTATTGTCCTTCTCACTGACTACCTGGGAGCAAACACAAAGACGAGGGTGACAAAGCTACTTTCAGCGAGGGAATTTCCAAGAGTCATGATACTTTCATTAATAACAAAATGGGTTAATCGATGTTGATGCACTAACCTATACAAAGGGTGCGTGGTTCTCATGTATCGTTCCCTTTCCATAAGATAATGCATCCTGAGCTAGCCTCTTTGATAGACCCTTCGCCTGATCATCTGGTTTCACTAAAGGCAACAATGGTCTTCATCGAATCTAGTTAGCTCATGGGTGAGTACGGCTGTTCTCTCTGGCCTGTTATCATTTAAGTCCAGAAGCGTCATGACATTTCATGTTCCAATAGTCATACTATTCTTCGTTGCTTTTTGTCCGCAAATTAGGAGTGGCTTTCTGGATGCGGAATCCCAGCCAGGTACAGGCGTGACTACCGATATTTTTAGCCCAGCTTTTCTAGGGCGTTCCCAATTCAGGGTGGGCAGCAGTTATCCTAAATAGGCCTGCCCAGTCGCAGAAGCAGGGCCAGTCCCTGAGTAGTCACATGAGTTCTCAGGAAGGCAACCATTACACATCTGTCGCCAATCTGCAGCTCCAGACTATTAGCTTTCGGCCTCACTAAAACCTGTTACTACCATTCTTATCCCATCGTCTCTGGACTTTCAGGAAAATGGCGTGATAAGTTGCCATTTGCGTTACTTTAAGGTGGATCTCAACTTGCGAGGAAGTAACCCACTCCCTATGATTCTGGAACCATTCATCGTGGTATATGGACATGAGACACGTGATTTCAGACGCTATAACTGCAACGAACTGCCACGAGCTCAAAGACAATAGGGTAGTGCCCTTACAGCTATTTCATCTGTCATGACCTCTTTCGCCTACGCGACTGTTGGGAATATCACGTGTAAGACGTTCCTCTTCGGTCCGTTTCGCCGTTGTCAACTGGTTGTGACAAAGTTTACAGATCACAGAAGAACTAACAAATGTGACTAACAGCCAGTCTCTGACACGGGCGAAGCTGTAGAGAAGGAAGCCAAAAACCATCTGTACCAAGCACCCTAATGGTAGACAGCAAAATATTGACGCAGTTTTTTCGTGTCTTTTATTGCAATATGCGAATCGTTAGATAGAACTTAATATTGGGCATTGTCGCAACACACACAAAAAACTTGCTACATAATTATACTATTACAAAAGGGAAAAATTCACATTCACAGAACTGAGACGACACATTAATACATTGCATAGGTGTGCCTATCACCGGAATGAGACTACTGCCTGGAATTCTCCTATTACAGATAGGTCACATTCAGATTGGTATACAACTCAAAATATTCAGTTACTGGTGATGATGTAATTCTGCATTAGGCTTTTAATGTAGCCTTAAAACATTGTACAAGGTCTTTAAGCATTATGTAATGATTTGTACGTTGAAATTAAGAAAACTTAAGAACTGTCTCAATATTTTTCTGCGTACCATTACGATGCTTGGTGCACAGAATTTTTCCTGTCGCCGTTCTGTGACTCTCCCGCGTCAGACAGTGGCCACTGGTCATATTTGGTTAGTTGCTCGGTGATGTGTAAACTTGTTTGCATCAACCAGTTGATTTATCCTTAGCCTGTCATCCTTGTCTGATTCAATGCTCCCCTGGCGTTTTTTCCTCTTGCGCATCTCTCCATCTGGGAATACACCTACACTCAATGGCCCCATTTGTTGTAGTTCTTCTAACTATCTCCCAAAAGCTTTAGCTCTTTAAGGCTCCCTCTAGTACCAAGAACGTTACTCCCGATGTCTTAACACACAACCCTTGTAATTAGTGATTGAGATATATTCCTTTCCTCGCATGTTTTTTTTGGAGAACTTCAGTTCGTATTTCCATCCGACCTGCTCAAAAGAACTTTGACTATACCTTCATGGCACATTTTTTTTATAATCGAAAAACCTCATAGTACTTTTTTGACCAAAGGAAATTTCTATACAGGGTGTAAATCAATAAAACAGACAAGCAGCAGGGACGGTTTCCTGACTGGAAATGGGCGAAAAGGTCCTATGAACATCTGTTGAGAAATAGGCGGTGTGCGTGTGATGACAGATCGTCCCAGAACACAGTACAGAGCTGCATCACATCCAAGACGCAACATATGTTCAATGTGGCCACCATTGGATGCAGTTCAAACGTTCACACATCGCATCACAGATTGCCACACTCTTTCTCACATTCAGGCCTGTCCGAATAGTCACAGGCATTGTGAACAGCTGTTGATGGCTCTGCACACGAGGAACTGGTTCAGCATGTGCAACACTTTCAGATGCTCCCAGCGGTAAAAACCCCATGTGTTTAATTCCAGTAATCCAGCAGGCAATGCTACAGGTCCTCTGCTTCCTATCCATCATCTGGGGAAGGTGGTGACGATGTTGGTGAACTGTAATGTGGAAGTGACATGATGCTTCATCATGCAGAAACAACATGACGTGTCATATTGCCGAAGACATTCTCAATCAGACTACGCAAATCCCAAGGATTGGTCGCCAAGAACCCCTACCCACACATTGATGCTGAACCAATGCTGATGAAACACCTCAACCGACCCCCAAGGCTTGTCTGTAGCCCACAGATGATGATTAAGCAGATTGGTGGTCGTGTTGGTAAAGGTTGGTTCATTGGTAAAGAGGACTGGTGGCAGAAATCCCCTAATTGTGATTATCTTGTGCAAACACCATCAACAAAATCCTTGCTGTAAATAATTGCGTTCTGATAATCCTTGTATTCGTTGCAGTTGATAATGATAGTAGCTGTTGTCGTGCAGGATACAAACAATTATACTTCAGCTTACACCATCTTGATGCTCCACTTGCATGGAGCTTGTAGCCTACTAGGTTTCGTCTCAGTGTCCTCTAGAACCCAGTCCTCCGAATGTGGTGTACACACAGTCCACCACCTCACCGCACGTTTGTCGTGTGATCTCACATACCCATAAAGGGCTTCAAATGTTCTGTGATGTGGCTAGTGTCTGCGAGGGTACTTGTTTTGGTACTGCCGTGCTGCCTCTTGACCAGACACCATCTGAGCTAGTTCCTGACATAAGCACAAGACTGTTCTGCTGATTACAGTACGCTGTGTCAATCAGACAGCCTGCTACACAAAAGAAACAATGGCATGTGGTCAAAGGAACTTTAATTCATCACCGTCATCTGTCATGGCAACTATGTATTACCAGACACATGTTCATAGTTTTGTGTAATTATCTTTAAGCTCGTTGTTGTGGTACAAGCTCTTCTGTAATAGACAAAGATAGCTTCACTGCTGGTGAAGTAAAAGTCCGCTACATACACTATTCTGGTCGCTATGTGCTGCCTGAGACTGATTGTCCCTGCGATTGCAAGTCACTGGGATGCGACTGATGATTCGACTTAGTGACTCACTGAATGACCGTCTGGACCCTCCCATCCACAGTGGCGGTCTAAATACTGGCGGTCGGGAGGGTGTTGGCAGCACGTTTTTTGAGTGTCAGTCTGTGGGATAATACAGCTTTTATTCATTGTTCAGCCTGTAAATATGTAACGAATGGTAATTTCGAGCTTAAACCATGTGCACATTGCCACCTTATGATGAAAAGGGTAGTTGATGCTGGAAGTTCTCTGTCTAATCGGAATACACAACCGTTACATCATTCAAGAATAATATTCAGCCAGTGTCGTGAGACAAAAAACATGGTTGTCTGAAGTAAAACAATAAACATCCATCAGATGTTCACTGACCACATGATGTGGCTCGTAGGTACCCCGTGCCAAGGTGAAAAGTCTTTGAGTATGTTACCAGTGGTGTAAATAAAGGGTTGGGGGGGACAACACACATAGAACGAAAGAGGACATGAAGTCATGGATGTCTCTAAATACTCGATCTTAGGTATGAATGAAAAACTCTGCGATTGCACAAGTGAATTAGAAAACTCGGCTGTATGGGTTGCTTAGGAACAAAAGTAATTGCAAATGCAAACGGGGTAAATTGTCAAGGGCAAGTGAAAGATATGAAGATACTGAAGAAAGGTGTGACATCAGGGAGAACTAACATGGCATGCAGGAAGGCTGAACAGATTTCGAAGAAGTAAAACGTAAAGGTGTCATCCTTAGAGATGCTTATGGGAGACTTCTATATTTGCAGAAAAAAGCTGTCCTTAATGTTACGGGAGAAATCCAATGGGAAAGAAATGTGATGTCCAGTAATGCAGTCCGAAAGCGACAGAGATAATCCGAGAAGTCAGCGAGAGTTGATACTAGTCAGAATTTACTTAAATCTGTCATGGATGAGGGAACTAGGTTGAGTAGGTACCAAAAATGTACGAAACAGGTGACACACTGTCAGATATCCAGCTTCTCTGGGGGCTCACAGTTCGCCCTGGCTATCCACCTGGTTTCCTGTATGCCTTGGGATTTCGTTCCCCTTGCCTTCTCTCTTTCATTCATCCTTTTTGGGGTTTTTGCTCCCCTCTTTGGTGTTTGACTTCCACTTCTAAATTAAATTTTTCTCCTTAGTGTTAGCCATTTGGGGAAGAACTCCCTCTCTCTCGTCGACATTGTGTTTTCCTCTCCCCCCTTCTTTCTCCACCGTAGCTCCCCCGTCACCCTGCTAGGTCGCCAACACTCGGAGCCAGTCTGTATGGTGGATCTGTTATGTACCCATTTGGCTGAGACCTCTGACAACACAGGGTCACATTTCTGATAGCTGAGCTGTTGCCTCCCCATGTATGCCTAGGAGTAGTTGCTTATATTTTTGTAGCTTCGGAACTGCTGGGAATGGCTGCTGTACCAGATTGGTGTTACAGCGGCTGGGTGGTGCCCTTGGGAAGAGCCCCTGATCAGAGTGGGTGGTATCATGGGGGTGCATCGCATATGAAACGTGTCAGGCTCCAAAAATCTGGTTTTTGTTCTATGGACATCTCTTATTAGATTCGTAACTGATTGTTGAATGTTGCTTCTTATGACCTTGTGGCCCTTGCTTGCCTGCTACACCCTGGGAGGAGGGCCAGGCTTGCCGGCTTGAGATGAAACACTTTCTCCACTACATAGTCTGTACTAGGGTGGATGGGGACACATTCACCACCACAAAGACTTCTTTAACACAGAAGACAACCATGGCAAAGTGGAGTGTCTCAGTAAGATGCAGATGGGCTCCATGTTGATAAAAACTACTTGCGCCGCCCATGTTGCTATTCATGCTTACAACCATCTTGGCGACGTTCCGGTGTCCATTACAACGTTCGAATATGGTCTAGGGAATCATTCTTCATTGGGACGTCATCCTTCATACTGATGAACTCTGAGCTAGTCTAGAATGATGGGGTATCATTTTGTTCAGCGTGTGCAGAAAGTATGTAAGATACTGGCGCCTTTTATTCTGGCTTTTGGTGGAGATAACCTTCCAGAGAAGGTAAAGGTTATATATTACCAGTGTGACAAGAGTTGTATGCCCCCCCCCCCATGAGGTCCTTCTGGTGCTTGCATTTTGGCCACGTCTTCCTGATGAAGGGTGGGTCCTCTGTTTGGTGCCTGGACACCCATTCCAGAAGGGTAGCCCCTGTGTTTGCACCTGTGTGTGTGTTAATTGTCATGACCGTAACTCTCTATGCTATCTGCAGACGATTGCCCAGCTTGTAAGAAAGAAAAGAAGATAAGAGAGTATAAGCCCCTGGATTGTTCATCTTACAATGAGGCTTGTCGGAATATTGGCAGATCCTGTTTCAATGACATCTACTTCTGCCTCTGGTACGTCCTTTCCCCTCTTCCATGTCCCCTCTATGCTCCTCCTCTCCTGCAGTTCCCTCACCCTCCCATCTGGGTTCAATTCTCCCACCTACTTCCCAGATGAAGAATAGCACAGACCTGCTATCACAACATGGCCACCAGACACACAGTCTGTGCGCCCCAAGGTCACTCACACTCTTTCGGTTCCGGAAAATGCAGAAGCATGCTCGCCTATGAAAGATAAAAAGAACAAGCATAGTAAGTCCCGGGGCAAGGGTGTCCCTTCCCCCCCCCCCCGTCTCCTGGAGGTGCTTTTTCCCACTCGCAACCTGAATCTGACCTTTCATTATGGGTGTCACCCCATCCTCATTGGTGACAGATAGCGACCTGGCAGTGTGATTAGCCCCAGTCCATTCGCCTCCTGTTTGGATACTCCTTGTGTGCTTTCTCACTGGAACTTCAATGGATAGTATCGTTACCTCCCATAGCTGCAGAGCCTTATTGCCACCCCTTGTGGGTCCATGGATTAGAATAGGTCCGAGGTATTCGTGCCTGTCGTAAGAGGAGACTAAAAGGAGTGTCTCACGTTTTGGCCATTTGGGGAAGGGTGCCTGGCATGCTGCATAGTGTAAATCATGCTCATATACTTCGTCGACGTGTACCTGTATTTCCGCTCATTCTCCAGCTGTTTGGCGAGGTCACCCTCCTGGGTGCGTTTTCCTTCATCCTCTGTGCAGTATCGCTTCCTGTGCTGTTGACTATAGTTGATTTCTTAGATCGTTTACACCTGATATCCATCCTGTACCCTGTTGGTTGTAGCCTCGTGACCACACAGAGATCGCTCTGCTGATGCCTGCACCATTAACTCCCCACGTATGCAAAGGGGTAGATGCCCATCCACCCAGGGCATCGGGGCTCCCGGCAATGGCCATGCTGCCAGGTGGCCTTCGCTGCGGCTGAGTGGCATCAGAACGGATGACACGCAATGAAGCGTCGTCAATCATCTCTTGCTGATAGTGAAACACCAGCAGTCTCTAAGCGATCATGAGCTCAATTCAACGCACGGAAGTAAGACCCCAAATCGTTCCCCTCCCTGGCCACACCATGGGAGGAACGTCAATCTAAGGGTGGCAGCGGATTTTATTCGCCCCGGTACCTTGTATGTTCGAGAGCTGATGGGGAATCTTTCTTGACGATGAAGCCTCAGTTTTTTGTTGAGCATGTAGAGGACAAAATGAGATCTGGGTCAGTCTTGATAAAAATAGCATACTCTGCCTAGTCACGGGAGTTACTCGCTTGTGACAAGCTGGGGGACGTTTCTGTAACAGTCACGCCCCATATGGTCCAGGGTACCATATTTCACAGGGACCTCCTTTTTCAGTCCGACGATGAGCTGCTCGCCAGTTTAGAGCAGCAAGATGTACATTTCGTCTGGCGTGTCCACCGGGGTCCAGAGGATAATCAGGTTGCCACCGGTGCCTTCATCTTGGCCTTTGGGGGTGATACATGGCCCGAGAAGGTCAAGATGTGATGTAAAGCCCTATATCCCTCCCCAATGCGGTGCTTTAAGTGCTGAAAGTTCAGCCATATGTCTTCCCACTGTACTTCCAGCGTCACATGCCGAGATTGCGGACGCCCACCACATCCCAATACTCCAGGTGCCCCGCCTCCCATCTATGTCAACTGTGGAGAGCACCATTCGCCTTGCACGCCTGCCTGCAGGATTCTCCAGAAAGAAAGGAAAATCATGGAGTACACGACCCTGGACGGACAGACTGACCTACACTGCGGCTAAGAGAAAATTTGAACGCCTGCATCCTGTGTGACATCGTCTTACACCACCACTACAACAGTTCTGGCACCATCAGCTCCACCAACCCAGGTCACCTCTCGGAGCCAGAAAACTACACCTGCCTCCTTGATGGTGGGGGCATTTCCCTCCCTGTTGCTCCTGCACCACCTACTTCAGGAGCAACACCCCCCCCCCCCCTCCCCCAAACATCGGGGACGTCCGTCCCCACTTTTAAGCTGGAGAAGTGTAAGTTTTCTTCGGCTTCTGTCGCTAGGAAGGGGTTCCTTGGGTCACTCACTTCCCAGGTTTCTTCTGATGGGAAATACGACACCCACCAATGGCTGAAGAGCCCAAAAGCAGCTTGTCATAGGGCTTCAAGCTCATCCTCAGTCCTGGAGACGGTGCCACTGAAGTCCTCCCACCAGGGAAACCCAAGGAACAGCGAGAGAAATCGAAAAAGAAAAACCCTGAGACCAAGGAAATTACGGTGGCACTCACACCACCGCTACCTACAAGTTATGCGGCTGAGGATAGGGTGGAGATTTTGGCGTCAGCTGAGGACCTAGATCTCGCCGGACCCTCAGACACAATGGATATAGATTGCTCAGGCAATTAATCGGTGGCAGCAGGTGACTCTGAGGCGTAAACTGCCTCATTGAATGTTTCATGCCTTCCCAGTCTCACGGTGTCATCCTCCAGTGGAATTGCGACAGTTTTTTTCCACCGACTGGGTGAACTACGGCAACTGTTAAGCTTTGCACCTGCTATCTGCATTGCCTTTGAGGAAACCTGGTTCCCAGCAATGCAGACCCCTGCCCTCCGCAGCTATAAAGAATATTACAGGAACTGTAGTGACTATAATGGTGTGTTAGGTGGGGTTTGCATTCATGTCCTAAACACAGTCTGTAGTGAACCAGTACCCTTCAAACCCCTCTTGAAGCATTGCCTATCAGAATGACAACGCAGGAAATAACTGTCTGCAATGTATATCTTCCTCCAGATGGTACAGTACCCCTGAATGTATTAGCTGCACTGATTGATCAACTCCTTAAACCTTTCCTACTTCTGGGAGATTTTAATGCCCATAACTCCTTGTGGGTGGTACCATGCTTTCTGGCCGAGGCAGAGATGTCGAAACTTTACTGTCGCAATTCGACATCTGCCTCTTAAATACTAGGGCCGCCGCACATTTCAGTGTGGCTCATCGTAGTTACTCAGCCATTGATTTATCAATTTGCAGCACAGGTCTTCTCCCATCTATCCACTGGAGAGCACATGACGACCTGTGTGAAAGTGACCACTTCCCTATCTTCCTGTCACTGCCCCAGTTCAGGCACACGAACGCCTGCCGAGATGGGCTTTGAACAAGGCGGACTGGGGAACTTTCACCCCTGCTGTCACTGCTGAATCTCCCCCACACAGTAACATCGATGTGATGGATGAGCAGGTGGCTAGCACAATTGTTTCTGCGGCGGAACACGCGATCCCTCGCTCTTTAGGGTGCCAGAGGCGTAAGGCAGTTCCTTGGTGATCGCCGGAAGTCGCTGAAGCAATTAAGGAGCGTCGGCGAGCTCTACAGCGGCATAAGCGGCACCCTTCCCCGGAGCACCTCAAAGCCTTTAAATGGCTCCGTGCCCGCGTTCGCTACCTTATCAAACAACGGAGGAAGGGGTTTTGGGAGAGATAAGTCTCCACCATTGGGTGCCACACGTCACCTTATCAAGTCTGGGCAAAGATCAAACGTCTTTTCGGGTACTAGGCCCCCAACAGCTGTCCCCGGTGTTACCATAAATGGCGAGTTACGTACGAACGCAAATGAGATTGCCGAGCACTTTGCTCGAGCCTCTGCTTCGGAGAATTACCCTCCTAGCCTTTCGCTCTCTTAAACGGCGGCTGGAAGGGAACGTCCTCTCATTCACTACACGCTGCAGTGAATCCTATAACGCCCCATTTACTGAGTGGGAGCTCCTCAGTGCCCTTTCACATTGCCCCGACACAGCTCCTGGGCCTGATCGCATTCAGTCAGATTATTAAGCATCTCTCATCTGACTAAAAGTGACATCCCCTCATCGTCTTCAACCGGATCTGGTGCGATGGCTTCTTTCCATCACACTGGTGGGAGAGGACCATCATTCTAGTGCTCACACCTGGTAAAACCCCGCTTGATGTGGAGAGCTATCAGCCTCATCAACGTTCTTTCTAAACTGCTGGAATGTATGGTGTGTCGGCAGTTGGGTTGGGTCCTGGAGTCACGTAGCTTGCTGGCTCCATGTCAGGGCGGCTTCCGCCAGGGTCGCTGATAATCTTGTGTCCATTGAGTCTGCCATCTGAACAGCCTTTTCCAGATGGCTTTTTTGACTTACGTAAAGCATATGACAGGACTTGGTGGCATGATATCCTTGCCACATTGTGTGAGTAGGGTCTCCGGGAACCGCTCCTGATTTTCATCCAAAACCTCCTGTCACTCCATACTTTCCATGACCAAGTTGGTGACTTCCATAGTTTCATCCATATCCAGGAGAATGGAGTCCCACAGGGCTCTGTATGGAGTGTCTCTATTTTTAGTGTCCATTAACGGTCTAGCAGCGGCTGTCTGGCCTTCCGTCTCACCTTCTCTGTATGGAGACTACTTCTGCATTTCGTACTGCTGCTGCTCCAGTAGTGTTGTTGGTGAGCGGCGCCTCCTGGGAGCTATCCACAAGGCGCAGTCATGCGCTCTAGCCCACAGCCTGGAACCCACACTTTACCTTAATGACGATCCACTCACTGTAGTGGAGACATATCAATTCCTAGGACTGGTTTTCGACGCGCGATTGACTTGGCTCCCTCATCTTCGTCAACTTAAGCAGAAGTGCTGGCAGCACCTCAATGCCCTCCGTTGCCTGATCAACACCAGTTCGGGGTGCAAATGGCTGTACGCTGCTGGAACTCTACAGAACCCTTGCTCAATCCCGAACTGACTGTGGGAGTGTGGTTTATGGTTCGGCAGCGCCTTCAGCATTGCATTTACTCGACCCTGTGCACCACTGTGGGGTTTGATTAACGACGGGAGCTTTTAGGACAAGTCCGTTGACCAGCGTACTGGTGGAGGCTGGTGTCCCTCCACTGCAGATCAGACGTGCGCAACTGCTGGCCAGTTACGCAGCACACATTCATAGTTCCTCTGAGCATCCGAACTACCGTCTCCTTTTCCCGCCCGCGGCTGTGCATCTCCCTTATCAGCGGCCCAGATCGGACCTAACGATTGCGGTTCGCGTGCGGCCCCTTCTCTCCGAGCTGGAGTCCTTCCCTTTACCACCTCTCCTTGCGGTCCGTTCACGTACGCCTCCATGGTGTACACCTCGGCCGCAGCATCGTCTGTCCTTTTTGCATGGCCCTAAGGACTCCGTTAACCCCGCAGCTCTCCGCTGTCACTTCCTCTCGATACTTGACGTTTGCCGGGGCTCTGAAGTGCTTTACACCGACGGCTCAATGGCTGATGGTCACGTAGGCTTCGCATATGTTAATGGAGGACGGTCACGTAGGCTTCGCATATGTTAATGGAGGACATATTGAGCAGCACTCCTTGCCAGTTGGCTGCAGCGTTTTCACTGCAGAGCTGGCGGCCATATCTCGTGCCCTTGAGTACATCCGCTCATGCCCTGGCGAGTCATTTCTCCTGTGTACTGACTCATTGAGCAGCCTACAAGCTATCGACCAGTGCTACATTCACAACCCTCTGGTAGCGTCCATTCAGGAGTCCATCTATGCCCTGGAACAGTCCCGCGTTCCGCCGTGTTCGTGTGGACCCCAAGACACATCGGAATCACCGGCAATGAACTTGCCGACAGGCTGGCCAAACAGGCGACACGGATACCGCTTTTGGAGAGAGGCATCTCCGAAGCTAACCTACGTTCTGTCTTACATCACAGGGTTTTCCGGCTTTGGGAGACGGAATAGCATAACAGCACTCAGAACAAACTGCGTGTCATTAAGGAGACTATGAATGTGTGGAAGTCTTCCATGCCGGCCTCTCGCAGGGAATTAGTTGTCCTCTGCCGGCTCCGCATTGGCCATACGTGGCTAACGCATGGTTACCTCTTCCGTCGTGAGGACCCACCTCAGTGTCGCTGTGGCTCCCAAATGACAGTCGTCCACCTCCTGCTGAACTGCCCACTTTTAGCTGCTCTGCGGCGAACTTTTAACTTTCCCAGCACCCTGTCTTCGGTGTTGAGCGACAATGCCTCAACAGCAGCTTGAGTTTTACATTTTATCTGTGAGGGTGGGTGTTATACTTCTATGTAGGTTTTAGCGTATGTCCTTTGTCCCTCTGTCCTCCATTCTAGTGCTTTTAGGGTGAATGTTTTAATGTGTTGCAGAGTGGCTGGCTTTCCCTTTTTATTCTCACGGTTGGCCAGCCACTGTAATCTGCTTTCATGTTTTACTCTCTCCTGTTTCTAGCGGTTCTCTGTTGTTTTTCTTGTCCTCTTTTGTTCCTTTTAGTATTAGTTGCCTTCCCTTCGTTCTTATGGCTTTTCCATTCTTTCCGTTTTGTATTATATGTTTCGTCCGTTTTATTCTCACACTTGTGGCATTGTTTTATTAGAAACAAGGGGCCGTAGTTTGGTCCCTTATCCAGCCTTTAAACCAACCAACCTCCCCCTGCCCCCTCTTTTAAACCAACAAACCAACCAACCAACTAACTTTATTGCCTTTCACTCGGCAACATGTGTTGTTCTCCAGGAATCTCACGGTATTGATGCTCACTCACTAAAGTTTTGTTGGTTCTGTGCTTTTTCAGAACCGAATTGACCCTTTCAGGATTTCATTGGCATCTGCACATTGACCTGTATAGATTTTTAGTACATGGATCCCACTTCATAGCACCCATTGGAAGCCGTTGCCACTCAGGTCCAGTTGGACACTGGGGTCACGTTTTGTAATCTATCTCCCTCCTGGCAACCCACCTACGCGTATTACCCTAAATGCCCTCCTTCAGCAACTCTCTCTCTCTCTCTCTCTCTCTCTCTCTCTCTCTCTCTCTCTCTCTCTCTCTCTCTCTCTCTCTCTCTTCCTTGTGAATTTTGGTGCCCATCACCCTTGGGGGGGGGGGGGGGGCAATTTTTTTTCATCTAGTCGGTGTCTCCTCTATGACAAATATCTTGCGGAACAAGACCTGTGCTACCTTAATGATTGCTCCCCTACCCATTTTAGTGCTGCATATAGCAATTCCTCTGCCATTGATCTTTCACTCTCTTTCCCTACACTTCATTTCTTACACTGGTCGCCACACAATGACCTCTGTGATAGTGACCATTTCCTGTTGATTCTGTCGTTCCCTTTCCTCCTCCCGATGACCCAGTTTTCCCTCATATTGATTTCTCTGTAGACGTCCCACATTGTTTCCACCTTTCTTTTTTTAAGTTTTTCCTGTGAAGGCGTCTGTGATCGGTTCAACAAGATAATCTGCACTGCCATTCCCGCACTTGACTGGCCCCATTCGCCATCAGCCAGTTCGTGGTGGAGCACGGCCTTTGCCACTGCTATCGGTGATCATTGTCGCATCTTGCAACAGTGTAAGTGGCACCCCTCCTCCACCGATCTTATTATCTTTTCATGTTTGTGGCAAACCCTGTTACTTAATCAAACAGAGGAAACGTGTGTTTGGAGTGCTTTTATTGCTCTCTAGGTTCTTCTGTCCCTTCGTCACGTTTGTGGGCTACACTCTGTACCCTGAAGGTTGTCAGCGGCAGCCTCTTATTCCTGGCCTTGCGAACCATTTTGTGACAGCATCTGCGTCAGCCGCCTTCCTCCTCCGGAAACAGCGTGCTGAAGATTCCCGTCTTAAGTTTTACCCCTTACCAAGTGGAATCCTACAGTGAACATTTTACTGAACGGGAGCTACATCTGGCCCTCTCTTCTTCCCATGATTCAGCTCCTAACCCAGATTCCATCCAAAACCAGTTGCTTAAATACCTCAGTCCTCCATGATGCCTATATCTCCTCAGGTGTTTAATCATAGTTGGCTCCAAAGCGTTTTCTCTTCTCAGTGGAGAGACAGTATTTTGCTTCCTGTCCTTAAGCCTGGCAAGGATCCGTTGTTGCTTGGGTGAAAAGCCATTGAGCCTGACCAAAGTCCCCTGCAGGTTACTAGAACAGGTGGTGGCTCATCAGATAAATTGGGTCCTTGAATCGCAGGAACTTCCATCTCGTTACCAGTGCAGCATTCGGTAGGGACAGTTGCCGATAGATGTGCTTCGATTAGAAACAGCATTTCGGCAGGCCTTTCCTCAGAGACACCATCTTGTCGCAGTTTTCTTCAATCCTCTTGCGCATTATGCTCAATGAGTTAAGTCTTCAGGGCCACCTCCGAACTTTTATTCGTCAGTTCCTGTCCCACCTGTTGTTCAGAATCTGGGTTCACTGTTTTCAGCTCTCTGTGGGTCCAGAAGAATGGCATTCCTCAGGGCTCCATAATAAGTGTCCTTTTCCTCATCGCTATTAATGGACTTGTGGCCTCTGCTAGACCGTTGGTCACCCTTGCTATATATGTTGATTATTTGAGTATTTGGGCGCACTCTACTCGGTGGCCTCTGCACAACGACAGCCCCCAGGGTGGCATCTGGCACACTTCCACGTGGCCACTCTCGCTCTGTTTTCAAATTTGTCTTCTTAAGTTGGGGGTAGTGCATTTCTGTCGTTGTACTCCAGTCTATCTTTTATCTTTTAACTGAAGGCTTACCGGAGAGAGATTAGTTATGTTTCCAGAACGAAGGTATAATCCAAGAAAGTCTTACATTGCTCTTGGTAACTGAAAGTGGGTTGTAGGAAAAATCAAAACACCTAGCATCTGTGGACCTAGAGAAGGTTTTACACAGTGTGGTGTGAAATAAGATGTTCACAACCTTTAAAAGTTCGGGATTAAAGAACAGATACCGACGAATAATACATGATATCTACAAAACCTGCGTGGTAGTAGTAAAAGTAGAGGGTAAAGAAAGACTGGTTCTTGTTAAGAAGGGTGTAAGGCAGGTTTGCTACTTATCCCCACTGACTTTCAAATTGTACATCGGAGATGTAAAACAAGATGTGGAAGAAAATTTTATAGCATGAATGAAAGTACGCAACCGTTTGCATCCCACTTCGTCCCGGTATCGGTGCACGTCCGTGGCACACAACCCACGGCTTCACTAGGGAGGGGGTGGGGGTAAGCAGTGTTTTGAGCCGATTACGGGGCGATCTGAGGTTTTCTCGGCGTGATCAATGGTGCATCATAATTCATGCACGAATATCAGACGAGTCTCATTGTCATCTAGGGTAAATTGAGGTGTGTGCAATATTGGAACAGGGTCCTCCAGCCTATTGTACTGCCATAGAGGGACATTTCAGCGGTGAGCTCATCTTTGAAGACAATATTTCACAAACGCAGTGCGCACCCCCCACCCCCACCCTTCCCCGTCTTGAGCACTTTTCCTATAGGAGCAGTTATCAGCCTTTGGAGTAGCCTACATCTGGCGTCATGAACATGACTGTGACTTCTTAGGGTCAGTTGAAACTTCGAGTGCATCGCTTCAGGAATCTACCTCTCACACTGGATGACCAACGTGGCAACTACCCTCTGGGCAGTATTCACACGTACGAATAAGATTACAATGTATATAAACGACCTTGGTAATACTTTGCAGGCAGTCTCTTTCGCATGGAATGAACCAGTTTTCTGTTGTGTCTGAAGTAATATTTGTGCCATTCTTGTTATAAACATTTTCAGAGTAGTCTTACGAAGTATTTAAAGTTTTTCGGTCGTTTTTTCAAGCGTACTCCAAAGATTTTCATTTAGATAAAGGTCTGCGCTCTGTGCTGGAAACTTCAGAACATGAGGAGTATGGTACAACCACCACAGACAAAATTCCGCTGTATGCTTAGGGTCATTGTCTTGTTGAAAGTAGTAATCCGTGCCTAAACCCAAGGTATCAACACCTTTCTGCAGATTTTCCTTCAGGATAATTAAATACCGATATCTGTCCATGTTACAAAAACTTTCATCTGTGGATCATACTGTGTCCCAGGAACTTGGGTTCTTGCTTACATGCTCTCGAGCATATTAAAGTTTTAATTTTTTGTTTTTATTGCAAATGTATGGTACCCCAGGTTCACAACCTTAAAATATAGCGAAAGGCCCTTCGTGTGATTTCCTTCCCGAACTGATCATTAACATGTGCAGACGCAGCAGATGCTATCAAATTGTTTAGGATCTTTCTTACCATTCTTATTAACATACTTCATTCTCTTTCCATCAGCTCTGTGATAACCTCTTCTTTGGCTATTAATGAGAGTACTTCTTTCTGTAGATCGCCATGTTATAGACTGCACAGTTGCCCGCCTTCTTCCAGTAACATCAGCTATTTCTGAAAATGGTCTTCCCTTTTCTGTTCGAAGAGAACTATCTGCCTTGCCTTTCCTTTACTTGTTTTCTTCCATTTGCGGCCCATTTTGCTGTTGGACGGCATTCACCGCATATATCAGAACTAACATGCTTCAGTTACAGCTTTCCATTGAATGCGTTCATTGCTACAAACGGATCATCAGTCGTTTCTGTGTGAAGCCAGCTGGTACAGAATTTTTATTTACTTTTTGCAGAAGGCTTATGTAGTTAGTTTTATACGCACACATTAGGAAGGAAACTCCATACTGTTAGTTTACCAAATAACATGTTGCCGGCGATCTTTAGTTCTAATAAATAAAGTAATTCTACGTGAACAACGATGTATGAATATTGCTTTCCGTGACTGGATTTCCAAAGGAAGTAAAGATATCGAATATTGTTGTACAGAGAAATAATTATTTCCAGAGTTAATTCTGTAACATTTTATCAGAGAATGTCTTAAATTTATTTCCGCTTTTGTTTTCAGATTGAGATTGATGCTATCCTCTCCCTCAACCCTGGACTTACAAACAAGGGCAGAGATGACACTACCTTCATCCCTCACAAACTGCAACGAGTGAGTATTCTCTGATTTCCTGTTATATCTAACAGCAGCGCATTTAAATATCAACGGTACGTAAGTGCTCAAGCTGGTGAATTAAATATTCGGAGCTTGCTCCGATTTAAACGGCTCCGCACGCCATCGGCGGGGCATGTTTCAGTTAGCTTTTCCACCGAATAAGGTAAAATAAAGAAATGCCCATTTATTACGTACAAGTGGCATAAGTGATGTGTCTTGACTTAACGGCTACGTCGCGAATCGATAACTTTTGTCCCATTTACAGGCGAGCGTTCGTGTTTGTTGTCGAGTTCATCAACCCTGCAAGGTAAAGCAGAAAGCATCTGGACGGTAATTGTTTTCGATGTTTGCTTTCTGTGTAGTATAAACACGACAGCTTTTTAAAAACAGGTTTCTGTGTGCATGTGTTCTACAGAAGTGGCAAGTCTATTGTGTAGAAGAAACTGCTTCGACGAACATGAAGTATACCCGAAATCGTTTTTAGCCACTTCTGTCTGCTCAGTACTTAGTCACTGCATAACAATAAAGAAATTCTTCGTAGCACATTATATGTAATATCCGATTCATTGTGTTTTTAAGATTGCTTTAGGTGATAGGCGTTGGATTCTGTGTTTGGCTCTGTGGTATCCTAAAGAGCAGGACCTCATTTTGAGCGCAAAACAATGAAACAGTTACGAAAAACTTTTCTTGGTGTTTGCAGTGACAGAAAAGAGTGGTCAAATTTTTCTAAATAAATATCGAAATAGCATCTCCACCGTTCTCCATATACATCTAGTGAACTTTGTTCTAGAATGTTGAAGCAGGTGTGATTAAAAGATTGTCATTTTATGAGCAGTGGTGTTTATACTGAAACAGTAGATTTTATGAACTCTGTAGTTATTTCATTAATGAAACACCTCGGCTGTATAAAGGGGAGAACCGGCGATAAGGTGTATCCTAGTCATAATACGGAATTTATAACGAAGTCACAATAAGGTAGACATCGGATTTAAAGATATAGGGTACTGTAGACTCCTCGTCCAATCTGTTAATAAACGAAGATTATGGTCACAGCGCCATTCATCAGTAACTACTTTTTAAAAAGTGAAGGTTGGACACTTTATTTACACATCGTCAATAAAGTTTTCCTGACTATTGTTATGCATAAGTTTTTCAAGAAATGCGTCTCAAAACTGATGAGTGTATAAGATCTCTTGGCACGTTGTCGACAGTACGCTTCGTGCATCTCTTTTTTTCGCTTTTGTCAAGCACTCCACAACAGTTAAACGTGTGATACGGTGTTGTATATACGTTATTGTTATTGCAGTGACGTTGAAAATTACTTGCTAACTGTCACACAAAAGAAATTGTCATAGAATCTTTGGCAGCTCGCATGGCACCACAAATTAACTCGTTTCTTACATACGTCCAATGCCGAAATCTGTAAAATGAGTCAGCAAGGTAGAAAATGGCTGCATAGTTCATCTGAGATAAATCTCTGAAATCTTATGCTTTATAATCTTATTTTAATATTGTAGATGTTGAAACCAGATAATGTATTTCAGAGAGAAGACATGCCACGAGATTTTGTAGAAACCTCTCCACTTGGGAGATGATGCGACGTGTAGTGTCAGTGTTTAATCATGATGTGTCATGGTTTACCGTGCGCTAAGTTCCATTTGATAGGTAACGTGTGTGCAAAGATTTTGAGACCAGTCACCTTCGGCGTGGTTCATACCACCTTTTGGTGACAGTTAAATCTTACATTTACAGCTATTGTGTGATGTGATTCCACAAATTGACTTTTCGTCCTTCCATAATGTTGGTATTTGAAGATGTGGGAGGAACATCATTCTGATTTTGTTGTCAAGTATGTTTACAGAGTTGGAAATTTTGAAAGTTATGCATTGCGTCGTAGGAGGCACAGAGAGATCTCTCTCAACTTCAAATACGTTGTTTATCGGTATGCGTCAGGGGTGGATGGTGAAGAATGTTGACGGCTGTCACTTAATTTGGTTGTTTTCTGCTAGTTTCCTGAAACGAAGTTGGGGTAATTATTCGCGGAGTGTTATTGCATTGCATTGCATTTGAAACACGTGGTAGAGTTAAGAAACCTACTTATGCGGAACATTTTTCTAGAATTGTGTGGCGTAATAATTAAGAATATTATTAATTTGGGAAATATTTTAGTCTTCGGGTATCTTGTGATCTCATGTAGTAAGTTGTGTGTGTGTGTGTGTGTGTGTGTGTGTGTGTGTGTGTGTGTGTGTGTGTGTGTGTGTGTGTTGCACCAATTTGTTCTGTACAATAGCTGAGACAAACTGCACGTCGATTCCTGTATCAGTATATTCGTAATATGCACGAAATGCCTATGTTTTTGTCCCTCCGCTTGAAGGGATGTACCCCTAACACGTTACTTTACAGCTGCATGATAGCGTTTGCGTAACAGTCTAACGTTACACGTACGGGAATTGTGACTTTAAACCAGTTTCCTATCTACATATTAGCACAGAACGTTTCGACAGCATTATTTGTCGTACTCTTAATTCACTTAAGGTGGTAATTCATTACTTAATTCCATCAAATACGTGTAGTAAGTGTTTTTCTGTTATATTGAAAGCACTTTGTTCAGAAATTACAACTACTGGAGTGTTGACACGTTGCATCTAGAACAGTGGCAGCATCGAGCGATTAATTTCTTCGCAGATCTGGCGAAATGTGGGAGAAAGCGGAAACTTTGTCAATGTCAGTAAACAAAATTTGAAGTGTAACGTAGAGGCAGAAGAGTAAAAAGCGTGTAATGTGTGTTGCTGAAGTCAATGTTTATCTTGTCAAATTCGAAAAATGTGCTTACAACCGCTTCCAAGGAAAGCAATGTTGTCAATATAAAACGTAGTAACGGAATTCATTTAGGAGAACAAATTCTTGCAATGAAGAAGACAATGATAGTTGCGAAGTCTCTTCACTACGCGTTTTATTCTTGAGCGCTGACCGTAATGGAATTTGCATTCCAATTCCAGCGCTTAAGAATCAGTTTTAAAACTAGCTAAATATCGAACCCTCTGAACGCCTGTCAGGAAAATGGTACAGAACAGCGAAGATATTGAACTAGTCTGTGGAAAACAAGCGTTTCAGTAAAATATCAATATATCTATTAGAATTGATACGCAATCAGTCAATATGTACGCTTAGGAGAGTCACGTCAGGATCAAGCGAGCCATTTACTATATATCTTGTTTGTTTGATCGTATATGATCTTGTTTGTTTCAGAGTTTGTTCAGTCAGATACCATTTATAAAGTAAAGATTAAGCAGACTTAATATTTACTGATGTGTTTATAATCATTATTACATTGAAACTGGTTTCACTTATTTTTCAGTAAGAAGGAAAGCAATTAAATAAAAAATGTAGGACTCTTACCTTGCTTTGAAACACATGACAATGAACTTTGTCGCGTAGCTCGTAACCATTTTCGCACCACCTCCATAGTATAGTCTTCTGTAATATTCTCTCACCAGTTCAAACCGTTAAACATCTGACTACACTATACCCGTGCCATATGGTGGGGTTTCAAGAATGAATTTTCCGCCCGGAAGAGGGTTGTGCGGTTTCTGGTAGATTAAAATGAGAGCCGGACCGCGAAACTAACCCTAAACCTGGGCTTTAACAGGCAGTGCTCTTGCCGACTGAGCTAACCACAAGCCCCCCCCCCCCCCCCCCACAGCTTTACATCTGCCATTACCTCTGTATTACTTCGTAAAGTTCACGGAATCCACCCTACCAGCTCCTCATAATGCAAACTATTCGTAGACTGCACGTTGGTATGAGGGCTTGTTGTTCTTTCAGGGGGCACCAGTGGTCTCCTACGTTGCGACTGCTCGGCAGTTTTAAATTGCTTTCGACTTGTAACTCCAACGGATGTTTTAAAAATCACATGTGCAAGTGCAACCATTAGGGTGCGCAATGTCCTTAGTGTATTGTGGACTGCTGGCCGTTGTGGCCGAGCGTTTCTAGGCGCTTCAGTCTGGAACCGCGCGACCACTACGGTCGCAGGTTCGAATCCTGCTTCGGGCATGGATGTGTGTGATGTCCTTAGGTTAGTTAGGTTTAAGTAGTTCTAAGTTCTAGGGGACTGATGACCTCAGATGTTAAGTCCCATAGTGCTCAGAGCCATTTGAACCTTTTTTTTTGTACTGTGGACTCTTGATTTTTCATCGATTTAAAGATATGTCTGCCACGACTTATTTCTTACCCTCTGGTTCATTATGGTGCCCCCAGAACTCGTCTCGTACAATTGTTATTTTAAATTGTCAAGACTGGTTGGATGAAACACTCCTCACTGACTGATCCTGTGCGTGTCTCTCCATCTCTGCATAACTGCTGCAATCTACATAAATTTGAACCCGTCTCCCTCTACATTGTACCCCCTCCCCCAAACTCTTTCCCCCATTGTTGAATTGACGGTGTATTCTAGTGATAGTTGTAAAAGTTTTATAAATGACAAATGTGGTAATTGTTGGTTTGTCTTTTTCAAAATTCCTTCAAAGATAAGTTGTAGGGGGTCAGTATTGCATCCGGTCATGGCCGGGGGCACCAGCGTGTTGAAATGAGTGGATGAAATTATAGAGAATCCCTCACCTTCCATAGTGTCGAAATTTGTGGGCTGTTTCATTGCCCTGATGTTTAATTATTTTCTGTCCCAGCTATTTCACAAGTATTGTTACATCCAGTTTGTACGGGTACCCGCTGTTCTAGCTTTCGCAAGGCAACTCACAAGAATAATCCTTTTGTATCCGTTATCTAGTGATGAGTTAGTAAAGGTTTCTCCTGTACTGCTTTACATCTTTCATTGCGTCTTTCCGCTCTTCATAGTTATAGAAATGACGATAGCATTAAGTTGTGGGGAATTTGTGTTTTATTCATGTTGAAACTTGTTGGTTTTCTTTTAACCGCACTCGTTACTTAGATTTTCGGAAGAGTGCTAAAGAATCATGTTGTGCTCTTCAGCATGCGTCATCCTATCCTAGAGAACACTACCTTATTTCCAGCCCATGTTATGGACTCCACCTTTGGTGCATAGTCACTAGCTTCCTCCCATTATTTTGATGACTGCTCCGATTATTGGCTTGAAATCATGAACCCATGCCTTACCTGCTCTGTGATAGCACAATATCAGCTTCCTTCTACGACATCCCTGAAAGACATTTTCTGCGTTTGCTTTCAGACAACATTCAACATTAGCCCACGCATTTTGCACAAGGATTTCTCATAGTTGTATTCGCATTTTCTAAAGATAATTAAACTCTAGAAGTGGTTGCCGTAAAGTTTTAATTTTCACCTGAGAAAAATCAAGCCGCAGTCATAAAACTGGGTGACAGTGTCGGTCCTTCTCTACGTGATCACCCTTCCATGCGACACATTTTCTCCGACAATGGATCACTTCACAGAGATTTGGATTTTAAGTCCGCATTCAAACTGTTTAGGAAACGTTTCACTTCTGTATTCACTTCGTCGTCATTTTAGAAATGACTGTCATGCGTGGTTTCCTCATCAGAGGAAAGAGCACGAAGTCACAGGTTACCATGCGCATGATAGCTGGAGACCAGACAAAACTTGATGGCCCGCAGAATGAGCTGGGGCATAGTCGTTACGCAAGAAACACTCCCTTGGCCAACGTCCTGTGTCCTTGACAATCTCAGCTCATCAGAAGATTTCTGTCATATGCTGCTCTGACGGTTAGTAACTTACGAACATAATCCGTTAACACCACACCGTGGTAGCCAAACACCTCACACGAAAAAAAACCTCGTCTGGTTCTTGAAATTCCATGTGGTCTTAATTTTTGAGTATTCTGGAAAATTAGGTGCTTTTATTAACAACAGTACTCTCTGTCCAGGAGTTACTTCTGTTTGTCTATACGTTAGTGTCCATAATAAATGTGCGTTTGCTGTTAAGTGTTGCACTTCGTTGACGACGTTGCCCTCAGAATTGCACTTGATGGTGGTTACGAAGTGACCATACTCCTTTCAGTGTCTCGATTTCAGGATAATTGGATAAAATTTTTGTTAGATGTCAACAACCCCAACTTCTGGTGAGTTTTCGGGGATTGTCAAGGACGCAGGGTGTTGTCCAAGGGAGTGTTTCTTGTGTAACGACTACGTCCCAGCTCATTCTGCGGGCCATCAAGTTTTGTCTGTTTCCTTCCTTTTCATTTAAATGGTAGTGATCGTAACTGATTTGAATGCATTAATTTTACATAAATTTGTGTAAATACACTCCTGGAAATGGAAAAAAGAACACATTGACACCGGTGTGTCAGACCCACCATACTTGCTCCGGACACTGCGAGAGGGCTGTACAAGCAATGATCACACGCACGGCACAGCGGACACACCAGGAACCGCGGCGTTGGCCGTCGAATAGCGCTAGCTGCGCAGCATTTGTGCACCGCCGCCGTCAGTGTCAGCCAGTTTGCCGTGGCATACGGAGCTCCATCGCAGTCTTTAACACTGGTAGCATGCCGCGACAGCGTGGACGTGAACCGTATGTGCAGTTGACGGACTTTGAGCGAGGGCGTATAGTGGGCATGCGGGAGGCCGGGTGGACGTACCGCCGAATCGCTCAACACGTGGGGCGTGAGGTCTCCACAGTACATCGATGTTGTCGCCAGTGGTCGGCGGAAGGTGCACGTGCCCGTCGACCTGGGACCGGACCGCAGCGACGCACGGATGCACGCCAAGACCGTAGGATCCTACGCAGTGCCGTAGGGGACCGCACCGCCACTTCCCAGCAAATTAGGGACACTGTTGCTCCTGGGGTATCGGCGAGGACCATTCGCAACCGTCTCCATGAAGCTGGGCTACGGTCCCGCACACCGTTAGGCCGTCTTCCGCTCACGCCCCAACATCGTGCAGCCCGCCTCCAGTGGTGTCGCGACAGGCGTGAATGGAGGGACGAATGGAGACGTGTCGTCTTCAGCGATGAGAGTCGCTTCTGCCTTGGTGCCAATGATGGTCGTATGCGTGTTTGGCGCCGTGCAGGTGAGCGCCACAATCAGGACTGCATACGACCGAGGCACACAGGGCCAACACCCGGCATCATGGTGTGGGGAGCGATCTCCTACACTGGCCGTACACCACTGGTGATCGTCGAGGGGACACTGAATAGTGCACGGTACATCCAAACCGTCATCGAACCCATCGTTCTACCATTCCTAGACCGGCAAGGGAACTTGCTGTTCCAACAGGACAATGCACGTCCGCATGTATCCCGTGCCACCCAACGTGCTCTAGAAGGTGTAAGTCAACTACCCTGGCCAGCAAGATCTCCGGATCTGTCCCCCCATTGAGCATGTTTGGGACTGGATGAAGCGTCGTCTCACGCGGTCTGCACGTCCAGCACGAACGCTGGTCCAACTGAGGCGCCAGGTGGAAATGGCATGGCAAGCCGTTCCACAAGACTACATCCAGCATCTCTACGATCGTCTCCATGGGAGAATAGCAGCCTGCATTGCTGCGAAAGGTGGATATACACTGTACTAGTGCCGACATTGTGCATGCTCTGTTGCCTGTGTCTATGTGCCTGTGGTTCTGTCAGTGTGATCATGTGATGTATCTGACCCCAGGAATTGTCAATAAAGTTTCCCCTTCCTGGGACAATGAATTCACGGTGTTCTTATTTCAATTTCCAGGAGTGTACATTTAAATTTTGTAATTAAGTGCAATATTGCGATGAATAAAATAAGGAAGAGTTAGTAATTGCAGGAATCAAACCCGGGTCCTCGAATTACCTGTCTAGACTTTTGGCGACTTGCCCTCGGTGGAGTTATGACAAAGGCACTTGACAAAACCCTCAAAATCTACGTTAGCACAATACACTTCAAACAGTTTCAAGGAAAAAGGCCGATGTTTTGAATCCAGCGATCTGTGGCAAATGATTGACTTTAGATTAAGTATTTGTTCAGAACATAGTCAGCCCTTCCCAAAACCACCTTGATATGCACCTAAATTACTTCCTGGTTTTCTATTCTGTTTAGTATGACAGTGGAAACAGTTATATGCAAGTTATTGCCAAGAAATTCCTCTGTTGTTAAAATCTTGTGCATTGCCTTTATTATGTAGGGAATCTATCAAGGCCACCTTACGCTCTCCTAGGAGTTTTCCTGGTTTTCAGGTTTTGTCAACCCTCCAGGGGTTCATGGCCTTTTTGAGAGTTAATGCATGGCACACAAGGGGCCCCAAGCTATTGTGGCCCTTTCTTCCTTCCTGAGCTGCATCCCTTTCCCTGAGACCCTCCCTTGGCATCCTCGCTCCTTCCCCTCTGTCTCTCTCCTTCCCCCTTTGTGTCCTTGCTTAGCCTGTCTATCCTCCTGGTTTCTGTCATCTTCTAAGGTTTTGCTTCCTTTCTTTTTTTCCCTTCCCCCTTTGGGGTTTGACAGCCCTTCTAAATTTTGTCTGTGTTGTCTGAGCAATCTGGGGAACACTACCTTCCTCAGCATCTTCAGTGTGTGGCCTTGACACCTCTTCCATCTTTCCTTTGACGCTGTTGTCCTTTAAAGCTATATAGCCAGCATGGTATTCAGTCAGTGTGGTGGGCTCCCTGTGTACCCTTTTGGCTGAGCTCCCTGACAACAACTGGCCATTGTGGCTGAGTGGTTCTAGGTGCCTCAGTCTGGAACCGCGCTGCTGCTACAGTCACAGGTTCGAATCCTGCCTTGGGCATGGTTGTGTGTGATGTCCTTAGGTTGGTTAGGTTTAAGTAGTTCTGAGTCTAGGGGACTGATGACCTCAGATGTTAAGTCCCATAATGCTTAGAGCCATTTGAACCCTGACAACACAGGGACCACACTTCTGATACCTGTGCTGCTACATCCCTATGCAGGCCGAGGAGTGGTTGCTCATCATTCTGGAACTGTAGAACTCCAAGCAATGGCCGCCGTGCCAGATGGCTGTTGCTGTGACTAGGTTGTGCCCATAGCGAGAGCCCCTGATCAGAGTGGGCGGTATGTGAGTGGATGCTTTGTGCATTAAATGCGTTAAGTTCCAAAAATCTGCCCGTTCCTCTCTGGCTGTCTCTTTCGTTGGGAATCGTATGATCCTTGGGAGGAGGGCCAGGTTTGCTGGCTTCGGGTGAAACCCATTCCCAGCTACCTGGTGTGCATCAGGACTGATTGGGACACTTTCACCGCCACCACCACCAAGGCATTATTTTTCTTGTCAACTATCGAAGATTAGTTTTGCAAAGTGGACCCTGAGTAAGATATAGTCAAATTTTCTGTTGATCAAAATTTCTTTTGTCACACAATCTGCGACAGTGTGTGCCTGTGACCACCTTGGTGGCATCCTGGTGTCCATTACTCCTCACTAGTGTTTGAATATGGTTCAAGGAGACGTTTTTTATAGAGACCTCATCCTTTAAACTGATAAGAAACTCTTTGGCAAATCTGGAACAGTGGAGTATTCATGTTGTTTAATGTGTTTCAGAAAACAGAAGGCCCCGAACATGACGACATTGATACTGACGTGTCTTTATTCTTGCATTTAAAGCCTTTATGCCTCCGAAGGTGGGCAAGGTTAGGGCTCTGTGTTATGTGAAGCCATACATCTCGCCACCCATGATATGTTTTCAGTGTTTGTATTTCGGGCACGTTCTCCTACTGTACAGTGGACCCTCTATGCGATGAATATGGGCTCTCTCTCCTTGAGGGAAACGGCTGTGTTACGCCTCCCGTTTGTGTTAATTGTCACAACTATCACTCTACACACTTGTCAGACTGTGCAATTTATAGGAAGGAAAAGAAGATAGAGCATAAATCCCTCGATCGTTCATCCTACTCTGAGGCTCATCAGAAATATGACTGTCTTCACACTGTGCCTGTGACGTCTTTAACTCTGTTAAGTCTTTCCCCTCTCCTCCTCCCTCCTCCTCAACTCGGTCAGTTTCCTCTCCCCTTCCTCCTTTTTCCAGTCCCTCTCGCTTCTCCCCTCTGATACAGTCCCCGCACCCTCCCCTCTGGGAGGATGTAGCTCCTTCATGCGGCCAGAGAAGTGCCTTCCTTCGGTGCATGCAAGTGTTGGGGCTCACTCTTGGGACCCCTTGCCCCGGCGTCTCCCAGACTGGAGACCTGCTGCTCCAATCAGCCGCAGGACCCATTCACAGGACCCATTTTATGTTTATCCCTAGGTTACCCACTCTGTCACAGGTCTTGCTGAAGCCTGCTCTCCCTCTGGACTGTGCTGTTCTCCACCTATGGAAGAGAAGAAAGAACTTAAGTCTGGGACAAGAACCTGCTAGCGTCCCTGGAGATACTGACTCTTCTTTGTGGATATTATCCTGTCCTTGTTGATGCTGCATGGTGACCAGGCAGCATGGCGAACTTCAGCCCATTCACCTCCCCTTTGGATCCCTGTTGTGTGCTTATTCATTAGAACTCTAATGAACACCGTCACCATGCAACATTGCTACCCCTATTTACTTTTACTCCCCAGCTTGTGTCGTCCTCCAGGAATATCATTTTACTGATGCTTACTCACAGGTCCTTTGTGGATACGATGCTTTCTGTTGGAACCATGTGAGCCCTTTGAGGGCTTCTGGTGGAGTCTGCATGTTGGTCTGAAGGACATTGTTAGTACAGGGATCCCCCTTAGAACCATATTGGAAGCGGTGGCCATACGGGTCCAGTTGGAATCAGCAGTCATGGTTTGCAATCACTTTCCTCCCTCCTGACAAGCCACCTATGCCTACAGCGCTAACTGCCCTCCTTCAGCAACTCCCCCCTCCCTTCCTCCTCCTCCTCCTCCTCCTCCTTCTCCTCCTCCTCCTTGAGGATTTTAATGCTCATCACCCTCTGTGGGGCACCACTTCATCTAGTCGGGGGCTCCTCGCTGACATCCCAATGGACCAAGATCTGTGCCTTCTTAATGATGGTTCTCCTATCCATTTTAGTGCTGTTAGACATTTTCTGTCTGTTATATTGCAGTGGCATCCACTCCTTTTCCTTCTTCATTACACTGGCTGTTGTACAATGTCCTCAGCGAGAGATACCAGTTCCCGTTGATTCTCCCATTCCCTTCCCACCTCCCAGTGGGCAGGCTACCTGCTGGGCTTTCCATCACACTTGTTGGCCTCTGTATACCTTGCAGATTGTGTGCTTAGTGAGGATATATAGATGAAGTCGTCCATGATATATCTGATATTATTTATGCCGCCATCATTCCTGTACCCTGCTCAGTGGACCTGTTCAACTGCCTCCTGGTCCCATGTTAAGAGCACAACCATTGCCATTGCTATCTGTGATCGCCGTCGAGCCTTGCAATGCCTTAGGCAGTGCTCATCCTCCACCAGTCTTATTATCTTCAAACACATCTGCGCCTTTACTTAATCAAACAGAGCAAGCAGGTGTGTTTGGAACACTTTGTCTACTCCCTAGTTTCTTCTGTTCCCTGTCACAGGTATGGGCTAAAGTTCACACCCTCGAACCTCCAAGGTTTCCAACAGTCTTCTTCATCTGGGCCTTGTCCTCCTAGGTGGCCTTTATACAGACTCATCAGTTCAAGCAGAACACCTTGCGACCCATTTTGTGATGACATCAGTGTCAGCCACCTATTCAACTGCCTTCCTCCTCCAGAAACAGCAGGCTGAAGCTTCCCACTTAACGTTTTACCCTTGTCAGGCAGAATCCTAAAATGACCCTTTTACTGAATGGTAACTTTTTCTGGCCCTTTCCTCTCCCCACAATTAAGCACCTGTTCTTGATTCCATTCATAGCCATTTGCTTCAACACCTAACACCCCTGCTCTATATGAGGATGATTTCTGTTTCTGGGTTACTTCCCACTACGTGGCTTCTTTGGAGTAACAGCTCCAGGGTGTCACTAGCAAACTTCTTCGTGGACTCTCTCATGCGGCTTACATTTTTCTTTTGGGTGGTGCATTTTTGTTGCCATACTGTGGTGTATCCTGATCCAGAACTCTTATCTCAACAACTAACACCTGATTGTGATCACCCAGTTCTGTTTCTTGGGTCTTCTTTTGACAATGTGCTTACTTGATTGCACCATATCCAACTTAAGAAGATTGGCTGTTTCCATAAACTCAGTTTCCTTCGCTCCTTGTCAACACCTCTTAGGGTGTGAATCGTTACTCTTCTCCACCTTTATATGGCCTTACTTCTGTCCTGATTGGACTATGGTTGTCAAGTTTATGGCTCAGCTGCCCCAGCCAGACTGCTCCTCTGTGACCTGGTCCACCATCATGGTATCAGAGAGTCCACTGGTGCCTTTGGTACTAGCCCTCTTGGTAATCTTCTGGTTGATGCTGCCCCCGCCATTTCGGTTCGATGGACCTAGCTTCTCGTTTCTTATTCCATTACTATCCACTCTTTCCCGGCTCAACCCTGCTATTCATTTCGTGGCTACAGGACATTGCCTACCCACTGCCTGTCCTCAGGTAGTTTTACTAGTTAGGCTACGCCTCACTTCTTTCTGCTGCGATTTCCATCTATCCTCATGTCCTGTTACTTAAATTCTCTCAGAACCAACCCCCCACATACCTCCATTGGTTTTTTCCTTTGCCCTGGATTTGGATGGATCTATTTTGAGGCCTGTAAGCTTCCATTGCTCCGATTATGTTCCATTGTTTCTTCTGCCCATTCTTACGAGAGTTTAGAGATGCTGTTGTCTTTTACACTGATGGCTCTAAATCTGATCTCACATGGTTTCACGTCTTCCGTTGCCATGTATCATCATATCTTGCCTGCCATGTGTGTGAGAGGTGTTTACTGTGGAACTGATGGCCATTTACCAGGCCCTCTGCGTTATTAAACGGTCCTCCCTCACCTGACAGTCTTTCAGGCTGTCGCCCGGTGTTGTTCCCGCCCCTTGGTCTCTGCCATCCACGACTTTCTCGTCAATCTTGGCAGTGCTGCTTGTTCGGATAATTTCCTTTGGGTTTCCAATGGCATCACACCCAAATTCCTTTTCGTTCAGTCGTGGGCCGCCTCGGGGGGGTGGGGGGTGGGGACCCATGATTTTACGCTGCATAATGGAGTGGTCCCCCCTTTGTAGTTGCAGGGTCACCCTCACCCTCCCCCCTCCCCCCCACAGTGACTAAGTTTTCTGGACTATTCTGATTCATAGTTTTCTGGACTGTTCCGCATCTTGTCCCTTCACACTAAGTACGCTCTCGCACTCTTCTTGTTCAGGTATTAGTGGGCAACTCTCACATGGTTACGTCCTTCCTCGGTTTTCTTCATGAAAGTGGTTTGTCCTCCCTGATAGAAGTACCTGAATTTCCTTCCAGAGTTGGAATCCCTCAGTTAGTATTGACGTTAATTTAGAATGCCTTCGGACTTTCCTACACGCCAACCATATCCCCCCCACCCTCACCCCACCCGGTTTTCCCGATGTTTTGCCTGGTCTTTTGTGCTGTTCTGTTTCACCTTTTCTTGGGTCTTCTTACATTGGTGGTGTTTCCCCGTTGTGTCGTGATCATGGTATGGTATGGGGATTGGGAAGAGTTAGTGGCACTGCCGGCACCCGTCCTGTGCAGTGCCCCCTGCACATCCCTCCATCCCTCTCCTGCCGCCCCAATGTTCCATCTGTCTGTTTGCACGTTTTCCTTTCGCATTGATTGGACTATACTGTTCATGTTCTTCTTCCCTTAGTTTCTTTTATCTCCGATCGTGAGATCGATAACCTCGCTGTTTGGACCCGTCCCCGCAAAGTCAGCAGCCACACACCCAAGTTTTCGCGTAGATTAATTTTACTGCAATTTTTATTTTTGGTGGAGACCGTTTCAAAAGTTATTGTGTAGATAGTGTCTTCTCCATTAGCTTTTAAAGATTTTAACAGATACTTCAGTTCCTTTGATAGGTGGGGTAAATCTTCTCATAGATTATGATGAGTGATTGATTATTCGAGCTGATTGATTGGTTCTGAACAATTAAGAAGGTAATCAAAATATTTTGCATTTATTTTCGAATGTTTAGCGTTAGGTAAACCAAATTAGTGAACCTCGTCCCACTCACCATCGTTACATTTATATTTGAAGTACATCTAAGTGTAAAAGGAGCTCTTTAACAAATCATTGCAGAAAATGCTTTCATAATAAATTTCCTCTTACACTCGCTTGTTTTACCACCAACTAGCATACAACCTTTTGATTTACATGGGTAGTATTCGTAACTATATTGCGTGTATCAATTTTATGTACACACACACACACACACACACACACACACACATATATATATATATATATATATATATATATATATATATATATATATATATATATATATATATATATATGAGAGGAATGTCGGTATTAGCAAGGAGTCGAACCCAGGTCCGTAAATTCCCACTCACCCACAGTGACGTCACGACGATTCTTTAAAAAAACTGTCGGTAGCCTATTCTTGCACAATATGCTGCATGAAATTTTAAAGAAAAATACTGACACAGTGCTGTGAATAATGTACCATTATTTCAGCAGTCGACATTTGTTTCTAGTTACTGTAGAGAAGCGCCACAATACATGGTTTTGTTAATTTTATTTGCATACCATCTAGCATTCAAAGAGAGATGATGTAATTCCAGTGTGATTTCAGGCTTGCATGAAAAGAGAAATGGTTTAATTTTAGTGCGAGTTCTAGCTGACATTTGATGCAAAATGGCATAATTTTAGTGCAGTATTTACAGTCTGTGTAGCACATTAGCATATAACCGACGTCCACTGCCCAGCTGAATTACTTCTTGACTGAAGGACTAATGGTCTTGCTGTTCAGTCCCTTAACAATCCAATCAATCAATCAATCACCCAAACCTGATGAGGTTTTGGTCTTCGTCCGTTTCAGTGCTGGTGAATCGTTCCCACTAGTTGCTTTGCTCCTTTGTTTTGATGCTATAGTGATACGCCCAACACACGTCCATAGTAATTAGTGCGCTAAAGAGACGATGTGGATTGGGATGGCACAACTGCAACATTTCCACTGGGGCATTTCGAAGCGGTGTGAACAGTCACCGAATCTGTTGGATGTCAAACTTTATCATTTTCAAATTGTTACAATAGATATTGAAATCTAAACTACGACGGATTTTAACGTCCTCTTCTATCGCCTAGACTGTAACGAGCAAGTCTTCCAGCTCAGAGAGATCTATTACCACTTCGGTGATCATGATTCGGGCTCGTTTGACCTCCTTTGAAGCATCTGCAAGCAACAGTGCGTAGTAACTGTACACTTCGGCTAACTCGGCACGAATTGTCCTGTGTTCTGCTCCTTCAGTTCAGAAAAGGAGCTATCGCGCTATACTCCACATAATCAACAAACTGTATCATTTTGTGTTGCTTCGGTTCATATAGCGGAGTGCTATAGTATTATGACGGGATTTCAATGCGTTTTCAGTAACATTTCTGTAGTTCTGGTGCAAACAAAAATTAATTACGTAAATTTATATTTTCTAGATATGAGTGGAATGTTGTAGTGGCGATTGTACTTCATTCTGCTAAACCCGTTACTAGCAGGTGGGGTGGTTTCGTCGAGCAGTTAGAAAAAATAAGTACCTTCAGTGGTGCGTATGCTGTCGAAACGCTTGCTTATATTTGTGATAGTGGTTGGAAGTCCTGTTTCCTCGGGTTAACAAACAAACTCACGAAGAGGCTGGCTCGTGTCGTTACTAATATGGCTCGCTTTTGCTGACAACTAACATTCGAGCGGATTCGGCGAGCAGTGTCCAGCTGCGCGGCGCTGGCGCGTGGCTCTTGAGTGCGCGGTGTGTGAGGGGCAGGGTGCGTATGGCTGGTGCGGCAGGACGAGTCTGACGAGGAAGAGGACGGCAGCTTGCTGGAGGAGATGGACGACGACTTCGCCAACCTGAACGTCTGCGCGCCCGGCGCGGTGGCGGCCCAGCAGCAGCGGCGCGCCGCAGCCGCCGCCGCCAAGCCCTCGTCGGCCACGCTGCCCCTCCGGGTCCCGTCCTCCCGGCCGGTCTGTACCACTCCCAGCCTGCTCTGCTCTCAGGCGCACTGCCTGCCTGTCTGCCTGCTTGCCTGCTTTATTGCTTCACTCTTACTGTAGCTCTCACCTGTATGTACATTTGAAGTAGAACCTAGATGAGCTCGCATGCTGATACTTCTCATCTGAAGCTTTTACTGATCGCAGTAGTTGTGCGTTCATCGACGAATGGATGATTTGCTTCTGTGGTAATTGTTGTCCATCCATTTCTGGCATATGCTGTTGCGAGACGTAACAAGATAATTTCAGACGACTGTATAGGTTTCGTCACTGCACTGTTGCTGTATTTTTGAAATGCGAAGCTGTCCGGAAAATGTCAGTTCTGTGAAACTTTCGCTTCTCCCGGCAAGTTGAATTATCACACTATGTACGCGACTGAGACCATGTAACGTCATTGACAACCGCTGATATGTCAAGTTATTTTCAAGGGGCAAAGTGAAACAACAGACTACTGTGCAAAGCGGTGGATGGCGTTACATCTACCAAGAAACAAACGATGGCCTATGGACAAAGACAAAACACAGCGGACAATTGCGACATCAGACAGTCAAAGACCACCATCCCCAGACGTTATAGGTCTGAACAGCGGGTGAGAAAGTAGCGCTCTGTGACTATTTATTCTTTAACGAGAGAGAGAGAGAGAGAGAGAGAGAGAGAGAGAGAGAGAGAGAGAGAGAGAGAGAGAGCAGGATTCTATCAAAGTTTAAGCAAAAAAATCTCCATTTCTATTTTGCTTAAATTATACCTGGATTCTTGCGCTCTAGATGATCGAACAAAGAGGACAGTTAGTGCTGTTTGCTGACCTTTCGTTCATTAATATTTTAATATCGATAAGGCTTGACGATGATTATTTTTGCTTGCGTGGCGACATCACTTGTTTGTGTATGCTCTCTTCTGTTTCTTGGTTAAAGTGGTCCCGTCTGCCGACTGTTTCTTTTGTGCCTTGGAATGCCTAGTGACATATCGACTGTCTCGTAAGCCAGCTGTCTCGTAAGCCAGCTGTCTCGTAAGCCAGCTGTCTCGTAAGCCAGCTGTCTCGTAAGCCAGCTGTCTCGTAAGCCAGCTGTCTCGTAAGCCAGCTGTCTCGTAAGCCAGCTGTCTCGTAAGCCACTTGAACAAACTCAGTTCTTCAGTACACTGCTGGCCATTAAATTGGAATACCAAGCAGGATACCAAATGACAAAATCTTATTGTACAGCATAGTAGAAAATGTTTGGTTGTCAAATTTGCCACAATTGGCGGCAGCAATTGCTGTAGCGCAGCTGCGCATAGCGTCGAACTGATCCTGGACAACATACGGCTCCGTCAGAGTTCACCAGGGGTGGTGGCGGCTGGCGATTGTTGGCGTGCCCGTTTCTCCGCAAACCAAGACCCAATTTTATCATTGTGGGAGAGATTTGGTGAACGTGCTGACCAGGGTAACAGTCGAACACCTGTATCGAGGCAGAAGAACGGGAAAAATGGGATTTTGCGTTACCTTGTTCAAAGAAATTACCATCTGTGCGAACCGAGGAGACCGAATAGTATACACAGCGGCAGCCCAATCAGTTATGCCACGTGCTGGGCGCCATGACGATGAGAAATGGATTCTGGCAGCGTTCATTCTTGTTAGTCTCCTGAAACGTGTGCGTCCAGTGTGATAACATTCGCAGAATTCGGACTCTTCTAAAAAATAAGACGCGATGGCACTCCTGATACCTTTGGACGCACCAGTGTCGGGGCGCATCTCCTTTTCCCGCCGGTGTAATGAGAAACCCGGTCCCCATGCTGACGTCCTGCGGTGCGGCGAATAGTCGCGATCTCTAGCGGTAGACGAGAGTGCTTGCAGTTGGGATAGTGTGTGTCACTGATGTCGTTGAAGAGTGGAAGGACGAACGTTCGTCATGACAGAAGTTGCCGTCCATCTGCACTCGGCAGAAAACAGAAAAAGCTCGTGAGAACATCCTATTTACGAGCTTAACTGTCAGATTACATTACACAAACACAGGTTTTGTTCATTTAGGGTTAAAACGCTCATAGGCGGGAGAATTTTATGGAGAGGGACTTTACACTGAGCTCATGGAGTACCTCATAACATCGTGTCGGGCATCCTCCTGCCCGGCGAGTGCAGCAACTCGACTTGACATGTACTCAACAAGCCATTGGAAGGCCACTGCAGAAACATTGAGCCATGCTGCCTCTATAGCCGTCCATAATTGCGGAAGTGTTGCCGGTGCAGGGTTTTGTGCACGAACTGATTTCTCGATTACATCCCATGAATGAATGTTCGATGAGATTCCTATAGGACGATTTGAGTGATCAGACCATTTGCCCGAAGTGTACTAAATGTTCTTCAAATCAGTCGCGAACAATTGCGGCCTGGTGACATGGCTCATTGTCACCTATAAAAATTCCATCGTAGTTTGGGACATAGTCTGTGTAGCCGATCATAACCATTTTCAGTTAATGATCTGTTCAGTTGGACCAGAGGACCCAGGCCATTCCACGTAAACACAGCCCACACGTGGAACTTGTTGAGAACTTTGGTCCATTGCTTCGTGGAGCCTGGCCATACTCGACTCTACCATCAACTCTTGGCAACGGAAATTGGAGCTCACTTCACCTCATCTGAGCAAGCCAGTCTTCCAGTCGTCTAAAGAAAGTGTCCAACCAATTGGTGTAGAGCACAGGAGAGGCGCTGCAATGTTGTGCTGTTAGCAAAGGCACGATCGTCGACTTCAGTAGCATATTAACGCCAAATTTTGCCACACTGTCTTAATGGATACACTTATCGTCGTCTATATTGATTTCTACGATTATTTCACGCAGTTTTGCCCGTCTGTTAGCATCGACAAATGTATGCACACACAGCTGCTCTCGTTCCGTAAGTAAGGCTATCGGTGAGAGGCGGTGCTTGGAATTTGGTATTCTCGACACACTCTTGACGCTGTGGATTCCGGAATATTTAAGTCTCTAACGATTTTCGAAATGGAATGTTCCATGCGTCTAGCACCAACCACCAATCCGCATTCTGAGTAGCTTAATTCCCGTCGTGCGGCCGTAATCACGACGGAAACCTTTCCACGTGGATCACCTGAATTCAATTGACAGCTCCACCAGTGCTCTTAGAGTTGCTTGATAAAATATCGATATGTCATTTCCACCAGTAGTTACATCGATGTCTATCACTGATATTTCCTCCCCGATATGTCGATATCAAAATGGCAATATCGAAAGCAGATATTTTTATTTTGTTACACTTTTTCACAATTTTCGGTAAATATTTGAAATTGTTATTTTGAAATTATAGCAGAGCATACTTTTACCTTCACTGTGTGAAGGGGTCTTACTGTTTTTTGAGCTTTCAGCACGTCCAGTCTTCCTCTTTGACTGTGTGAAGTAAGCGTAGGTGGCACAAAAATGTTAGTCCGATTACGGTGCGCCGTGGGGTGGCGGTGTGAATGGAATACCGTTTTTATGCGAACCTAGTGCGCACTTTTTTACCATACAGAGTACTCAAAATTCGGTAACGCATTAGATTCGAGTTCAGACTTGAATCGTTCACAGGTATTTTATACCCTATGTGATCTGAAGTTGCAAAGTATGTATTAAACTCTAGTAGGAAAATATAGGTGCGGTATCTGTGAATGAAAGGAAGACGTAAATCGGGTAAGAAGTTATCGAGTTAAGAGCTGATATATATTTCCGGTTCTGAATTGAGAGGAAATTTTCTTTAATCGTCCGTTCAAATAGAACGTGTCCTCGAAATTTAGGTACTGTCCCATATATTTCAACGCGTTGTTGTACTTCTCAACCTCGTTTCAATATTGTTGGCGTACAACAATACTTCGCATTGTGTTTGCGTTAGGTGGCCACGAAATGGAAGGCAAGCAGAGAAAACTATCGTATGAGGCTTCTTTCGCGCGTTAAGTAATTCTTTGTCCTGGAAAGGCAGGAAGAGAGTTTACTGTAGCTGAGAGTTAACGTTCCCTTGTGAAAGAAACAGAAATCGGGATTATTTGCAACTACCGTTATTAGAAATAAATTCACTGTGGACCTCTCAAATGCCAAAAGCTTCCACAGGATTTTGAGAAGAAAATGAAAGAATTTCAGCGGTATGTTATCACACTTCGGGAGGATAAGAATTTGATAGGCCAAACAGGCAACGCTTGATGACTCCAATTTTGTTTGATATGCCACGTAATTACACGATTGACGATAAGGGTACAAAAGAAGTTCCAATCAAAACATCTGGGTGCGAAAAACAGCACGTAACAGTAATTCTGGGAATCATAGCAGATGGGAACAAACTTCACCTTTTTTAATCTTCGAGCGAAGAACAAGCCTGAAGACTCCAAAAAATGAAACTCCCTGGTGACGTCATTATTCGAAATGATTTGTCTTGATCCATTTAGTGGTCATCTCACTGACGACGTAAAAACAGGTGATCCACAGCCTACCCAATGACCTCGTTACTATTCGTGGAGGAATGACTTCTGTATTAGAACCTCTGGGTGTTAGTATAAATCTTTCAAAGGTCACGTTCAGGAACAGTACGGAAAATGGTTTTGCTAAGCAAATCGTGAACTGACTCTGACAGGAAAAATTAAACTTGCTGCGGCCTACTGTATTGCGCACTGGATTTCGGCTGCCTGGAAACGCAACGAAGCACCAATGATTGTAAAGTCCTTCAAGAAATGCTGTATTTCAAATACTCTGGATCGCAGTGAAGATGATGTGCTCTGGAACGACACCGAGGATGGCGGGGAAGGAGGAAATGTACGAGGTGGAATCCAAAATTTTCGGGAGTGGTGCTGCCATCTGGAAAGTAGGAGTAGCAGATCTTTGCACCTCCCGCTAAGTGACGAGTCGGTGTGCGGAGCGGTATTCAGGTGTTACGTACTAAGTGTTCACAGTGATTTCCGTAATACTCTGTGTTTGGTGTGTGGCGATTTTACGATGGATCCGCGAACAGAACAGCACGTGTGTGTTAAATTCTGTGCGAATCTCGGGAAAAGCGCTACGGAGACCCTTGCAGTGATTCAACGAGTGGGGGACCCAGAGACAAAGCAACAATCGCCCCAGTGGAAGAGCCCGGGCTCTCCAAGACCCAAAAAAGCGAGACAGGTGAAGAGCATGAACATAATTTTCTTTGATAGCAAGGGAATTGTGCACAAAGAATTCGCCCCACCCAACCAAACAGTGAATTCCGCGACGACGGCCCGAGATTCGGCGTCAAGGGAACTGGCTGCTGCATCACAACGCACCCTGTCACACGTCCTTCTCACCAGAACCTCTTAGGCGAAAAACATGGCGGTTGTACCCCACCCACCGTACTCGCCAGATTTGGCACCTTGCGACTTCGCGCTATTCCCAAAACTGAAACTAAAGTTGAAAGACCATCGGTTCGACACTCTAGAGAGGATTCCAGAAACATCGCTGGCGGTGATAAACACTCTCAAAGAACAGGATTTCCAAAATACGTTTGACCAGTGACAGAAGCGCTGGGACAGGTGTGTACGTGGTGATGGGAATTACTTAGAGGATGAAACTTCCTGGCAGATTAAAACTGTGTGCCCGACCGAGACTCGAACTCGGGACCTTTGCCTTTCGCGGGCAAGTGCTCTACCATCTGAGCTACCGAAGCACGACTCACGCCCGGTACTCACAGCTTTAGGCTGCGTTCACACTGCCGGCCGGGCCGAGCCGAGCCTGGCCGGGCCGCCGCCCGCTTCGATATCAAACACATGGTTTTGAATTGCGGTGTTCACACTGGCGGCCGGGCCGCGCCGACACGGCGTGAGCCTCCCGGAGCCGAGCCGACGACATTCCGAGTGTTTAATATTGCCGGCGCGAGCCGACCGCAGGCGCGAGCCTGTGGAGCAGCACTACAGCTTCTGCAGTACACGCATCACACGTCTCCCTTCTGCTTTCTTCACAAGTGTGACTGCACACGTCTTTTATTTTAAGATGTTACCTCACATTTCACAATCAGTGAGGAAAAATTACGTTTATTATGATGGTACATGCGAAATTACTTTTATTTCATTTATTTAATCTACCGTATTTACATGCATTTACAACAATAGCTTGCCAGCGATCGCGGCATTGCCGCCACTGAATAGTTCGCATTTACTTGTAAACGGAGGCAGATATGAGTGTCACTGAGGGACGGAAATGTGTCCCTACCAGATGACAATGCATTGTAAAGTCATGTTGTGGCACGTTACTATAAGCTGTTGTCTGTGACATCTTTTTGCGATGTTCTTACTTTAATGGATGCAGAATAACATATACATGACATTAACTTGTGTCCATCAATTTGGTATCAGAATTTTGGCTAGTATGACAGTAATGATGCAGTTTCCAGATTATGGATCGAAGTAGCCAAGAAGTGTGTTTCAGATAGTACGCACAAATATAAATTATTTTCCTTTATAATTTTATTTGTTTTATTTACAGTGAAATGAGATACAAAAAAATACAGTAAATAGCAAAGTACTTTCAATTCCAAAATTTATTTGAGAGGATTTTTAATTATTTTAAGTTGCATTTTTAACGAAATATTCAACAAAAGTGTTCCTGACAGTTTTCGAACGTAATGTGGAATTTCTGTTGAATGTGGCACCAGCTGTCTGCATATCAGCATTGTTACAAAACTTTTCAGCTTCAACATTGCATCCTTCTCTGTCAATGACAATATTATGAAGTAGACAAATGCACTTGACTATGTGATCAGCTACGTCAACGGATGTTTCAATTTCCTTCCTCAGTAGTCTCCATTTATTGGTCATTATACCAAATGCACATTCAACAACTTTTCTTGCTCTGGAATGCATATCATTGTATAGAATCTTCTCGTTGTCCAAATTTCTCCGAGGAAAAGGTCTCATCAAATTCTCTAATAAGGGGTAAGCTTCATCTCCCAAAATGACATACGGTAGTTCCTGACACATTCCTTCAAGTCTTGTTGGTGGCGGTAATAACAGCTCCCCATTTGTAAGTTTCTTATATAACATACTTTCTTTAAACACACCTGCATCAGACTGTTTACCGTAGGCACCAACATCCACAGCTATAAATTTGTAATTTGCATCAGCAACTGCTTGGAGTACAATCGAATAATACTGTTTGTAATTGTAAAACATGCTGCCAGAAAGTTTAGGACATTGGACACGTATGTGCTTCCCGTCTATACATCCAACACAGTTTGGAAATCCCCATCTCGTATGCATTTCACTGGCAATTTCTTTAAATCGAGAAACAGTTGGCGTTGGTAAATGAATGGGAGCAAGTGACTCCCATATGGCCATACAAACGTCTTTCACCAACACTGATACGGTGGACACTCCTAATCGGAATGACGATGCTAGTGTATGAAAGGAGATGCCAGTGGACAGATACCTGAGAAAAAAAATCGTAAAATGTGTTACTCAAGTGTGGTGTTGGGCGAAGTTTTTACAGTTTTGTTTGCACAGTAGATATTTACTTAGTCCATGTCATTTCATAGTTATACAACAATAAATAATTAAAGAGACATTTTCTTGCATCCTTCTATATTATTTCAATTAAAATAATGAAATCGAAATGCAAAGACCTGAGAGACAGTTACAGAGAATAACTTGTATAACTTGGCAAAATAAGGTCATGTGATCCAGGGAATAGTATATTAAAATGCAATTCCACTCGGGCTTTGTTCTGTCATATGATTTTCCTAAGTTCCAAGAGCTATGCACAGTTCCTTACCAGTGGAAATAGAACCACTGAGTCAAAGGGCATATCAGTCTGTCTATCTTACAAGGTAATGAAAAGAATTCTGTGAGGTCATCAGTGGCTCCACATGATGAACCATCGCCACTGACAAGCGCTGCATCATGAAGAAAAACGAAGAAAAAGTTGGAAAATTCTGAAGGAGTGTATCTGCGATTCTTCGTTGAAGGCACAGCAAGACATTACCCAAAATGACGAAGCTAATTACTTACTGATGATTCTCTGGAGTCCCATAAACTCTCTTCTCCTCAGAGGTAAGCGTTTGTGAAATTTAAAATACAAAAGCATGACTACAATTAATTGGAGGTAGTGAATGCTGCACAAAGTTCTACTGCAAACCAAAAAGTGTGTACTAACGAATCTTACCTTATCGTTATACACAATTTTTCTTCTGCTGTTATACTTCTGCGAAAATTTGTGTTCTGTTTCGAAATTTTGTCTTGAATGTTCTGCAGCACATACTGAAATGTATTATGATTCATTCTGTAATATGAATAAAATTTTTCAGGATAGTTTTTAAGTTCTTCATGTAAAGAAAAAAACTCTCCTAAATGTCTGTCGCTATTTATGGGATGAATCCATAACCTCCTAGTTCTTCTGTACTTCAAAACTCGACGAGTTACTGCAGAGTCAAAACAATACCAATAAAAGAGTGAAGACATTGTTCTACACGACAGCACAGACTAGCCAAAGGCGAGCAACTGTTGACAGCAGCTGCGTTTTCTAGTGACTTGCTTGTCAGCTGTCGAAGGGTGGGGATTTTTTTTAATTTATTTATTTGGCTTTCGGCAACTAGCAGCCATTTAGCCAAAGAGTAGGGATTACCTTGACGGTGCAGCGCAGCCCGCCAAGGAAGGAAAAAAATAACGAAGAACAATGAAACGCACATCTGTGTCGATCTACAGTAGTTTCATTAACTCTCCATATTTTTTTTTTCTGTCAAAGTAGACAACGAGACTACGGAATTGCGCTTCAGTTTCTGCAGTAAACGTATCACAAATCTCCAGTTTGTTTTTGTGATTAGTTTTACACCACTGATCACTAGTAATTAGTTTTTTTCTGTCCTGCATTATATGACTACATTAAACCAAGCTGTAACCGCTCGAACTCCGTGGCTTGCGGACGCGGCACTGACGCCACTGAATAGCTCGCATTACTTGTGACCAGAGACAGATATCAGTGTCATTATCATTTCAAAAACTTTTTGGTACTTTTAGCTACATTTCATTCGCAACAATGTATGGTCTAAAACGGATCTAACAGTAAGCTACCCGCTACATAACTTTTTCACTACAAGATTTGTAAATCAAGTGCACAACGTTGACAAATAGCATCATTTCACAATGACTGTTAAGAAATATGAAAAGATAAATGATTCAATACGAAGCTAAGAAGTTACACTAGCACGTGTACAAAAATCAGATTTTTTAGCCGCATAATTTCTTCAAAATCGGCTGGGAAGCGTTACGAAACTAAGAAATCACGCGAAACGAAAAGTAGACTTTTTCTTTTTTCACGACGAAGTTACGCTTTTAAGGAAAAAATGAGTTCATAAAACGATGTGGCCCAGTCTTATATACCTCTAAGAATTTTTAGAACATGAAAATCGGAGAAGTGGATTTTCCCCCATTCCGCCGACCCGGCTCGGCGCGGCGCGCAGTGTGAATGCCCTACACGTCGGCCTGAGCTGGCTAGGCACGAGCCGAGCCAGTACGCGTCAGCCCGGCCCGGCCCGGCCGGCAGTGTGAACGCAGCCTTACTTCTGCCAGTACCTCGTCTCCTACCTCCCAGACTTTACAGAAGCTCTTCTGCGAACCTTGCTTCTGTAAAGTTTGGAAGGTAGGAGACGAGGTACTGGCAGAAGTAAAGCTGTGAGTACCGGGCGTGAGGCGTGCTTCGGTAGCTCAGATGGTAGAGCACTTGCCCGCGAAAGGCAAAGGTCCCGAGTTCGAGTCTCGATCGGGCACACAGTTTTAATCTGCCAGGAAGTTTCATATCAGCGCACACTCCGCTGCAGAGTGAAAATCTCAGTCTGGATACTTAGAGGATGATGGCGACCATTAGTCCAAAGGTAAGGTTTTCAACAGATGGCAGCACCAGTCCCAAAAATTTTGGATAGCACCTCGTAATTATTTCCGATGAAGATTCTTCCGAGGATTCCAGTAAGGATGACATTAGTGAATAATGATTAGTAACGCCTGTAATTTACAGTATGTTTCTTTGTATGTCGTGTAGGTAATGAAGTTAGGCGTTCTTTCTTAATAACGAAAATTTCACTTACTACCGAAATGAGTAGCTCAAAAATAAATTGCTTTTTTATAGTCCATGTATACACTATTTTTTGAATTAAAGTTAACATTGTAAAATAAATGTCAGCAGTACAAACCTACACTACCAGCGATGTGCCAAAATTCCTTTTTTAGTAATTTAATTTTTAAAATTGGGATGAGCATTACATTCGATGGCGCATTCGATTCGTGTGAATACGGTGACAGTATTTCCGGTGTGAAGAAATAAGAGACCGGTTGCGTTAAACAATTTTTAACGCAAGTAGTGTGCTATTTCTTCACATTTGCATTCTTCAAAAACAGTTGCTGAAAACGATAAACAAAGATATAAATGACGAATTGGTCTTTGCGGCGGGTGGAGACGTGAAGGGAAATGCTGATGTAATCGGCGCTCGCCGCTACCAACAAACTGCAACGTTTAGCTTCACCACGCAATTTTCCTGAATCAACGCGAAAAAATGTTTATTTCGACATGTAGCCAATGACAAATGGCTCTGAGCGCTATGGGACTCAACTGCTGTTGTCATAAGTACCCTAGAACTTAAAAACTACTTAAACCTAACTAACCTAAGGACATCACACACATCCAAGCCCAAGGTAGGATTCGAACCTGCGACCGTAGTGGTTCCAGACCGAAGCGCCTAGAAACGCTCGGCCACTCCAGCCGCCAGCCAATGACAAATTGGAGTAAATAAGTTATGAGAGGTTAAGTGGAATTAAATATTGCGTGACAGTGTACCGTGTAAACTGTTGTTAATTAACAACACAGCAGGAGACAAAGTATAGTTATACAAGCGTTTCATCTGCACAGAGTCCCATCATTAACTTCAGAGTTTCTAGTTAAGTGTTTTCTTTCAACTCTTGCTGTAAGGGGGATGTGGGCGGCCAGTTTGTTGATGTACAGAATATCTAAAAATAATCAGTACTTAATATGGAGCTATAAAATCGGCAGTGTATTCCATTGTGCAACCTAGTTTTTTATTGGTCGATTTGTCGATATTTTTTTGTCTACATCTCAAGAGCAAAATGAAATTCTTTATATATCGATGTATCGGAGTCAGGATATTTTTAAAAATATCAATAGTCATACAGTTGCGTACACGATACTAGCACCATCTGTATATGCGCATATCGCTGTCCCATGACGCTCTTTCACCTCGGTGGTATACAGATTTAAGCATTCAGCAAAACTCTTCGAAAATTTAACAGTGAACCTGTAGAAGACCTAAATAACTTCTCTTGTCTGATAACTCTCGTTATAGTGTGGCCCTCTGATTTCGTACCCTCACACAGGGATTCGTTTTGTTATAGCCGTTACCGCTTCTTTGCACCACAAAGCCGAAGTGAGCGTTTAAGAGGGCGCAGCTGCTGACTAAGCTCACGTATTTGCATTACATTTGCGTCGATCTGTTAAAGTGGTGCAAAAATATCTCGGGAAGAGATATCAGAAGCGTGGACCAAATATTAATTCCGTTCGACAACGGTGTGCGCAGATTGGTACCTTCGTGAGGAAAATTGTCTGGAGGAACAGTGGAGCGTGTGATTGAGATTTCCCCGATGCATCCCACACGAGACTAAGAACAGAGCACTGAACATTGCATAGTCGAGCGATAGTTTCTTCTTGGTAAAATTTATAGCTACCTTACCTCTTGTAGTTTCTATAATCTCTAGCGCATGATTGCGTGAATTGTTTGAAATTTACTGCACAAATGCAACGTCATGTGGAAGGCGGTGGTTTTCACGAGAAACGTAGCTTCAGTGATAAAAGAAACTGTTGTGAATAGTATATAGTTAATATATACACTGAAAGTGTGGGGTCACGGAAACTTGTTGCAGCATGTTCGCGACACGCACAGTTTTCTGTGCAGTCTCGCACATTAAAGCTTACTGCCCACATTTTTCACAGTCTTATGTTACACTGATAGGTGGACACGATTCAATAGTAGTAGCTTGTGCTGCATCTGGGAGACACTATGATATTGCTCTACCAGCAGGTCCACCCCTTCTGTATCGATGTTTGTGAGACCTTGAACACTACACAGGGATATGTGGTGATGGAAACAACTAATTCCTATCACGCCCTCCATGCTCACGAGACTTAACTCTAGGCAGTTTTTGTTGCGGATTATGTCAAAAATTGTTTACGTACCACATACCAGCACACTTACCGGAATGTAGATTTCACATAGACATTGCTTCCCAGCTGATCGCCATAAATTGTTGCGACAGATTCATATAGACATACTGCGTTGATTATGGGATGAAATTGATTACAGGCTAGTTATCCGCAGAATTAGTGATACATCTGGCGAGAAACTATTTATTCCCCCCACCATTGTTTTCAAGGTACTATTTTCCCATGAACTCTGAATGCTGTCTTAACCCCAGGGAGGGTAGTTCTAGATACCCCAGATGGAGTGCACAAGAAGTGTTAAGGAAGCATAAAATGTGCGGGCAATGATCATTTGCCCATGCTGAAAATCTCTAAATACCAACGTAACAGATACTACCTTCTGCAGTGCAGAAAACATTTATACGTGTTGTAGTACAAGAACAACAAATGATGACGCCAGTATGTTACAATAATCAGAAAACGATTTCTGTACGTAAAGTGGTTATACCGGAAGATTTCCTTGCCAATTCATGTCGGTGCTGAAAGTATTTATGCACACGGTGCTAGTCAGTTCCGATATATTTGCATGATTTAACGTGTCAATACCGAACTATAACTTCAAGCTACGAGCTCATCTTAAACAGCAGCTACAGATAACAGACCTGGAGCCAAATATTAGATTAGATATGCTATTCTTCCCACAGGTTCATATTGAGGAGATCCTCGAGGAACTGAACGTGTTACTATCTAACTTTAGTTTTATGTGGGTATGAATTGTCATCTTCCAGCATACTGAAGAACTGAAACATATGTGACTATCATATTACTTCATTTGTATTAAAATATTGATAACGAAAATCACAAATGTTCAGTTCCTAATAGTGAGTACACACATAGCCTAAAATTGCCAGGGTTTACAGAAAATTCGACGGTGATAATAAATAGACGTAAAGCATAACTGGTGTGTGCAAGGTGGATAAAGTTACATTACAGGTGGAATGTCAAAACTGATAATTCAGATTGTTGAAATATAAATGAACAAAGTATGTAAGAAGGTAGAAAAAGTAACAATTGTCCTATTTCATTTCCTTCAGATTTTTACTAGAAGCCTGTTAATATGGAACTGTAGTGTTTGTATTGTGTTAATGAGCTGTCAGACTATAACAATGTGTTTTGATGTAGAGAGAGGTCATGACAAAAGATGTACGGTAGCCTCCCTCATACAAGCAGAAGAGTACAGTTCCACTTAGCTTGTTCTAAACAAAAAAGAGGTCAAATTTTGTCTACAGAATCACTGAAGTGATCCACCCCACACACAGCGCCAATCACTGGTGTGTTGTGCTGTCCTTGGTTCCTCTCTTACGCTCTATAGGGGTTATGCGATGGTAGGTGTTATGGTTGTAGAGATGTTTGACATGGTCAGTTATATAATAGTAGTCACCATGAAATCTTTTTTTTTATCTTCCGCATCAATATATTTTTCAAGACAGACAACTGAAGTGTGTTCTGTGGTGTTCACAAAGTTTTGGAACATTCTACAGTATTCTCGAATTATGCAAAATATAACTTGGGAGTGCACACATCGCATTGATCCTCACTTCGGTAGAATCTTGTTTATCATCGAGTTGCGCAACATAGTAAAGGCATATGAACAACTCGTGTGAAAAGTGTACCCATTCTTAGGGAGAAACTACCTAAACAAAGAAAGGCTCTGTGAACAATTAATTTTATCATCGTAAATGTAGTTAAACCAACAAACTGCTGAATACGAAAATATTATTTAAATTCATTGATATGATGAACAAAAAGGAAAGAGTGATCCTCAGAATGCCCACGCAAAAATCTTCTAACTATTATAGCAGCCGAAATGTTAACCTGGAAAAAAAGGTATCTTTTTTTTCATACGATTCCAATCGTGCCAACTAAATTACCATTAAGTTTAAAGACTTCAGTTTCCAGTAAGTACTATATGACTACTAATAAAGCACAGTGATAGACATGCCATTGCTGGGATGTAGATTTAAAAGAATTGTTTCTTTCTTGGGCCCAAAATCAATTTACCAAATGTAGTTTACAACAATATACACTCCTGGAAATTGAAATAAGAACACCGTGAATTCATTGTCCCAGGAAGGGGAAACTTTATTGACACATTCCTGGGGTCAGATACATCACATGATCACACTGACAGAACCACAGGCACATAGACACAGGCAACAGAGCATGCACAATGTCGGCACTAGTACAGTGTATATCCACCTTTCGCAGCAATGCAGGCTGCTATTCTCCCATGGAGACGATCGTAGAGATGCTGGATGTAGTCCTGTGGAACGGCTTGCCATGCCATTTCCACCTGGCACCTCAGTTGGACCAGCGTTCGTGCTGGACGTGCAGACCGCGTGAGACGACGCTTCATCCAGTCCCAAACATGCTCAATGGGGGACAGATCCGGAGATCTTGCTGGCCAGGGTAGTTGACTTACACCTTCTAGAGCACGTTGGGTGGCACGGGATACATGCGGACGTGCATTGTCCTGTTGGAACAGCAAGTTCCCTTGCCGGTCTAGGAATGGTAGAACGATTGGTTCGATGACGGTTTGGATGTACCGTGCACTATTCAGTGTCCCCTCGACGATCACCAGTGGTGTACGGCCAGTGTAGGAGATCGCTCCCCACACCATGATGCTGGGTGTTGGCCCTGTGTGCCTCGGTCGTATGCAGTCCTGATTGTGGCGCTCACCTGCACGGCGCCAAACACGCATACGACCATCATTGGCACCAAGGCAGAAGCGACTCTCATCGCTGAAGATGACACGTCTCCATTCGTCCCTCCATTCACGCCTGTCGCGACACCACTGGAGGCGGGCTGCACGATGTTGGGGCGTGAGCGGAAGACGGCTTAACGGTGTGCGGGACCGTAGCCCAGCTTCATGGAGACGGTTGCGAATGGTCCTCGCCGATACCCCAGGAGCAACAGTGTCCCTAATTTGCTGGGAAGTGGCGGTGCGGTCCCCTACGGCACTGCGTAGGATCCTACGGTCTTGGCGTACATCCGTGCATCGCTGCGGTCCGGTCCCAGGTCGACGGGCACGTGCACCTTCCGCCGACCACTGGCGACAACATCGATGTACTGTGGAGACCTCACGCCCCACGTGTTGAGCAATTCGGCGGTACGTCCACCCGGCCTCCCGCATGCCCACTATACGCCCTCGCTCAAAGTCCGTCAACTGCACATACGGTTCACGTCCACGCTGTCGCGGCATGCTACCAGTGGTAAAGACTGTGATGGAGCTCCGTATGCCACGGCAAACTGGCTGACACTGACGGCGGCGGTGCACAAATGCTGCGCAGCTAGCGCCATTCGACGGCCAACACCGCGGTTCCTGGTGTGTCCGCTGTGCCGTGCGTGTGATCATTGCTTGTACAGCCCTCTCGCAGTGTCCGGAGCAAGTATGGTGGGTCTGACACACCGGTGTCAATGTGTTCTTTTTTCCATTTCCAGGAGTGTACTTCGAATAAATTAGATGCTGTAGAAACGAGATGATTAGCTAAGCAAGTTTAAATATACGTAATGTAAAAAAAGTATGTATACAAAACTTCAGAAGGTTTAGAGGAGATTAAGAAAAAACTTTATGATGATACTGGTACACAGTTTTCCAGCTAGAAGGCCATAAACGTTTTTATGCAAGTGATGTTCAGAAGCTGTATTCAGACTGCCATGTGACGAACATTGTTTTAGGGATGTTGCTGAAAATGTCGTCTGAATACATTAATGCAAAACTTGCCTTTGCGTGCCAACAATTGTCAGTCACACTTTTAACAAGCAGGTGCTTCACGTATAATGGCTCCAGCTTCAGTCAAAGGGGAAACGAGCTCTTCTGGAGTGAGTATCGGTGTCTTGTACACCAAATTCTTCATCTTCCCCACACAAAGAAATCGGCTGCAGTGAGGCCGGGAGGACACGGTGGCCATTATACTGACCCACCTATCCCAATCCAACACGGTCGAATATAACTGGCAGAGTGTTGTGGGTCCCCATCATGCTGGAGCCATAAATTTTTTCCTGACCACTAACGGGACATTCGCAAACAAGTCCATTATTATTTTATGGAGAAAAATAACATAATTTCATCAACCATGCTTTTCACACAAGAGTTACAGCTCAGATTGTCGTGAATGAACATCAGCCCACACATTTCCTGTAAATATCTATTGATAATGGAACACTAGATTTCCCATAGGATTTTCGAAGTCCCATATATTTCTCTTGTGGCTGTTGAATATTCCTTCCATCATGAGAGAGCCTCTTCAGTAACCACACACATTTGGAAGTCAACGATGTTTACAATTTGGAGTAGACACCACTGGCAGATTCCCACATAGTAAGGAGAAAGGACGTCCCACACATACAATCTCTGATCAAAGTATCAAGACACCGCTGTGTAATGTGGAATCATCCACTATGTAATGTGACTGGTGGACCCATCAGTATAAAAGAAGGTGGGGAATATTGTGATGTCAGTAGAGAAGCAGTATCACAGCAGAATGGGTCGCTCAAGAGAATTCAGCAGCTTCAAACCTGGGTTAGTCATTGGATGTCACCTAAGTAACAAAGCTGTCAGCGACATTTTAACTGTTTCTAAAGCTGCCAAAGTCCGCTGTTGGTGGTGTGATTGTGAATTGGAAATCCGAAAGAATAACCACAGCTATAAAATACCAGGCAGACCTTGTGTAGTGACACAGGGCCCGTCGAACTTTGTGTATGGTGATTGTAAAAATGTACATGGAAATCAGCAGAAGGAATCACTTATTAGTACAGCAGTCCAGCTAGCGCAGTGGCTATGCATAAAAGTTAACAAGATTGGGGTACAGTGGTTTGAACAGCTCTCCATAAGCCACCCTATTGTGTAGTTTGTACAAAGCAACATTTGAGGTGATGTAAAGGACCACAGTGGATGACTGGAAATGAGTGATTTAGATTGATGGATCATGTGCTGTACCCTGTGAAAATCTGATGAGCGTGGCGAATATCTGTAGAATGTCTGTTGAATGTTACCTGCCACCATGTGTAGAGTCGATGGTGAAGCACGGAGGTGGTGTTTCCTCATGGCTACGTGTGGTTAAGAAAATGCTAAATATGAAAGGATATGAACACATTTTACTGCATTGTGTACTGTGTGCATTAGAGGAACAGTTTAGAGATGACTGACTGCATCAACATGACCACATGCCCTGTCATTAAGTAACATCTGTGAGGCAACGGTTTGTGGCCTGGGCTACCCAGAGTCCTGATGTGAACCCAACAGAAAATCCTTGGGATGAGTTAGGATATTGACTTCAATCCAGACCTCAATGTCCAACATCACTTCCGTCGGCGGTTTCTGCCCTTGAGGAAGAGTGGGCTGTCATTCATCCACATACATTGAGACACCTCACTGCTGGTGTCCACAGCAGAGTTAAAGTTGTCATAAAGGCAAAGGGTGCACGCACCCCATGTTAGTGTCCATTGTTATGTATCCAGTTAGTTTGATCAGATAGCGTAGGTCTTGGAGGTATTTAGTTCCTTGGTTGTGGACCATATACCTTGCTGTGGTTGTCCTCAGTTCACTGTAACACAACTTCCTCACACTGAACAGTTCACTCAATGCGAGGTATACCAGTTTCCTATACTGGTCGGTCTGGTCTAAGGGTTTCTGTTCTACGAAGACTGCTGTCTAATATTTGAAATATGACATAACTTGTTAACTTTCTCCCTGAAAATCTTTCTTCATACAGCTGCCTTGTTGCTTGACTTGTATTGTGCCTCCCCATAAATGAGATATGTGTCAAATAATTCAGTTATAATATACCCAGTAAGCTTCCACTCCCAATTCTGTAAAGAATTTCCTAACTCCCATGTATAAATCGTATTACTACCATGCAAATAAGTTATTGTGTTTAATATTTGACAGTGAGCGTGTAAAAAATAAAAATTGTAGAAGAAATTTGAAATTACTGAAAGACAGTAAAGTGCTCTTATTATTGAGCTCTAGATAATTGCCGTCCAAATAATTTGTGCTCCGTTTTAAGCAAAAGCTAGTCCTCCTGTATGTCAGCGTTAAAGACATCGTATATCTCCTGAATTGTTTGTTGTACAGTGACATAATTTTGTGGGTACATTCAATGATATATGTAGATACTCTCTGCAGAACGTGTTGTGGATAGAATTAGTGGTAAAGAAGTAGTAAGTTAAAATGTTTTGCCTGATGATGTTTTATTGAAAATATAGTTAGCATAATTCTCTTTCCTTTCCCCTCTTTGTGAGCATGTTAATGATAGTTACAAAAGGTTTGAAATTTTGTAAAGTTTATCGGAAGTTGCTGTGTGCTCTCATTCTCAAATACTGTATGAATCTAGTCAAAGTTAATTGATGCAGAATTTCAGGCAATTAACTAATGCTTGGCCGAACTATTGGCAATTCACTTAGAAGTGGACTTTACTCCCCCCTTCCCTTACTTTTATTGGTTTGGGGAGCAGTTGATTTTTCATAGATAATGAAACGTGTTGCAAGACAGTGGGTGCAGAATGTGAATAAATAAAAATAAAGAAGAAAACCACACACTATATTGAGTGTAAAATTGTCACTTAATTAGCATATACAATTTTCATGCTGAACTTCGAAATTTGTGGCTGGTTTCACAGGTAGCAAATGAGTCGTGCCAAATTACAGATTTAATCACTACACACGGGTCTCACATAGCAGGCCAAATTTTAAGTTTATCTTATTAAAGTCAGATCCAAAATAGTCTACTTTAAATTTTCAGTTACTATTGTTGAGACGTGGTGTCAGTCTATTGACATCATTTATGTGACAATACAGTTTCTCTTTTTCACTAATATACTCCCCGTATACGTGTGTTAAATACATATTAGGTCACAACAAAGTGAATTATTGCTTTTCATGGTTTGCTACTTGTACTTAATCTATTGTTGGATCGAGTCCTTGCATTCACTTCATATAGAGCACTATAAACTGCTATCCGTGGTGTGGAGAAATATGTGCAGAGTCACAATAAACAGAAAAATGTAAATAAGGTACTATGCACTGAAGAGAACAGGTCTGCATTGTGTGGTGTTTGTAGTTTCTTGCACTTTCTGTTGTATATAAGTTTCTTACTTTGAGATATTTATAGTTAAAATTATTCTTGAAGACTGTCAGCTGTAGTTGGTTGTTTCATCACTTGCTGACTGTAGTATGAAATTGGTCATATATATAAAAAGTAATTATTACAGGCCTTTGGTGCTTCTAATTGAAATATAGTTTTATGCTGATATGATACGCATGTAATTAAACTTATTTACTGCTTTTATTTTCACATTAAGTGCAGTTTTTGTACTTGGCTGAACTATATACGTAGAGTAAATGTTGCGAGACTTAGTTTATAGTGGCTACTATTTTTATCAGGTTTATTATCAAATACCTGTGGCTGTATTAAGGGGTAAATATTTATCAAATGACCAGTCACAAATTATGATATAGTGAAACTCTCCACTGTGATTCACAAATCTTGGCAGGTTATCGATAAATTCAGTTTTTGCCTTTATAAAACTACCATTTTCTCCCAGTTTCATTTGTTTCACTCTCCTTGAGGTAGAACTTTTCATGTCGTGCATCATAATGAACGTCAATAAAACAGTTTAGGAAATCGTGTAACTCTGTACCTGACTACATTTCAGTATGCATATCTTTCACAGTTGTGTTGTAATTACCAGGTGGATAACCACAAAGCTAGGGATTAGTCTTACCTCTTTCTCATTTCTCTCTCATACCAAATGAGAATATCAGTGCCAGTTTTAACTTGGTTTGTCCAAATCACTTCAGGCAAATCGTGGGTTATATCATTCAAAGTTACAGCCAGATTTATTTTCAAAGACATTGATCTGCCTTTAAATAGTGGCGATGGTGCAACAGCTTGCACTCTATTTCTTCCATATTGTTGTCCCATTGGTGCTTTGCTTCTCCTTCATATATTGAGGACCTTGGTAATTTCACATTTACTGCATCACAGATCTCCGAAAATTCATTTTCGTTCAAGGTGGGTTTACTAGAATATTCTCAATTTACGGATTGGTATTATCATATCTGTTGTAAGACACTTTCATAGCAACAGTCATTAAGGGGAAACTACTTGAAAATATAAAATATTTCATGGGACAGTATTAGCTAAATAATTTCCTGGCCAACTATCTAATATCTTTGGAGCAACTAGTAAACCAGTCACGGCGTCTATATGATTTCGATCATTATCTGTTTCTAACCTGCTAAAGCAACTAATCATTTCCCTTTTTGACTTTTCAGAGTGCTACAAGGGCTTCAGTAGGTGGTCAAGCTCATAGAGGTAAGCATTTTTCCTAAATTAAATACATGTAACACCACCGTTTTCTATTGAATTTGCAGATATCCCAAGTGTTCTGTTTTCCTTGTGTGTTTACTCCCATCTTATACAAAGCTGTTAACATGGCAATGATATTTTTTAACTGTAGTTGCTGGGCTACGTTTTACCTATCATTGATATGGAGATGTCTTCGTGCATATGGAATGCTCAATATTAATTGTTTCTGGTATTTTCAATTTGCACCACTTTCCTGTGATGCGATATGACAGCAGTAAGCGTATTTTAGTAAATACTTTATTCTGTTCATTCTAATATTTGATACACTATGTACGCTCAAGATGTTTTCAGGCAGTAAACAAGACTCCTGCCATTTTAAACTTTTTCTTATGTTACGGTATACAGGCATCTTCTGCTCCCACTCACCTTACCTCTTCTGTAGTAATATCCCCTTTCATTGTTCTAGAATTTTTTTCTGGCATTGTTAAACTTTTGGTAACTGCTTGTTTTTTAAAAGTTACTTTTTTCCCCTCTTGATCCAGTGGTAGAAATAATCACAAGTAATAAATCCTAATAGCAACTACTTTCCCTATATAAAATAGAAAGAAACATTCCACATGGAAATATATATAAGAAACAAAGATTCCATAACTTACCAAACGGGGAAAGCGTTGTTTGCCACGAAGGCCTAGGCTGTAGGGAAGGGACCATTTGATGTGGAATGGGTGGCAGCTGTCATAATGGAGGTACTGTTGCTTGTTGGTGGGTTTGATGTGGACGGATGTGTGAAGCTGGCCATTGGACAGAAGGAGGTCAACGTCAAGGAAAGTGGCATGGGATTTGGAGTAGGACCAGGTGAATCTGATGGAACCAAAGGAGTTGAGGTTGGAGAGGAAATTCTGGAGTTGTTCTTCACTGTGAGTCCAGATCGTGAAGATGTCATCAATAAATCTGTACCAAACTTTGGGTGTACCAAACTTTGGGTTGGCAGGCCTGGGTAACCAAGAAGGCTTCCTCTAAGCGACCCAAACATCCCGGCCACCCCATTGTAGCTGGTTACCAAGCCCCCACAGAACATATCTCTGCCTACGTAGATAAAACACCTTCAACCCATTACATGCAGTCTCCCATCCTTCATCAAAGACACCAACCACTTTCTCGAACACCTGGAATCCTTACCCAGTCTGTTACCCCCAGAAACCATCCTTGTAACCATTGATGCCACTTCCCTATACAGAAATCTCCCGCACGTCCAGGGCCTCGCTGCAATGGAGCACTTCCTTTCACGCCGATCACCTGCCACCCTACCTAAAACCTCTTCTCTCATCACCTTAGCCAGCTTCATCCTGACTCACAACTTCTTCACTTTTGAAGGCCAGACATACCAACAATTAAAGGGAACAGCCATGGGTACCAGGATGGCCCCCTCGTACGCCAACCTATTTATGGGTCGCTTAGAGGAAGCCTTCTTGGTTACTCAGGCCTGCCAACCCAAAGTTTGGTGCAGATTTATTGATGACATCTTCATGATCTGGACTCAAAGTGAAGAACTCCAGAATTTCCTCTCCAACCTCAACTCCTTTGGTTCCATCAGATTCACCTGGTCCTACTCCAAATCCCATGCCACTTTCCTTGACGTTGACCTCCATCTGTCCAATGGCCAGCTTCATACATCCGTCCACATCAAACCCACCAACAAGCAACAGTACCTCCATTATGACAGCTGCCACCCATTCCATATCAAACGGTTGCTTTCCTACAGCCTAGGCCTTCGTGGCAAACGAATCTGCTCCAGTCCTGAATCCCTGAACCATTACACCAACCACCTGAAAACAGCTTTTGCACCCCGCAACTACCCTCCCATCCTGGTACAGAAGCAAATAACCAGAGCCACTTCCTCATCCCCTCAAACCCAGAACCTCTCACAGAACCACCCCTAAAGTGCCCCACTTGTGACAGGATACTTCCCGGGACTGGATCAGACTCTGAATGTGGCTCTCCAGCAGGGATACGACTTCCTCAAATCCTGCCCTGAAATGAGATCCATCCTTCATGAAGTCCTCCCCACTCCATCAAGAGTGTCTTTCCGCTGTCCACCTAACCTTCGTAACCTCTTGGTTCATCCCTATGAAATCCCCAAACCGCCTTCCCCACCCTCTGGCTCCTACCCTTGTAACCGCCCCCCGGTGTAAAACCTGTCCCATGCACCCTCCCACCACCACCTACTCCAGTCCGGTGACCCGGAAGGTGTACACAATCAAAGGCAGAGCCACGTGTGAAAGCACCCACGTGATTTACCAACTGACATGCCTACACTGTGACGCTTTCTATGTGGGAATGACCAGCAACAAACTGTCCATACGCGTGAATGGACACAGGCAGACAGTGTTTGTTGGTAATGAGGATCACCCTGTAGCTAAACATGCCTTGTTGCATGGCCAGCACATCTTGGCACAGTGTTACACCGTCCGGGTTATCTGGATACTTCCCACTAACACAAACCTATCCAAACTCCAGAGATGGGAACTTGCCCTTCAATATATCCTCTCTTCCCGTTATCCACCAGGCCTCAATCTCTGCTAATTTCAAGTTGCCGCCACTCATACCTCACCTGTCATTCAACAACATCTTCGCCTCTGCACTTCCGCCTCGACTGACATCTCTGCCCAAATTCTTTGCCTTTAAATATGTCTGCTTGTGTCTGTATATATGTGTGGATGGATATGTGTGTGTGTGCGCGCGAGTGTATACCCGTCCTTTTTTTCCCCCTAAGGTAAGTCTTTCCGCTCCCGGGATTGGAATGACTCCTTACCCTCTCCCTTAAAACCCACATCCTTTCGTCTTTCCCTCTCCTTCCCTCTTTCCTGACGAAGCAACTGTTTGTTGCGAAAGCTAGAATTTTGTGTGTATGTTTGTGTTTGTTTGTGTGTCTATCGACGTGCCAGTGCTTTCGTTTGGCAAGTCACATCATCTTTATATATTTTTTCAAAATTAATGAGCAAATGCCTGTTTTTCCAGCTTATGATAGCAAAATTAGAATCAAAGTCTAATCTCTTGGATTTCATGAAGATAACACAGTAAAAACAGATTAGCAGAACTGTCATTACTTTGGTGAAATATTGGTGGTTACTAGCTAATGTTATCAGAACAATGTTTAAGAATCAAGGTTCCATTTGCCACAATTTGAGAAAATAGGTACTGTTTCTTTCTGAATATTGTCATTTCGCAGTTTCAGTGACCGTAAAGAAGAAAACCGTAAAAAAGAAAAGGGTTGGGTTGGGTAACGGACTGGCAAAAAAGTAAATTCTTTCTAGTTTCATAGCTGTGACGTAAACAGCTGTCAACATTATTTTGCTGAAGTTATAAACATAAATTTCCTTTGCCAATATTACATTCATCTCGGTGGAGCTAATTAACACCCGAACATTCTCTCTTCTTCAGACATTTTTACCATGAAATAAAAAATTAACCAAAGTTGTGCAGCTGCTCATTGTTACCGAACAATGTCTTGAAGTTCCTCTTCAGTGAGCATGCTGCGTATTAGTGGTCTAGTTTGTGGCACTTGCTAAGAAAAGTAGTGCTTTAAAATACAAAATAAATTAGCTTCAGATTAATGTAATGGATTTAAAAAAAAAAGTAACAAAATTTTATGTACTGTGACTTCATTTGTGATAGAGGTAAGAGTTTCAACAATTTTGTGACACTGCAAGTAGACATTAGACTAGGATGAAGCTGAGGTACCAAATGAACTTATAAACTGTTCAGTTACCTATGAGAAGTTTCGGTTTGGTGGGAAAAAATCAAGCCAATAATTCATATATATTGAACTTGCTGCAGTAGCCAGTTGTAATGCTGATTATGACCGACAGTCTATGAATCGGTCATTCAGTGCACTGCAGTTTGTAAGAGTGTTCAAATTTTTGCACAGTTCTTTGAGCAGATGTTAATGATGCACCAGTCCGAAGTGCTGGTCTTTCCTTCGCTAGATAGAACAGAAACTGTGAAGCCGGAGGAATGGACTGGATCATGTGCGATGATTGAAACTTGCCTCCTTGAGGTACTTTCATCATTTGTGAAATGTCTTGTGCCTGATGAGCCACCCACACTAAAAATACATTAAATTTTAACCATCTAATAATTTAGGAAGCTGATGAGCCTCCTGACAAAATTTTGATTATTGCACCACAATCATGACTACTAAAATAAGAGAGGAGATCAGCTGATAAGTTAATCTCTGTCCATCCCTTCATCAAAACAAAAAATAATTCTGTTAAATGTAATATACAAAAATTGAATTGAACCATACATATGAGGTTCTTCTTGCTGTAGCAGTATGCTATGCATTATTATACTTCACTTGTCCATAAACAACAGGAAGATACACTTTTTTGTCTAAGTGGATTTTTGAGGGAGACACGCCATGAGATGGTAAATAACTTAAACTGCAGATAAATGCCAACACAAATTCATCAAAAGTTGGTGAAGGTTTGTTGTAGATGCAAAGGGAGGTGAAGTGAACAGTGTAGTTCTGGTAAATTGGTTAGTAAATGTTCATGAAACAGATGAGCTATGGGCATTCATGAAGTAAGAATAGGCATCTTTGTGGAACGTAAGTGTCAGGGCTAGTGTTGGAGACACAAAAGGAACTCTTAATTGGTTCCTCAATGATGACCTCAAAATTAATGCAGATCCAAAGTTACAGACACAGTGAAATCAGTGGATAAATCGCTGGTTACTTGTCTGCGCATTATGCAAATTTGAGGCTAACACAACCAGAGTTTAATGGTGTTTGACACTATGCTTTGGAGAACCACCATCCAACCTGAGTTCACCATAGTAAATACATAACTTCTGTTCAAAAGATCAGTAATAAGTAGATGCTTAAGAAGTGGAACATAACATAAAATAAAAATACAGAATAAGTATTTACAGACATACTAATTTTCGTACCAGAGATAGGACTAAAATGACCCTCAGGAATGTGGAATTTGTAAAAATTATGAATCTTACTTTTAGTTAATTAATCTTTGATTTCTTGGGCTATTTTTGCCACCTGTCGTTTGAGTAGAAAACAGTAAAGAGCATTTACTTACAGGTCACATTATTGCATTGAAGATGTGCAGAAATCACATTTTACTCAACATGCTGAATGATATTACCATTGCACACACAAATTGGAACCACTGTGACATTTGTCAGTGGAGTAGGATGGGTTGGCAACAAATAAATCTCTTGCTGTCCTCTTAAATTGTTCTTCATTCATAGCTAAGCTTTTTATGGATTCTGGCTGGTTGTTGAAAATTTGTTTTTCTTAATATGGCCCTAGATGCTATCTGGACCAAAATGTCTGATTTCACATTTTTATGTACACGATTCCTAGTACTAATTCCATGAACTGAGCTGTTACTTTGAAAGAGATACCTCATTAACAAAAAAATTAATAGAGGAATAAATAAACTGGTAAGCAGAAGTGTTTCTGAGACAAGCATCTACAGAGCATTTGTGAATTCATGCCCCAGATACTCATATAAAAAACTTTGATTCATAAACTGTAGCTTGGCTTGGTCATGTACCTCCAAAAAATCATATGACATTGTTGAATTTTTATCATCATTATTGTGTATTTCTAACATCATTTGTGTTGGATATGATGATTTGTTTTCTATTTTCTACCTGCTTGTAATATTTTAGACACCTACTAGGATGAATCCTCTTAAATTCTAAATTGCAAATAGTGTCTCTTCAAATTTAATTCACAAATAATTGTCCAGAAACAAATTATTAACATGCATGAGACTTCCATAACAGCTCTTCTTAAAACTGTACTCATTTTGCTGTTAATTGCTATTTTTATGTTATCTGCAGATGAAGTATTTACCTGGTAATGTTACTAGCAAGAAAAAATAAGAGCTCTGGTATGGAAATTTGTGGGACCCCACAATTACTAATGTCAGCAAATTTTTTTACAAAACAATTATGAACAGTTGCCTCTGGCAGAATGCAGAATACTCCAGTAGCCTGTAGTTTACACTCAAGAGCCAAAGAAACTGCTACATGTGCCCAATATCGTATAGGGCCCCTGCGGGCACGCAGAAGTGCCACAACATGACGTGGCGTGGACTCAACTAATGTCTGAGTAGTGCTGGAGGAACTGACACCATGAATCCTGCAGGGCTGTCCACAAATCCAGAAGATTGCAAGGGTTTAGAGATCTCTTCTGAACATTATACATCCCAGATATGCTCAATAATGTTAATGTCTGGGGAGTTTGGTGGCCAGTGGAAATGTTTAAACTCATTTTATGAGTTTATTCTCAGTTCTTTGGCACTTCAGTGTATTTTCTAATGAATTGCAGTAAGTACATTGTTGATCTAGCTGCAAATAGTTGACAACATTGGTTTAGAAATGCCACACTGTTATTTTGGCAATATGCTCCCATATAGAATCCTGAGGAGATGAGGAAAAGATTTGTTAAATGTTCTATCTGGAGAGAACATTACATGGTAATGAACCATGAAAAGTTAAAAAGAAAAATATTTAGAAAGTTTTGAAATGTGGCTATGGAGAAGAATGCTTAAAGTTTTGTTGACTGACAGACGTAAGAATGAAGAAGTAATGAAGGAAATGGGGAAGAAAGATGATTATTTTAAGGGATCTGAAAGAGGAGAAAATCTTGGATGTGACATACTCTGTTCAGGAATTGTCTGCAACAAAAAATTATGGAGGGAAAGATGGAAGGAATGAGGGAAAGAGATAGGCAGTTGGAATGTTGGATGACATTACAGTAGGATGAACCTACAGATATATGAAGGAAGGTGCTCGGAACAAGACAAAATGGAGAGCCTACACTTGAAACCTGTCATAAGAAAGACACAGGAATAATAATCCAGAACAGAGTAGAAGTTGAGAGAGTAAGGTTGTCAACAGAAACCAAAACTTCGTACTGAAAGCACACTTACTGTCCGCCCATGAATGTACTGATGATGGAATTGAACTATTTGCCGCATGTGCTTGCATACACAAAATTTGTAACAAAGTATAATATTCAGCCAATAAGTCATCCCAGAAAGTAGAAATGCTTCAGTCCTAATAATTACAGGAGGCTGAAATTGAACTGCAGATCTTCAAATTGCCAGCCAGTGGTTAAGAGAAAGTTAGCAAAAGTGAAAAAGTATAGAATTTTCTTGGTATTTCTTTAACTCCTTTCTGATGGACACCTTCAACCCTTTGGCAGATTTTAGCCACTTCGGAAAGGTTCTTGTCAAATGATTTGTTCCTTAAAATAACTTATATTTTGTTGTAAAAGTAGATTTTTTTAATTTAAATAATTTGTGCTGCACGGAACTTTGTGTGGTGTAATGAGGGCCATATTTATATTTACGAAGTTATTTTGTAATATCTGGCCTTAAGTATACCATGGCTAGAGGTCTACGTGGATTTAAATATCTCTAGATTTATCTACGGATATTGACAACAATAATTAATTTGTGATTAAATTAAAGGATCATGTCAGTAATAGAGTTTGTTTATTTTTGCAATACAAACTATCAGTAATAATGGTTACTAAAATTTTCAAGTAATTTTTACCCATTTGGGATGGAATGCCACATTATTTGGTTGGTTGCATGGTATAGTAGAGGTGGTATATGCCTTGTTGGTGCACGCAATGGTTAAAGATAGTGAAAAGGCAAGCTTTTTGATTTTCCACAGTGTTACAGGTACATACTGCCCCTAGTGTAACAACAACCATACATCATAAACCATTTGTTTCCTTTAATTGAGGTCACTTAATTGCCACAAAATGTCATGTGGACTGTTGTAGGGCACTCCATCTATTGGAATCTTTGCTTCGTGGTCCAACCCCTAATTGCAAGTCACATAAGCCATCATTGATATTGGTATAAAATCTATGACCCTACAATGTTCCTCTGAAAAATATTTACATGTACAAAACAGTGCTATGCTAACCACATTGAGAAGTCTGACATGTTAGCATGACTTAAGATAATTGCTTATTATGGTACGTTTGGGAAACATAATTTGGGGATAGTACATAACTATATTAAAGACATGACTGCAACTTGAAACACAACTTCATTTGACTTCTCAGTGTTGAGGAAGTATTCTGCAGAAAATTTCTCAGTACCAGTTTCACTAATTAAGACAAAGTTGCAACTATAGGAATTGATCAAGGGTACCATGGGACCATATTGTATTAAAATATAGTGTTGATTAATCTCTAGCATTCGTAGCCTGTGGAATGTAAATTATCTGATCTGATTCAGTAAGATGAAAATTACGTCTTGCATGAGCCTTCTGTGAGAACTAGAATGTGCATTATCGTCATATCGTTTCTCAGCTTCAGTTTCCTTTTCCTGGGTGTGGTGTGAAAGCACTCGCTATCTCCTCCCATCTTCATAGATGTCCTGTTCCTGGACATCTTCCCAACAAAATATTTCCCCTCCATGACTAATTTCACTGATGTCTCCAATGCTTTCTAATTCTTCTGTATGCTCTTTTGCTGCGGACATTTATTTCAAAATATTTTTCTGGCTGGTCTTATCTCATCCATTCTCATAATGTGCCCATATCACAGCTTCTGTCTATCACACTAGTAACAGGAACTTTGATGTGTCCTTTCTTGGTAGTTTGGTTCAGTTCTTGTGAATCTCATTTCTACCACTAGGATTTTGCTGCAGTCTTTCCCCAGTAGAGTACATATCGTCGAACTTAAGTGAGAATTTACGTAATGTATATGTGGTACATGGGTTTTTGTTTATCAGGAGGTCAATGACCTGATAATACAAAAGAATGCTTTCTATGCCCTGCTTAGCATTTATTGGTTAACTGTACAGGTATTGGAAGTTGTTCTTTCAAGTTATTTGAAATAGAAAACTGATTCTAATTTTGACCCTTCCAGATAAAAGTTAGGACTTGTTATTTGCTTGTTGGTAACCTTCAGTATTAATTGGTTAAAAGTTTAACAATTTTGTTAGTATCTTTGGACAGATTAGATACTTGCAGACCTCCAATAATTGGAGAGGCCATTTTCCATTGGAGCCTTTACTGAACCTGACAAACAAATTTCCAGTAACAAATATAAAATGCTCCTGAAAAGTTTTGCAACACTGGGAAGTTTACCAATCTGATCTTTATCGATAGTTATAGCAATCTCTTACCTCACTTTATCCCGAGTTGTCTTCATTTTATTGTGTGATGAGGCTACCTTTTTTTCTGATGAGATGTTTGTTTCAATGTATGGATTACCTTCTTCACAGTATTTCACAATATGTGCTGTAATGAACTAGAACAATAAAATTGAAACTGTGTGGCAGATAGTGTCCTTTGTATCATACAATATACTTTAATTCCATGATTAATAAATGTTTGCAAGTAGTTTCTTAAAACAGTCAATTTTTAGCTTATTGACTGGTCTGCAGATTCAGAAGATTTTGTATTCTGGTAAGTATCCACATAAACAATGTTAACTGCATGCAGTATTCGGAGAGGCCATTGACTATTCATTCCTGAGATACGTCTGTAACAATATTATTGATGGCTTGCTTTCTTCTTCTTCTTCTTCTTCTTCTTCTTCTTCTTTTTTTTTGGGGGGGGGGGGGGGAGTTAGGTACCCTAGGTGGAAAATTTACTAAGGAATGAAGTTGAGTAATGGCTGTATTAAATGTAGTAAATTCTTACTGGAAGAATTTTCACGAAAAATTGTATTAAAAGTAACCAAAAACCAATTTGTGAACAGATTAAAACCACCTCCTGGTGCTCAGTATACACTAACAATTTGTTTTGAAATTCTGTTTGTCACATGTGCTCCCAGATACTGCTCTAGGCAAAACTTAATAATACTTGTGTTCCTAAATATATATTCGTTATTGATGAATGTGGTAATTTTGCCATGTGTTGTCTACAGTAGTGAGATGCAAACCAAAAATATTGTGCAATAGTACTTAGCCTTCGGATACCTGAGCTTCTTTAGAACATTGATTCCCAAAAGGAGGTTTACCACTAAACCCCTTTTTGGGAATCAGTGTTCTACCCCCCACCCCACCCCACCCAGTGATGAAGTGTCCCAGAACATGTTGTCTTCGTTTTCTCAGCTTCCCCACCCTTCCTGATGCTGGGTGACTTCAGTACTCGCATTCCTTTGAGGGGGTGGGGGATGGGAGGACTATGACCACAGCCCACAGTAAATCTGTCAAAAACGTGCTTGCAAAGCACAGTCTTTGCCTCTTGAATACTGGTGTTCCCACACACTTCATTGTTGCATTTGACTCTTATTCTGCCACTGATCTTTCCATTTGCAGTCCAGGTTTTGTCCCACCCATCTGTTGGAGAGTTCATGGTGACTTGTGTGTGACTCTTCAAAGCTGATTGAGATGCTTTCACCACTGCTGTGGCAATTTGCACCCTGCATTGTGGAGGTACTGACATGGTTGTCCAGAGCACAGTTGCAGTCATTTTATTGGCAGCTAACTTGACAATCCCCTCTTCCTTGGGATCCCCCCGTCAGAAGACGATACCTAGGTGGAACACTGAAATTGCCATGGCCATTAGGGATCACAGGTGGCCTCTCCAATGCCATAAATGACATTTGTCGATGGAGCAACTTGTAACAAGCCACGGGAGCAGTAGGTTGCTATCATTGGTCCAAATACCACTACTTCACATGTTTTGGCGATGATTAGATGCCTCTGGACACAAATACCCCATGGGTGTACCTGGTAGCTCTCTGAATGGTGATGTCAACAGTGATCCAGGCACTGTTGCCAAACATTTTTATCTGATTATGTGCGAGTCTGTGCTTCTGAGAATTACCAGCTTGCATTTCGTGTCCTCAGAGAGTGGATAGAGCAATTTCCTTTACCTTATAGTGCTCTGTTCAGTGAGTGGCAGTTCCTCAGTGCTCTAGCACTTTGCCCTGACACGGCTCCAAGGAAAGATAACATCCACACCCAAATGCTCAAACTCTTATCAGTGGATTGCCAACGTCACATACTTTACATTTTCAACTGTATGTGACCAAATTTCCGTCTCTTTGGCAGGAAGGTGTTATTGCCACAGTACTAAAACTGGGTAAACATCCGCTTGAGATGGCCAAATATTGCCCAGTTAGCCTCATTAATGTTCTCAGCAGTATGCTTGAACATGTGATGAGACAATGGCTGTGTCGGTACCGTTAGTCTTGTGGTCTTTTGGATCTGTCTAAGGGTGGTTTTCACCAAGGCTCTTCTGCTGCTGACGATTTAATCTGTCTGGAGTGCACCATTTGGTCATCTTTTGCCTGTCATCAAATTCTCATCACTGTCTTAGAGTTGCATAAGGCTTATGGCACCACTTGGTATCGCGACATCCTCATTATAGTCCATGAGTGCGGTCTCCAGTGCCAATTCCCAATTTTTGTCCTGAATTTCTCGTCTCGCTCTACCTTACGGGTTCAAATTGGTGCTACCCACAGTACTCCCCATATACAAGAGAATAGGATCCCACAGGACTCTGTATTGTGTGCGCCCATATCTCTGTTGGCTATCAGTGGGATCTAAAGTGTCACCCTCCCTGTATGCTGACAACTTTTACATCTACTACTGCTCCTCAGCTGTGGGTGTTGCTGAATGCCGACTGCAGGGTGCCATATGAAAGGTGCAATCCTTGGCTCTCACCCATGGCTTTCAATTTCCCAGAACCAAGATGTGTCGTACACTTCTGGTTCTGTCGTACTGTTCATCCCCAACCAGAAGTCTGCCTCAATGACCAAATGCTCAATGTGGTGGCATCATTTTTTGGAATTGGTCTTTGGTGTCCAGTTGCCGCCAATTTAAATGAACGTACTGGTCACACCTTAATGCTCTTCACTGTCTCAATAACACCAGCAGTGGTACAGAGGGATGGCTTATGGCTAAGCATCACTTTCTGTGTTGGGGATGCTAGACTCGGTACTCCATTGTGGGGTCAGACTTGCGAAAGGTGCTTTGTGGATCAGCCCTCTGAATGTTCTACTCACAGATGCTGGAATCCCTCCCCTACAGAGGAGGCACCAACAACTGCTGCTCTTCTGTTCAATTCACGTTTGCTGTTTCCATAAGCATCTGAACTGCTGTGTTATTTTTCCAGGTAGGGAGTCTTACGTCTCACAACAGAGGTCAAAGTCTGGAGTCACGATCAGTTCCGCATTGTTGCCTCTTGTCTGAGAGATACCACATGTGCCCTGCTGTATGTAGCTCGCACTGGATCTACCATGACCTCTCCTTCGGGTTCAGTAGACCCCATCATTGTTTGCTGCCTGTTGCTGGTCATCCTCGATGCATTTCCGGGCTCAGATGTGGTATACATTGAAGACTCTGTGGTTGACGGACAACCCAGTTTTGCCTACATGTATGCAAGATGCAGTGAACTACCCTCCCTACCAAATGAATGCAGTGTATTCACTGCAGAATTGGTGGCTTTTACTCAAGCCCTCAGCCTCCTTCATTCTTGCACTAGCGAGTCATTCTTTATCAGCAGTGAGCTTTTGAGAAGTCTTAAGGTTGGCAACCTTTACTAGCCATGACACCCATTGGTTGTGACTATCTGGGATCTCATAAGACTTGGTATGTAGGACATCTGCAACTGGGGGCACGATTGATTATCCAGGGTCTCTCGTATAACCTCCACCATTCTGGATGGTCAGTTGCCTTTGTATGGACCTCTAGTTATGTTGGGATCCCATGGAATGAACTGCCAACTGGTTGGCCAAGCTGAATAACAGGGTGGTGACTTAGAGATAGAGGTACGTGCGTCAAATTACCTTGCGCAAAAGGTTCTTCAGAAACACAATACTCCAAAATAGACCAAACAGATAGAATAGTATCAACAAAGTGTTGTTTTCCACCAACAGAAGAAGCATCAACTGTGATAAGAAACGAATCGCTACTCTTTTTATACCCACGGCGGCGCGACGAAGTTGTGTCACCGTCTGGAACATTTCCAAGCCGGTCGGGCACGTCCTGGCCTGCGCGCGACCTTGGGGATGTTGCGCAAGACCTAAATCGCGAAATCGTGCCTCTAGTAATACTAGTGCAGACTGTTGTTGGAGGCTTGGAATATGGGTTTGTTGAGCCCTGGATTCTCCAAATAAACTGGGAACTATAAAAGTGGCAATGACAGTGTGGCAGTTTCCCTTCATGTTCCTCACAGGAAATCTGCTGTCCTTTTACAGCTTTGCATTGGCGACACTTTGCTGTGCCACGGCCACATCCTCATATGTGAGGATTCACCCCACTGTCGGTGCCGTGCACATCATTGTTGTAACTGATACCACAGTCGATCTTTCAGCAGTGTCTTTTGTAGATAAGAACCACCAGTGAAAAATTAAGCAATTCTCCTGGTCCTAACTGATAAGACTTAAGTATATTTTGATTATTAAAATTCATTGGATACAGCTGATGTTACTTTAGTTCCTGCTGAACATTGGCATTCCAGTATAACTTACTGTATTTTGTTAGTAAAATACGTACAGAGTCAGTAACATACCTGTGAAGGTACTCAATATGATCATATCTTGGTTAATTATTTGACAGTGTTGAAGAGTGTAGAACATCTTCCGTAAATAAAGGAAGAAATAGTCTACATATGCATCTGTGTCTTATGTTGGCGAGGTGTATTAGTAAAGTTGTCTAACAAATAGTACTTTCATGAATCCCTGTTGATTAAGCCTTTCTACCTTCAGCAATATAAGTATTAGAGCTAGAATATGTCCAAGGATCTTACAAAAGACGTAAATCACCAGTATAGGTACACAGTTCTGTGTATCTGTTCTTTTGCTCTCTTTGTTAACAGGAGTGACTTTGTATGAAAAGACTATTTTGTGAGTGGTGGGTTTCAAACAATGCTAAAATCCCTCTTGAAGTGCTTTTCAAAACAATTAGTTTTTGGAAGCCCATTCAGGATGATGACATATTAGCTCTAATGTCAACAAAGATATGTGACTCCTTTTAGGGTGTTGATATTGACATTGGTATCAGTGACAGTGAGGTAGCTGTAATGACTATTGAAGAAATGCAAAGTCCAACTAAAAAAAAAGCAAAGATTTCCAGTAAATGGGAGAAGGAGAGGCTGGGGGGGGGGAGGGGGGGGGGAGAGAGAGAGAGAGAGGAGAGAGAGAGAGAGAGAGAGCGCACCTGGACATATTTCCTGTCTGCTGGAATCGTTGCCATAATCTTGATCACACTTCGTGGCACACGCAGGGCCCGTGCTACAACCTGCTGTTTGACCAGCCTCCAGTCACCCTAGTATTTTACCCCTCATAACGTCATCAATGTGTGTTCTTTGAGCCATTTTCAACACACAGTCACCATAAGCACGTCTGAAAGCGTCTGCACACTTACTCGCTGCACTGTACTCTGATGTGCACCAACACACCTCTGCCTGATAAGCCTTCCAGGCTTTCTATGAAAACTGACTGCAAGGAAGAAAGCAAGACAGCACATTGTTGTGTATGCGATCTGTTTAAAATGTATACGAGAGAGAATATATATGGAAGAAACAATTTTTCTTGTCCTTTAAATGCCCTGCTATCATAGTTAAAACTTATTGCGAGAAAGAAAATAAAACCATACGAATTAGAACAGAACAAAGCCCTCCATTTTCTTTCTTACAGTCATCTTTAACAGAAAACCAATTTTTTTTTTTTTTAAAGTGTAGCCTATGTAATGTGCTGTAAAAGTTTGAAGTAAATTGGTCAAGAACTCTCCAGATTTTTGCTCACAACTTTCCTCTTATATGTATTAAAAACATAGCCTATGCCCATCTGGATGTTAATTGGAGTAACATGTAAAAATTTGAAGTAAATCAGTCAAGAACCTTTTTGAGAATTATGGTAATAACGTTTCCCCTTAGTAGCTACAGAAAACGACATGTGTAGTCAAATGCAACATTATGTTAAAATTTCAAAGCAATCGGTGAAGAACTTTTGGAGATTTGAGATTTTGAACAAATGAACATTTACATTTTTGGGTACAGAGATAGAGTGTGTGTGTGTGTGTGTGTGTGTGTGTGTGTGTGTGTGTGTGTGTGTGATATGTTGCATAGCAGTATCAAAAATTTCACCATAGAATATTTTCTGAAACCAGTTGTAATGAGGTTTCACCAGTTTTGCAGTAGAGTTGGTCTCCTTTTGACCAGGGAATAATGTGGATCCCTTAAACAAAAAACTGTGCCCAGTGGTTGGATAAAAGGACAGATCTCACAATCTACAAGGACTGTACTGGAAATGATCCACAAGACTACCATCCAATAACACTGACATCCGTCTGTCTCAGAATTTTGGAATATACATATTCTGAGGTACGCTTGGACAGAGTAACTTCCTCCAGACTTCCAAAAAAGTCACGGTTGCAAAATCCAACTCAGATTTTTCACATGATGTCCTGAAAGCCATGGATCAAGGCAGTTAATGAGTTCTACATTTCTTGACTTCTGATAAGCATTTGTTTCGGTATAACAAACAGTATTAACAAAACTACAATAATTTCGGAGTTCTTTTGAGTCGGTCTCTTGACTGGTTTGATGCCACCCTGCATGAAGTCCTCTCCTGTGTCAACCTCTTCCTTTCAGAGTAGCACTAGTAACCTATATCCTCAATTGTTTGCTGGATATTTTCCTCTACAGTTTTTACCCTTAGATGATAATTGTAGAGTATTAAACAAAATTTGTCTGGATTGAGTATTACTTTGTAGGGAGGACACTGCTTGTTACCTTGGATGAGTTGTCATAGACTGAAGTAGATGTGATATCAGGTGTGCCCCTGCGAAGTACGTTGCGACTCTTGCTGTTAATGTTCTATGTTAATGATTAGGCAGAAAATATGAATAGTAACCAGACATTTTGCAGATAGCACAAGTTGTCTGCCAAAGAGTTACAAAGATTAACTGCTTTAAATGTTCAGAAATATGTAGTGCATTTTACAGAATGGAGAAAAGTAGTAGTCCAGTGCTACAATATTAAGAAGTTATTGGGACACCACAACTCGTAAGTATATCAGGGTGGGACTATGAAAAGCAATGATCACAAATACTTCAATGTTTGTGCCCACCCTGTGAGGATTTGTCTTGCTACATACAATATGATGAAGCTAAATGGGGACAAACAACAGGAATTTGTCCCTAGGATAAAGCCTGATCTGACAGGGTGTATACGACCCGGGACAACCGGGAATTCCGGGAAAAACCCGGGAATTTTTTCATCCGGGAGAAAACCGGGAAAAACCCGGGAATTTTTCGGAATTCCGGGAATTTTTCATTGTTTTAGCTTTCAGTTGCGTTTTTGTAGTTTTGACTGCAGAATTGATTCTCTAGCAAAGAATGTTATTGTATCCTGCTACTGGAGAATGATACTGCAGCAAGAAAATATAAACGAGAGGGAAAAAAATAAAACTGTAGTGGCAAAGGAAATGTGCATTTTACGACAACAAAACACCGTGCACGCACAAGCGTCTACAGATAGCAAAAATATGTTAAAGGCCGTAGGGCGCAGACTGTAATTCTTCGTAACAATAAACTGCTTGCTATGAGAATGACGTCACAACTGTTCACATTAGGTTCGTTTGACCAGTTGCCAGCGGTCTGTTGCGCATGCGCATTTGACTCGCGTATAAGCAGTACCTTCTCTCGCTTGCAAGACTCAAGTTTCACGCGGAATTTGCAGTCTCCCCTCTACAACGGCCAAAGGCCGGTCACGTGATTCCACCTCCACTCGGACAGGAGGTGGGGCGTGACTGCCAGCGCTCCTGGTTTTACTTGAGTGTACTATGTTGCCTTTCCCGCCGGAAAACAAACACTCTCTCGCCTGCTTTGTGTTTGTAAGCAAAACCAGCGAAGTGCACTACAACCAGAGTGCACAGATTCTTTTCAGGTTTTTACTACGAGTTGTTCAAAAATTTACAGCCCAAAAGGAGCCTAGAAGATTAAGAGACTTAACAAAAGTTTGCACTCTTATTCCGTTTTGTTACTCAAAATAAATATTTTTCTTATTAACTTTCGTGTGTAGCGAACATGAGTTACTACTGTGATGTTTTTATTGCTCAAAATAAAATGTCTGGACAAAATTGCCGAAGGAGTCGGCTTTAATTTCGTGTACGGCAATTAAAAAGGCTCAAGTTCGTGAAATTTCCACTTTAACGTGCTGTAACGAGTTGGCTGTTTCTTTGTACAAAAAGCATTTAGCAGCTGCAAACAGTTCATTGTTCGTTTCGTTTCTTTATTAAAGTTTTTTCCGCATACTTCAAGCATTATGTTCATAATATATCCGTGTCTTAGGCTGATATAACAATTAATGCATAGTTTGGCAATACATGGGGTATGACTTTTCAGAGTTTTACAGTCGGCTGAAGAATGAGTCTCCAACATTTTGTCTATTTGCTGCTCAAATAGGATACAATAATTATTGAACTGTCAATATTTTCCATAAAGTCGTCCTCAGCAAACAGCTGAATGGTTTTAAAGCTTTGTACAATAACCACACATATTTGCTGCCCTGACAAACTCTGTTGTCATTATTATGAATTACCTTATGCATCTATTGCATATCCAAAATATGTGTGTGTTATTAGCTTCGGAAACTTGTTCTTTTGAATAACATAGTACATTCAAGTAAAACCAGGAGCGCTGGCAGTCACGCCCCGCCTCCTGTCCGTGTGGAGGTGGAATCACGTGACCGGCCTTTGGCCGTTGTGGAGGGGAGACTGCAAATTCCGTGTGAAACTTGAGTCTTGCCTCTCGCTTCCCGCTTCTTGAAGTTTGGCTGTTAGCTGCATCGGTAGTAGCAGCAAGCAGCCAGATGCAAACGAGAAAAATTTTTCTCGCGCGCCCTAGCTGCCAGATTCGCGCTTGCACAGAGTTGTCTGAGTTGTAGTGGGGAGGGGGTTAGTCTCCACGTGACCCGTGTTTACGTTAAGAGATTTCGCTGCTTCTCTTCGTGTACAGCTCCCACGTCAAATGAAAACAAAACGGATGTCTGTGGCCGGGAGCTATCAAGTGAATTAAAATGCATTCACATAATTACAGAGGGCAAAAATATATTATTAATTTCAGTTTCTGATTTTATTTTCTTTCCAAGTTAGTAGCAGTCAAGCATTAATCGCCTTGCAGAAGAATGAAGTTATTTTTGCAAGTTTGCTAAAGAAATTCCGCTGAGGCAATCATTTTATTTGAAACGAAGTGTTTCATTTAACAATTTTGGGTACTTCCAACTGTTCGGTGAATTTCAAGTGCACGTTATCATCTTCTGCCATGTATGGCATTATGCCATAATAAAGAACCAAACATGAGATCGTAGAGTACTGGTACTCCAAGAAAATTTACATCCCAAAAAACACACTGAAAAGCTTAATATCAGATGGGACCTACTTCATTGTGAATCTGGAAAAAACCAATGTGCACTTCAAGCCGAATTATGCATTTTAATATGATTCACGAAATTTTGATGCCTTTTGGAGTATCTTCTGATGCCCTGTTTCTTTTATGGTGTAGTGTAAGCTCTCTTAGTGCTTTATACACACGAACATGCGGGCTTCCTACACCACTGCAGTTGCACACGCACAATAATTCGTTTTTGGCGCTCTCTGGCAACTGGTAAATCGAACCTATAACTAACAGTATTGCGAACGGTGGTTAGAAAAGCGTTACTTTCAAAGTAAATTTCTTTTTACGCAAGATGAATTATGTTACGTGTGTGAAAGTGGGATGGATATCTAAATCACAGACCGTTCGAAACTGAACAGTTTGAGGACCAGCCACTTCAAGAATTTCGAGCCGAGGCATTTATGTCACAATTTAAATTTACTGGCACATTTGTGTGATGCATCTTAAAGTATATCACACCAAAAAAAGACCAATATTACACGTGAAAGCTTAGCTTTTCTTGTAGATATACGGTACTGTGTACATTAATGTAAACCGTTAACTTTTCATCTTGTGTGTTCGCGCTATGTAACCAGTAATCTTGCTAGTGGCTGACTATAACACGTGCCCTATGCTCTGAATAGCTGCTGTCATCGGCTGGCGAGATCTCGTGGCTTGAGATATGACTCGCTTACAAAAGGACATCACAACCTCGGTTGCAACGCTCCGGAAACTAACAAGCTGTGTTTGGTGCAATTCGAATTTATACTTTCGTAATACGAAAATATGCAGCGTATATGTTGCTGCAAATCAAAGGTCTTTCCAAAACTTCTCTGCTCCGGCTTTTCTTTTTTTTTCCGGGAAGTTCTACGCGATTATATAAAACGTTAACCATTCAAAGGATTGATAAGTTTTACGGTTCCGAGGGAACTTTTTCTGTGCTAAGTGACAGTAGGTCGCCTGGGAAAAAGCATATTTTTTAAACGGGATATCCGGGAGAAATCCGGGAATAATCCGGGAATTTTTTTTCCTTGTCCCTGTATACACCCTGTCTGTATATTACGCTTTGTCCTCAGACTTGCATGATCATGCTAGATTTGTCAAATAAAATGTTATATGTGGACGGAAGTTCAACAGTCTTTCGTGAAATGAATCAAGTTTGACAGTCATAACACACTGATGGACTGGAGCTTTGTGTACGTGCAAGACTGTAAAGTCCATGGGTGTAGAAGCACGTCAGTTCTACCACTCAAACTTAGCTCTGCTGCCAGTCCACTTTAGATGATGCTAGAGGCTCTAGTGGTGAAAGGCAGTGGCAGACTTAGGGCACTGTACTCAAGAATTTTTCACAGATTTCATAGACCTGTACAAAAGTTTCCCTTGCCTCTGGGAAGTAAAATCTAAGGGTTACAGCAACTGAGACGAGAGTAACCAGGGATGCACTGCTTTAGTTAATAAGTATGAGGAAATTGATTCGAAAACAACAAAAGAGTTGGTCACCAAAAGGATCAACTCATCTGGAATAGTTTGCTCCAAAGAGTGTGTGAAAATAAAAGTGTTCATGTGATCTGGAGCTGGAATGGAAGAAATTTATTAACTTCCATTGTGGTACTTTGACATTCAAGAAGGAAAGTAAATCATAGTTGAACACTTTCGTGCTTATGGGAAATATGTAATGCATAAATAACATGATCTTATAGAGTACTATCATATGCTTGTGTGAAAGCTCATAATGACGACGTTTTTTAAGCTGAACTGGAAGCATTAAAGGAAGACTCTACAGTTGTTAACAGTGGTGGTTCTTCTGGAGGACAGAGTATAATGCAACAGAATTTTCCTGATAATTATCAGGGAAACCTCCCCAGTAGCAAAAAGTGTTATCCACAACCAAGTGATCCAGTTCAGTTGTTAGCTCAAATTTATGAGTACTTTCGAGAACCATGTCTAAAATCATGCAGACCATAACCTATCTACAGAATATTTACTGCAAATTAAAGGTCCTCGTAGCTCCTGACAGTTGCTAAAAATATTAAAGTTGTGGTGGGTCTCTAGTGGTAGCTGGTAGCCACTTTCGTGACTGCTTTTTCAGTTTCCGGGGTTGCAAGCCTTAATAGCTTAAACTGCTGATGTAAATAGTTGTCAATCTTCTGGTTCCTGCTGTTCTTAAAGAAGATTAACATGGGAGATTCTGCCTCTCTCAGTAACAAATCCCAGGACGACCGTGAAAGATATATAGACTTTGGTTCCTTCTTAAAGTTCAGTACATACTACAGTCATCGCCAATAACAGCTGAGATAAAGACAGAGCAACATATTTAGCGGAAGTTTGAATAGTGTAGCTGTGCAATTTTGTCAGTCTTGTATGATTGTGCAAGAATGATGTCAAAATGTTACATGTAGACCAGGCTTAAGGAGCAAAAAGCTTCATACAGACATATGGCCGTAAATGCTTCAGAGGGTCGTATACATGCTTGAAAATGGACATAAGACATTTTATGATGATGCTGGTATCAGCTCCAGTGGGTGGCCCACCAGTCTGGGATGTGGATAGCTGCCACTATCTGTACCGCTCACAATGCCTACAGGCCTTGTTACCTACAGACTTAATCTGCAGTGACAGTTTAGTCGCTCAAGCCGCAACGGTGACAGGACTTTTCTCATCCATTCTATTCACAGATAAGGCTACCTTCACAGTGTGCAGTCTTTTCAAACCCCACAACACTCCCTGTGTGCTATGGAAAATCCCCGTGTTATGGTGACAACGAACCATCAGTAGTGATTCAGTGTCAGTGTGGTAGGGGATTATTGGTGACTGCACCACATGACCAGTCCTCCCTCCACAACTACTCACAATGAGGCATATCTGCACTTCTTGCGAGTGACCTTCCTCCCCTGTGTGTGATGTGGCTCCTATGTGATGGTGCTCCATGTCATTGCCCTCCTGGGTATGGAGCTAGAAGGCTAGTACATCTACGTATATACTCCACAAGCCACCATAAAGTGTGTGTCTGAGTGTACCCTATACCACTAGCAGTCGTTTCCTTTTATATTCCACTTGCAAATGGAGCTGGGAAAAATGACTGTCTAAATGCCCCCATACAAGACCTAATAAATTTGTCTCGCCTTCCTACTCTTGACGTGAAATGTGCATTGGCAACTGCAGAATTGTTCTGCAGTCATCTTCAGATCCAGGTTCTCTAAATTTGCTAATGGTATCTCACAAAAAGACTGCCCCACTTGAGTTCATGAAGAATCTCTGTAACACACACACGTTGATAGAACCACCAGGAAATAATCTAGCAGCACAACTCAGAATTGCTTCCATGACTTCCTTTAATCCGAGATGTCTGCTGAAAGTAATGAAATAGTGTGGTCATGAAATTATCTTCCAAAGTCTCCCCCCCCCCCCTCCCTCAAACAGTATTTATTGTCCCCTTCAAAGTAGTGTGCTTTGGCAGCTATATACCAGCGGAATTGTCATTCTCTGTCTTGGTAGCTGTGCTGAAGGGCTTTGACAGTAGGCCCTTTAACACATTTGTCATGTTCTTTTGAGTGTTCTCCAGTTCCAAAGTGATGTTCTTTTAAGACATTTTTCAATTTCAGAAATAGAAAAGTCATAAGGTCTCAAATTAGGTGAATAGGGAGGTTGTGGAACAGGAATGCCTTTTGAGGCCAAAAATTCCGTATGGAGGTGGTTGTGCAACATGGGGCATTTTCATGATGCAGCATCCAATACAATGTCTAGTCTCACTCGGTTCACATTTTTCTGACCATTTAAAGGACATATTTCTGAAACACATGGTTGACAGTCTGTCCTGGAGGAACTATCTCACAACAGCGCACATGTGCGGCCCCCCCCCTCCCTCCCCCTCCCCCCTTCTCCCCCCCCCCCCCACGATGCGCGCGCGCGCACACACACACACGCACACACACACGCACACACACACGCACACACGCACGCACACACGCACACACGCACGCACACACGCACGCACACACGCACGCACACACGCACACACACACGCACACACGCACACACGCACACACGCACGCACACACGCACACACACACGCACACACACACGCACGCACACACGCACACACACACGCACACACACACGCACACACACACACGCACACACACACGCACACACACACACACACACACACACACACACACACACACACACACACACACACACACACACACACTCATTCATTTATTTGATATTTTCATCATTTTTTGAAGTTGAAGATTTGCCTGCGTGAGGCTCATCTTCAGCATGTTCTCAACTTTCCAAAAATAATTTGCGCCAGTAAAAAAACTTGTTTTCTTGATATGAAATGTCTTCGTAGGCCTGTTCTAACTTTCCAATAACCTCACTTGCGGATTACGCAGAACTTGATGGCATAACATTACTCTGTATTTGACTATTCCATTTTGGTATCACACAACAAAAACACAGATTCACCGATGGCCCCCTCAGAAATCGCGTGATGGCTGTGCAGACCTGAAATGTGGACGGAGTATCTGGAAGGGATGAACACACCAGTTTACACAAGTAGAAGGCAGCGTTGTCAGATCGCTCAGTGTTGTCAGTCTCATTACTTTCCTCACACGTCACCTGCTTACCTGTGCAAGCCATGTTAGCATAGCTTCTGCTATTACAAGCCACTACAAACATTTGCCTTTTTTTAAGTTCGGTTTCTTAGTGTCACATGAAATTTTAGGGTATTATGCACTACAAATAGCATAATAATATTTAATTTATTGCTAGTGAAATGAGTACTACAAGCAGTTTAATTCATAAGTGTTTCCCTGTAGGTTCATTAAAAAATGTTTTCTCATTGTACCGTGAACATTTCGAGAGGTCATGAATTTAACTAAAAAGGTAATGGAAATGTCATGAAGTCATGTATTTGATCCTCTGAAAATCAGTATAAATGCTGCTTTAATTTGACTGGGTGGGGAACCCAAACGCTCCAGCAGTACTCAAGAATGGTTTGCATAAGTGTTTTATGTGCAGTCTCCCTTGTAGATGAACTACACTTCCCTACATCTCTCCCAGTAAACTGAATTCGACCATTCATGTGCCTTACTACTGTCCTTACATACTCGTTCAATTTCATATCGCTTAGCAATATTGTGTGTAGATACTTAACCAAAGCGACTATGTCGAGCAGCACTCCATTGATACTGTTTTCAAACATTGCAGGATTGTTCCTCCTGCCCATCTGCATTAACTTAAATTTTTACACATTTAGAGCAAGCTACCATTTCTCACATAAACTGGAAATATTGCCTATGTAATCTGCATATTGCCCTTGATCCACAGATTGCAGTATATCATGTGAGAAAAGGGCAAGCAGAGTTTTGCACAAGCAATGCGTTCTAAAACAGTGCTGATTTGTTGATATAAGCTTCTCAGTCTCGGGGAAGTTTGAATATAATAAACTCAGGATATGTTAAACAATTCTACAGAAAACTAATGTTAAGGATATTGGTCTGTGATTTTTTCCCCCTTTTTTCCCCTTCTTTTACTGTTCTTTTAGACAGTAGTCATCTGCACTGTTTTCATGTTTTTTGGTACTTTTTGCTGGATGAGAGTCACGATAAATCAAAGCTAAGTAAGGGGCCAATGCCACGGATACTCCAACTGAAACAGAATTGGGATTTCATCTGTACCTGGCGACTTACGTCTGTTCACCTCTTTCAGTTGCTTCCAGCACCAGGGAAGCTTGTTTATATGTCAGTCATACCTGTAAGGGATTCTGTGTGATGGTCAAGCGTTGGTACTCCTGTAAGACTACGAAAGCAGTCATTGATAACAGGCTATCAGGCTAAACCCGAGGCAGTTCCTCGAGTTGTATTCAAGGTAACCCCACCTAAGGCAACACTGTGTAATCAGTCACACACCCTCTTGTCCCTCCATTTCTCTGGGGCAAAGTGACCGCATTAAAGGGTCCCCCTCCCTCCTGATTTCATTGCTAGAGCTATACCGCAGGCTTCGTCATTCGAGGACCATCAGCAACTGACTTTTCCTACTTAAAAATGGTAGCCAAAATTACCATAATTAACCATCCAAAATGGCAACCTACAAGTTTTGTATGTTAATTAATGCAGTTAATAGCATAATATTGTGCATTACCTGTAGGCAGTCCACGTCCTGTTTCTGTTTACATTTTAGCCATTTTTTTTTTTATATAAAAAGTACCCAAAACACTGAACAACTATCATAGTGCAAGAAAAACTATTGCTGCAAGGAACTTACCCTGCATTATTATCGTGTGATGTCTGTAACGTGTAAAAGATATTACTTAAGCACTCCACCTCTCATCACTATTTTAAGTTTTTGACCAATTTCCCTCCAAATGTCCATGTTTCCATTCTAAGATACATGTAAATAGTTGATTTTTTAAATTTTTAGTAATACTGCAGTACAGTATTTAACAACAAAACCACTCCTATTTGTACCTTCTGCAAGCACACTGATGTACGGCCACATTATGGTATTGACAATTTTGTCACTTCTCCTTGAGTATTCCAAAGACACACAAGTGAATATGAGACTAATCAGTTACCACAGTGCAGTATTTAAACAAATTACATTGATACCACACATGAAACGGCTAGTAAGGTGTGATATTTTAACAAATAGACCCATATTCCAAGTTAAACAACTGCCACAATGTGTTATTTAACAACAAATACGTTCTTGATTAGTAGTAAGTCTACATTAACCCTACATTCCTTATCAGACTTCTAAATAACTACGGATAACTCAGAGTACATACACTTTCAGTACACCACTAAATGTACAATGTAAGAAACTACTGCCCTCAGTATTAGAAAAGTCATAGTTGTTACAACAATCCACACACACACACACACACACACACACACACACACACACACACACACACACACTAAATTTATACTGTAAAAGATAACTACCACAACCACTAGCATTAGATGGGAACAGGAGGACCAGCATTTTAAATAAAATAATTTAAAAAAAAATGCAAAGTGGAAGTGGAGACCTGTGTGTAATCTTCTCCACTCTGTTCATAGATCAGTTAACATGATGCTCGTGGCTGCCAGACATAGCGACACACCTTGCCCCATTTTGAAGGTGGGAGAAGTATTGCCATGCCTATGTCTGTAACAGAACTAGGCATTCCTTGACTGCTAGCAGCAGCTACGGCCTTACAAACAAAGTGAACAAACCGTATCCGCTCATTTGTGAAGCAGTCAGTGGGCACAGAATGCAACCAGTCTCACCAAGATTAAAATGTTTGTCACAAGTTCATTGAAATCTCTAGAATAGTTCCAGTAATGAGTGTCACTAAAATCATTACATCAATCAGTGTATTATTCCTTAGTTATTTTCTGAAAAACTCGTCCAATAACTACAAAACTGATGGATTCCTATGATTTCCCTATGAAGGGAAAAACTGATATAGATTGTTATTGGTCATTTAATGTGAATTAATAAACCATGCAAGACTTCATGACCAAAATAACTGAAACATGGTTTCTCTATTATGTCGTATAGTATTAGTTTTTATTTCTGCTGCAGTATATTTCATTCAACAACAGAATCAATATTTTTATCCCATTGTCTTTGGAAACAGCAAAAACTACAGGTTTATACAGTTTAAGTATTGCGAAAGAAAAGCAATCCAATACAATCCAGTAAGGTCAACGCTTCAATTACTTGTAGCAGAAGTGTGGCAAATAAGCATTTATTCTACTGGAACAATAGCCCAGCAGTACCTATAATAATCTATACTAAACCATGTTGCCTAACAACTTACATTAATTTCTACGGAATTGAGTTTTGACTCTGCAGCAGTGTGTCCACTGATATGAAACTTCCTGACAGATTAAAACCGTGTGCCAGGCTGAGATTTAAACTCTGAACCTTTGCAAAGGTGAGTGTATCAATCCGGCATCCAATTTTAATCTGCCACCAAGTATTTACATTAATGCTACTTAATAAGAAACTTACCCAGTGTAACTTTTTTACACTTCTTGAGTAAGGTTCCCAATAACACACAGTATTCCTCCTCTTCCCTAACTTCCATATACTTTTGGACTGCCAAAATTAAGTTTTCTAGATCGACCACTGTGCGGCATCTTTGGCCTTCGCTGTCTCCGCTACTACTGGGAAGGAGAGACAGACAACAATCTGTTGCAATCACATTAGTTCTTATTACTAATGTACACCTAGACTTCGGTGATAAATAGCAATCTCCGTGTAAAGTAAATTAATTCAGATTATGTAATTTTCTTGTATTTTAGCTCTGAAGATGGCTATTTATGGCAGAAATCTAGATATGAAAGTGTAATAAAAACCAATAGGATTGCGACATATTGTTTAGTGCTTCTCCTTCCTTACAGTCTGTTTGTGTACACAACAGTTCCTTAGGGAATCAATGTCTGCTGCTACTATTGTGCTGTACTGCCCCACATGTAGCAAAATGTTAAACAAAGTGCACTGGAACTCGCACCATGCTAATGAACCGCACAATGCTGATCTCATCGAGGAGAGACTGTAGCACCCACTGGCTTCCAACAAAATTTAAAAATAGATGCAAACCTCTCTGAAATTTTCTTGCTTTCATTCCTCACAAAAATATAAAGGGGGAAAAGTTCATCACTTACTATTCACTATTACTGACTCTGTCAACTAGAAAATTTGGATTCGTTATCAACGTATGCTACTGAAGGTAATAACAAAATTTTGTTGTACGATATGTAGCTTAGGAAATACGCCACAGCATGAAAAATTAAATTTTTTGTTAAAATGTTAAATCTTGATACAGGTGCCCAAATTATAAAAACTCCTTTCATTTTTTTATGTTCTGACACGTATCACCTAGGAAAATGTTTCACATCCTACACCCTGCATCAGACAGTGGAAAATGCAAATGTATCCTGCAGCATGCTGCCCCATGGGGCCCACAGCCCTTTCGAGAGTACATGGTGTGGCTTGCATGGGGCCACAAGCTATTGCAGCTTTTCTTCTCTCCCTGGCCACATCCCCTTCCCTATATCCATTTCTTCCCATCCTGCACCCTCTTTCTCCCTTAGTGTTTCTCATATAATGACCCAGCTATTTCCTAGGTTTCACTATTCCTGTTCAGTCTTGCTCAATGTTCCTTTGCCAGTGTATTCCTCTCCCCTCTCTCCTGCTAGGCCACCAGCGTGTTTAGTGTGTGTGATGGGGCTGTTGTGTATTCCTCTGGGTGAGCCCCCTGACAACACAAGAATCACACTTCGGTGGTACCATAACTGTCCCTCCCTAGTCTCCCCTGAAAGGAGGACCAGGTGTGCTGGTTTGGGGCAAAATCCTTTCCCTTTTCCTTTTACTTTGTTTGTTCCAGGACAGATGGAGAGACTTTCACCACTACCAAACTGCTCTAATTTTTTATTTACTTACTTTTTATCATATCGAAGAGAAGTTTGGCGAAGTTGACTTGCGTAGTAAGATGCAATGTGGTTATCTATTGATTAAAACCTCTTCTGCCAGTCAAATCAGCTTCCCTTTGTGCTTATGAGCATTTAGGAGACAATCTGGTAAGCGTTATTCATCACCAGTCCTTAAATATGACCCAGGGCAAGAAACCTCTTCCTTCAATTTGATGAGGATCTTGGGTCTAATCTGGAATGACGCAGTGTTCATTTCATCCGTAAAGTCCAGAGGGGTCCTAAGGACAGTCTTGTTGATACCGATGCTTTCATTGTGGCGAGTGATGCACAATTCCAGAAAAAGTCAAAGTTATGGTTTACCATTGTGACATAAAGCCCTCTAGCCCACATCTCATGGGACGTTCCCACTGTCTTTGTTTCGGTCACATGTCGTTGCGAAGTGGGTTGACTCCTAGTTGCGGCTGCTGTAGCCACCCTCTCCATTTGGGAAGTCACTGCACCCCACCTCCCACCTGTATGAAATGTTCCAGCCTGCTGCTTACTGGATTATCCAATCTATAAAAAGAAAAGGAAGAGTCATTAATTCAAGACTGTCGACTGTTTGTCCTACTCAGAGGCCTTCAGAAATTAAACTGTCTTTAACACCTACCTTTGCTTCTGTTGTGTCCTCCCCCCCCCCCCACCCACCCCTTCATTTTTTCTCTTTACCTCTGTCTTGTGTCCTTTCCTCCTCTCTGCCAGTTACCATTTCCTCACCTCATGGAACTGCTCCTCTGCGTACGGAGAAGAAACCCTGTTATCTGGCATCCGCCAGGGATGGCGCTCTCTCCAGGACCCTCCCTCCCCAGCGTCTCCAGGACAAGAAGCCTGTTACTTAGTCAGATTGGCTGCTCACTCTCTTTCGGATTCTGAAATTTCCGCAAATTGTCTCTTCCCGATCCCACCTCCTCTCACTCCCGGGAGGTCCAGTTTTACATTCATGGATACCAGTTCATCCTTAACAGTGATGTACACTTACTCGGTGCACTGACCAGTTCTGGTCCATTTGATTTCCATCTGGACTCGTGTACTACTCTTTTACAGTGGAACTGTAATGTTTACTGTCATCACCTTCCAGAACTGCTTTCTCACCTTTTTCTCTTCTCTGTAGCTTGTGATGTATTTCATGATTCTCTTCTTGCAGATAAAAATTCGCCAACTCCTTGTTGTTTCCAAGCCTTCTGCCAGAACCGGGTCAGCCCTTCCATTGTCAGGTCCTTCATATTGCACCAGAAGCAATGGCCGTTTGGATCCATTTACACTTCGTAGTAACAATATGCAATCTTAATATCCCCCCCCCCCCCCCCCCCCCGACCAGTGTCCTACACTTTGTGCTCTTCTCACCCTACTTAGACACCTCCCTTCCTTCTCCTTCGGGCATTTAATGCCTGTAACCCTCTGTGTGGTGGTACTGCAACCACTGACCAGGCAGGATTGTTGAAGGCTTGACCTCTGCCTCCTAAACACTGGAGCCCTCGCACACTTTAGTGTGGCACAAGGCACTTTCTTGGCCCTTGGTCTTTCCATCTGTAGCCCTGGATTCCTCCCCTCTGTTCAGTGGGGGGAGGGGTTTCCTCCACCATCATGTGCCTAGATGCCCTCCCAGGTAGGCCTTTACTAATGTGGATTCGAATGTCATTTCCTCAGCTGCCTCCCAGCTGATCCACCAGACCACGGCATTGATGAGTCCATTCAGAGATTGATTGATGCCATCCATTCAGCAGCTGCTTTGGCAGTTCTTTCTTCCTTCATGAAAGACTGTCCCTTGTTGGACTCCCAAAATTGCTGCAGCCATTAAAGATTGCTGGTATGCCTTCCAACACTACAAACAACATCCACCTCTTGACCATCTCCTTGCCTTTAAACAGCTTCATTGCTTGGGTCTGTTATTTTCTTAAATGCCAGAAAAGGGTTTGTTGGGAACAATACGTCACTACCATAGGGCTGCATACTCCATTTTTGCAGGTGTGGGGCATAGATCAGGCGCAATTTTGGCCACCGTCCTTCTATAGGTTTCCCGGGAATTTCCCTGAATGATGTTAGCTTCACTAACCCAAACTCTGTCACTGAGCATTTTGCACTGCACGACATTTCACCCAGGCGTCAACATTAAGTCCACTATCCACTCGTGTTCCACCTTCTCAGACATCTAGAATGACTCCATTTATCTTCTGTTCCCTGCTGCCTGGAGCCTTATAATGCCTCAAGTGGGAATACACTAGTGCGTTTGCTCTCTGACCCATTCTGGACCAGACAGGGTGCACAACCAAATACTTTAAACACTTATTGATGGCTATCCAACGTCATATACTTGCCATTTTTAACCATCTCTGGAGCGAGGAAGAATTCCATTTCCAGTGGTGAGAAAGTATTGCTGTTCCAGTTTTGATTCAGACAGTAGTTGTCCATCTGACGAAGTGCTTTACCCTATCAGCTTAACCAATGACCTCTGCAAGTTAACTTGAACATCTGTTGAGTCAATGGCTGTGTTGGATCCTTGAATCCTGTGGCCTTTTTGTTAACTGACGGTGGTTTTCGCTGAGGCTGCTGTACTGCAGATAATTTAGTCCACCTGAAGTCTATCTAAATGGCTTTTGCCCAGCATTGACACCTTCTTGCAGTATTCTTTGATCTGCATACAGCTTATGATGCCACTGCTGACTATAGTCAGGAATGCAAAAACATTTTGTGCTTTATTAATTGACTGATATACCCTCTATACATCAGGTAACTGACTCTCATGGGCAGTGCAACAGTGGCTAATGTTGTTGGTGTCCTAGCTCACAGAGTAGTGTGTTGTCAGTTCGTGTGTCTCAAGACCAGGTGGTTGAAGTAGTCTGCATGAGCTGCTTAGTGGCTGATAAAAAGTGTGAAGGCCTTAGAGTTGGCAGAGATTGGCTGCTTGTCAGATGATGATCCTATTTGACACCATAAGGGTTGTCTGTTGGCTCATAGACCAGTGGCTCTGATCAGTAGACGATGTTGCTTGCTGAGGGCCATTGTGCTCAGCCGTATATTCGCAGATGACTGACCAGGCAACGGCGATGGTCAAATGCACGACTTAACATCAGTTGGTCATCTGAACTAAGTGTGTTCATACTACCTCCAGCCAGGTGTTTTGATGCAGGATATGGGCTCTAACCACATACTCGACTGTGGAAACGGTTTGTTATGTTAAACTGTGTAGAAATGCAGTGAACTATTGGCAACAAATGGAGCATTGCTGGTTTGTGGTTGCTTGACGACAGCTTGTGCCAGTCCTACTGCAGTGCAGGGTCAGAACTGCAGCAGCAGCTGACTTGGATATTACTTGATCGGCTGTGAAGGCCCACTTGCAGCATAGGCTGCCTCATGTTTTATAAACATGACAGAAGTGAAAAAAGTGAAATGGCACAGATAAAAATCCTTGACTAACTGTGAATTTTGGGCCGTTAAAGTTTTTTTTTTCTGCAGACATTGCATTTAAGGATATTTTAGTATATGTACTAATTACTCCACAGTTAACATTGTTTGTCAAAGGGTGCATAGAATCACTTTCAGAAT